>NC_133407.1:91836666-92162500 GCF_049350105.2 Macaca mulatta | reverse complement strand
AGGACACAGTGAAGAACCTTCTTCCCTCTGCTATCACCACAAAATAGTTGCTCAATTTTGATAGACTCAAACTTGGCTATTAGTAACTACTAAAGAAACCCAACCTTTTACCTCTGGCCTTATGTTCTCTTCCAGTGTCTGTCTTTTCCAGTTACTCCTTCAATACTCTATGGTCTGTCCTTCTGGTTGCTTGACATTTCTCAGAAGTATTTCATCCCTGTGGACCTTCTCTCAACTTATTCCCATGGAATACTCTGCCCACTTTTCTCTCTGCTTTCTTCTCTGTCTGGTGAATTCCTATAAACCCTTCAGAGCATTGGTCAACAATTAACTCTAGAAAAACTTCCTTGACTTCTCAGGCTAAACTACCACTACTGCACTATGTAGTTGTCTCTCTTCCAGATAAATCATTTATGTCTCTTTGAGAATGTGTTGGATTCTTGTCTCACTACATATACCAATGTAAGTCTTGCTAGATTATTAACTGTTCAGGGATGGGTGTGTCAGATTTTTTTATCTACATATTTCTAATAATTATCATAATAGAATTCAGTTATTCAACAATAAGCATCTTAAAGAGTTCAGTGAATAAAAGACAGTGAATGAATGAATAATTTGACCCTAACAGAATGTGAGCAATGCAATTTTTCTAAGCAAGGCATATTCAAATCCAAATTCATATGCCATCCATCGCTTTCTTCCTTCAGTGTTTAAATTCCTTAAGTAGTCTAATATAATAATAATTGTCAGGCATGTCCATGTGAAGAGACCACCAAAGAGGCTTTGTGTGCGCAATAAAGCTGTTTATTTCACCTGGGTGCAGGTGTGCTGAGTCCGAAAAGAGAATCAGCAAAAGGTGGTGGGATTATCATTAGTTCTTACAGGTTTGGGATAGGTGTACAAAGTACACTCCTAAGGGTGGGGGAGAATATATGGTATTAGTTAGGGTGGGGCAGGAACAAATCACATTGGTAGAATGTCATCAGTTAAGGCTATTTTCACTTCTTTTGTGGATCTTCAGTTACTTCAGGCCATCTGGAGGTATACGTGCAGGTCACAGGGGATATGATGGCTTAGCTTGGGCTCAGAGGCCTGGCAATAATAACCACAATTTATCAAGCATACATCATGAAGCAGGCACTGTGCTAGGTAGTTTGATGCAGATACAAATTCCTTTTTCTGAAGTACTTATCACTCTCTCTAATTAAAAAGCAAAAACAAAAAAATCAAAAGCTTCCTTGAGTACGTAATCAGTCCTCTGTCTCACTTATCACCCCTTTCTCTGATTCACACACACTCCTTTTTCACAATTTAAAACATGACAACAGTTTATCTTCTACAACTATTTCCTATGTGTTAATTTTGTTTCTGTAATTACACGGGAATCCTCTCAGAAAGAAGCAATATCTTGTGCATTTTTTATGTTCTATTTCTTTCCCTATCCTCCTCCAATCTCCATCAGAATATTAATCAGTAAGGAGGGATTTAACACATATTTGAGCTTTTAGATACTTTATTCCTCTTTTCCTCACTCCTTTTTATTTTTCCTTTTATTTTCTCCCTTGGAATCATACTTAGTACTTAACTGCCTTTAAGTATTGTAACACTGAAGCAGTAGGGATGTGCTCACTGTTGGTTGCTGCACTTCAACATCATGATTTTCACCTGTTGTCCTGCTATAATTATTAATGGTGCATCCTTTCATACTCAAAGATGTCCCCACTGGGATGATAAATTATATGGTCATCCTAACAATAGAAAAAAAAATGCTGCAGAAAATTGAACAGAAAATCACAGGCTAGAAAAGTGTTCTATCACCTAGGTAACTACACAAGAGGATGCAATGTAGACATAGCAGTTCTGAGATTATTTTTATCTAATATAAACTGTTCCATGGCACAGAAAAAGATAAGGAAATTTTCAACTCATATTATAATCATAATGCAAAAAACTGGCAAGAATAGCACAAAAAAAGGAAAATATGGGTCATTTTCACCTGCATATATAGATGCAGAATTATATAAAATGATAGCTAAACTATGAAAAAATAATATTTTATGCTTAACAAGGAATTATTCAAGATTGAAAGAATGATCAATATTAAGGTGTCTATTAAAGTAATTCACTACTTCAATATGTTAAGGATATTAAGCACTTAACAATCTGCCTACTCCTGGTAACAATTCTCTTTTAAATGGACATCTTAAGGACACTTGAGAAAAACTTATTAGTAAAATATTTTTAAACTATTGTGGTGTAGAGCTGGGGAGGAAAACAAGTATATAACTAGATCTTTCCCCATATTTCTACTACAGAATGAAAGCCTTAATCTGATTAAAAGGCAACAAGCACCCTTCTCTTAGGACATTGTTAAACACTGTTAGATATAAATTCTAAATTTCTCTTCAAATAATCAATATATCAATATGTCCAATTCTTTGCCTTCTACTTTTAAACTTAAACTTAACTCCCTCATAAAGCAACCTTTTTCGATTACCTGTACCACCCTGATTCATTCCAATTACCTGCTCCACCCTGACTCATTCTGATTACCTGCTCCACCCTGACTCATTCCGATTTTCTGCTCTGCCATAACCATTTTTCCCACCAAACCATTCACCCTGTCACTCGCTTTAAATTAGCCAATTGGAATTAGTTTAGCCTGTGCAGTCTAATCCTAGCCAACAGGGGAACGACACAGCAGCAGGGACCACATGCATCAGGAATAAGAACCCCTTCCCCTCCCTTGTCAAAGTGTGTGCTCACCATTGCTCCATCTGTAAGGGCGCACCCTTCTATAGAAGTACCTTGCCTTGCTGAGAATTTGTGGCACCAAAACTTTATTTATAACAACACTCATTGCAGCTGGGGAAAGGGAATGGAAGAGAAAAACCTGTTTCTGGAGTAGGACAGGATAATGTCCCAAACTCACAAATACTGCCAGAGGAGAGACAAGAGAATTGAGAAGTCATACCCCCAAGACTTAGGGACATCATGCAATACTAAAACTGAGGGTTATTCAGATAAACAGAGACTATACCCTCTCACAGCCATCGCTGCCCAATGTCAGCTAAACAAGCTTAGAAAAATGAGTAATAGCAGAGAAATACTGCAAGAGGAACAAAAGGGCATGCAAAGTTATCCTCTCTGAAGCAAACTACAAGGGGAAGACTTAAAACCTAGACTCAATAAGACATTTATCTGGTAATCCAGTCCACACCCTGACACAAAGTAATGTTGACCTTTGAACAGTGTGGGAGATAGAGGCATTAACCCCCTCCCCCCATGCAATTGAATACCTGCATATAACTTTTGACTCCCCAGAAACTTAACAACTAATAGCTTACTGTTAATAAGAAACCTTACCAATAACAAAGTCAATTAATACATATTTTATGTATGACACTGTATTCCTGCAATGAAGCCACAGAAAAGAAAATGTTATTAAGAAAATCATAAGGAACTGTAAAGATATTTATTATGTATTAAATGGAAGTGGGTCTTCATGTTGTAGGAGTTATTAAGAAATTATTTTAGGCAGATAGAAAAATGGGTCCTTAGGAAATTTTCATTTTTAAAGCTGCTTCATGAAGTTTCTTGTAAAGCCCCGGCTCTTATAGCCAGCCTGGCAAGCTTTGATATGCAAACGAAAGCCATTAGAAACTGGGTCCACCCAAGATGGTGATTCCCAGGGCCTTCTTGCCCTTGTCCCACATGTTCCTGGCAACATGGCCGCCCCCACATATCCCCACGTGTGTAGAACATCATGGCGCCCTGCACTTGCTTTTTTTTGTTATTGTTGTGGGGGATGAGTTTGCTCTGTTGCCAGGCTGGAGTGCAGTAGCACCATCTTGACTCACTGCAACTGCCGCCTCCTGGGTTCAAGTGAGTCTCCTGCCTCAGTCTCCCAAGTAGCTGGGACTACAGGCGCATGCCACCATGCCCAGCTAATTTTTGTATTTTTAGTAGAGACGGGGTTTCACCATGTTGGCCAGGATGGTCTCAATCTCTTGACCTCTTAATCTGCCCACCTCGGCCTCCCAAGCATTTGCACAATAAAAGGCTGCGGTGGGAGGGCCAGCTTTTTCACAGGCTGTGCTAATGACATGCCTAGTCAAACCAATCCCCTAAGCCCTATACAAATCAGACACTGCCTCCTCCAGCCTCTGTATATATACCTGGCTGGTATCTCTGGCAGATGGAGACTTCCTCTTTTGGCTTTGTCTCTGTACAGGGGAGCTTCTTCCTTCTTTCTTCTCCCTTCTATCTTGCCTATTAAATTCTCCACTCCTTAAAACCATTCCACATGTTTCTGTGTCATTTTATCTAACCCAGCATGAGGACCAAGAACCTGGTGTTCCTCCACTCATTGGAGCCATATCACTCATCAATGTCTTCATCCTTGTCTTATCACATTGACCAGGCTGAGGAAGAAAAGGAAGAGGAGGGGTTGGTCTTGCTCTCTCAGGGGCAGATGCAGAAAAGGTGGAGAAAGTGAAAAGGGAAGCAGAAGAGGCAGGCGTACTTGGTGTCGCTTTAAGGAAATACATCGTAATTTCTGTCTTAATTTTTGCTTTTTTATTTCTCTAAAAATGTTTCTATATGAAACCAATCCTTCTTCACCATTTGCTTTAGTTTCAGCACCCATATTACAGAAGGGTCAATATCTTTAAAAAAAGAAATCAAAGGCAGTCCTTAATAATTGAAACCCTTCTTCCAGATTGACTAATGTTGAATATTTTTTCTGGCACTGCTTCTTCTATGTCTTCTTTCTCATCACCTGGCACTGGTTTGGAAGCATTCACCTCCATCAAGCTTTCTTCTGTTAATTCCTCTGGTGTAGTGTCTATTAGCTCTTAAATTTTTCCATATCTTGAAACACTTCACCTCCACAAACCTTTTCTTTCCATATCCACAATCTCTTTCATGATTTTCTTGATTGGATCTGCTGTAACTTCTGTGAAGTCATGCACCATATTTGGACACAACTTTCTGCAGCAGGAATTTATTGTGTGGGGAACAATGGCTTTTATGGCTTTTTCTATGACAGCAATGGCATTTTCAAGGTGCAATCCTTCCAGACTTTCATGATGTTCTCTATATCAGAGTTCTCTTCCATAGCATTGACAGTCGTTTCCAAAGAGTACCATATACAATGAGTCTTAAAGATTCATATAAACCCCTGATTTAGAGGCTGAGTTAGAGATGTTGTGTTTGAGGGCAAGTAGACAACTTCAGCATCTTTGGTGTTGAACTCATGGGGTTCTGGGTGACAAGGGTATTGTCCAATATCAAAAGAACTTTAAAAGCCAGTCCCTTACTAGCAAGATACTTCCTGACTTCAGGGACAAAGCATCAATAAAACCAATTCAGGAAAAAAGGCTCTCATTTTTCAGGCCTTCTTGTTATACTACCAAAAGACTGGCAGCTGGTATTTATGTTTTTCCTTTAAGGTTCATGGGTTAGCAGCTTTATACATAAGGGTAGTCTTGATTATAAACCTGACTGCATTTTCACAAAACAGTAGAGTCAGTCTATTCCTTTCTGCCATAAATCCAGGTGCTTGCTTCTCTTCTTTGATAATAAATGTCCTTTATGGCTTTTTTTTTTTTTTTTTTTTCCAGAATAGGGAACTTTCATCTGCATTAAAAACCTGCTCAGGCAGACATTCTTTCTCCTTAATGACTTTCTTAATGATGTCTGGGAACTCATTTGCTCCTTCTTCAGCAGAAACTTCTTCTCTTGTTATCTTGACATTTTCTAAAATTATCGAACCATCCTTTGCTGGCATTAAATTTTCCAGCCTTAAATCCTTCAACTTCCTTTCCCTTAAGTTGTCATTTAATGACTTCACTTTTTCTCAAATGATATTATTCTATAGGTATACGTTTATTATGGCACTCCTGCACTGCACTCACGTAAAAGCTGCATTTTCAATACAAAATAAAAAGTTTACAAACAGTGCATAGTCGTCAAGCCTCTTGGCATAGCTGTAGAGATGGCTTCATGAATTTTATCTTCTTTTCTTTTTTTTAAATAACATTCGTTGTACTGGATTCACTTATCTTGAAATGGTAGGCAACTGCAGCTGCAGACATCAATCTATGGTATATCATGCAGTTCAACTTTTTCTCATAATGTCATGAGATTTTTCTGTTTGTCAAGAGCACTTCTAGCATCACCAGTGCTGCTTTGTATGGGTCCCATAATGTTATTCAAGGTTTACAACATTGTGCTAAACTTGATGAAAAATATGTGAAAAGCATGAGAGGTCACTTTTTACTGGAATATGCTGTTTCCTGGAGAAATGGACTGCTCACAAGGAGATGATTAGCATCACATGACATTTTAAGCAAATACAATACAAGCTCATCACAATGGAAACAGGAGATGGCTACAAAATTATTACAGTTGTAGAGTAGGTATTACAATTAATTTAATGTAATTATGATTTAATACTGTATTTTTACATTTGTTTACATTTCACTCAAGTGCAAATAGCACCATATATGTTTTGTTTTTGTGTGCATATGTTTTGATAGGTTTTAACATTTTAAAACAAATTTGTGCATATCTTATGGTAGTCAGTGATAAAATAAATGAGTTTCTACATATGTATTATGCACTTATGACATACCTAAATTTTCCTTAATTTTTAAAATCTTTCTAGACTATCCAGTTTAATGTTTTTCCAAATTGTCACAAATCTCCAAATAATTTTCCAATATATTTATTGAAAAAAAGACTGCATATAAGTGAACTCACACAGTCCAAACCCATGTTTCTTCAAAGGTCAAATCTATATAGGAAATTTGAAGCCTATGGTGCATTGGAGATAGCCATACATAACAACAAAAATATCTCTAGCAAAGTCTAGCAAACCCCTACTTGAATAACTACAATTAAGCCCTAGAAGAAAAAAGAAATGCCAATTTTCAGATATAAGAACCTTTTACTGCAATCTCTATCAACCTACACAAGATGTTTAGCTTTCAAAAGAATTGTGAAGTATACAAAACAACAACAACAAAAATATAGATTTGGCAAAAACAAAGAAATCACTAGCACCAACCTGAAATATAACACAGATGTTAGAATTATCTAACAGAGAATTTTAAATAATTGTGAGGAATATATGAAAGAAATTTCTGGAAAAGATAGATAATATGAAAGATGAGAGAGGTAATTTCAGCCAGGGAATAGAAATAATCTTTAAAAATCAATGACAATGCTAGAAATGAACATTTAAACCAAGAATAAGAATCTTATTTTGATGAGTTTATCAGTAGACTCAACACTAGCTAAAGAAAAAAGTCAGACTTGAAGATAGATCAATAGAAATTGACTAAACTGAAACATAAAGAGAAAAAAAGGAGTCACAAAAGCAGAAGAGAATACATCCAAGAACTGGGCAAAAAAATGTCAGCCATTCTAATATATGCAAAACTGGAACTTGAGAAGGAGAATAGAGAGAAATGAGCAGAAGAAATAGTTGAAATAATGTCTGAAAAATTTTCACAATTAATGACAGACAACAAATCAATAATTCAAACAGCTTAGAGAATACCAAATAGGATGAATACAAAATATTAACTAGTCAACTAATTTAAACCACTAAAACACAACAAATATCATATTTTTAACTGCTGAAAATTAAAAGCAAAGAGAAGATCTTCAAAGCAACCATAGATGAAAGAAATAAGTGGGGGGGGGGGACAGAAAAAGAGCAAGACAATAAGCAAGAGTTATTTAGCTTAGGATTGATAGAAACAAAGGTAAGAATTACAGCAGACTTCTCATGAAAACCATGCAAGCCAAAAGACAGTGGAATGACATCTTTCATATGCTGAAAGAAATAAACTGTCAAACCAGAATTCTATACCTACTGAATATCTCTTTCAAAAATAAAGAAGAAATAAAGATGTTATCAGACAAACAAAAACTAATGAGCATTACCAACAGAGCTATTCTACAAGAAAAATGTTAAAGAAATTTCTTCAAGCAGGAAGAATATACTATCAGACTGAAACATGGATATACACATGGAAATAAGGACCACTAGAAGTGGAGTCAATGAAGATTTTTAATTGCTCTAAAAGATAACTGACTTTAAGCAAAAATTGAAGGAATTTAATATGTGTTTATAGCATAGGTAAAAGTTAAAGGTACGGCAATAATAACACAAAGTGGAGGAGGGAATAATAGCAGATATACTGTTGTAGGTTCTTATAATTACAACTTAAAGTGGTACTAGTATTATTTGAAGATAGGCTCTGATTAATTAAAGATGTATATTGTTACCCTTAGAGCAATTACTAAAGAAAATTAAAGGTACAAATAGTAAGTCATAGAGTAGATGAGATGGTGTATTAGTTTGTTTTCATTCTGCTAACAAAGATATAACAAAGACTGGGTCATTTATAAGGGAAAGAGGTTTAATTGACTCACAGTTCAGCATAGCTGGAAAGGCCTCAGGAAACTTACAATCATGGCAGAAGTGGAAGCAAACACATCCTTCTTCACCTTATGGCAGAAAGGAGAAGAATGAGCAAATGTGGGGAAGGCCCATTATTAAACCATCAGATCTCATGAGAACTCACTCACTATCATGAGACCAGCAGCATGAGGGTAACTGCCCCCATGATTCAATTATCTCCACTCGATCCCTCCCACAACGTTTGGGGATTATGGGAACTACAATTCAAGATGAGTTTTGGGTGGGGGACACAGTCAAACCGTATCAGTGATATCATAAAAGATACTCAATTATTACATGAGAAGGCAGAAAAGAGGAAAGAAGAAGCGAAGAACTAATGGAATACAAGAAAACAGCAAAATGTTACATTTTTTATTAACTACAGCATTAATCTCATTAAATGTGAGTGATCTAAATACACCAGTTAAAAGATAGAAATTTTCAATACTTAATAACTATATATTGTATATATAAAAGTTACCAAGAGCGCAGAAAGTGTTCAGCCACAGTGATAAGTACACAAGGTTATACATATGTAATTAGCTTGATTTGGACATTCCACAGTGTTTACTTATATCAAAACATCATTTTGCATATCATAAATATATATTATTTTGTCAATTAAAAAAATTTTAGAAGGCAGATTTTCAGATATAATTTAAAAAGCAAGCCCCAATTACAATACTGCCTATATAAGAAAGCTGTTTAAAGTTCAAATACAATAGACAAGTTAAAATAAAAGGATGAGATGAGATATATCAAACACTAACCAAAAGAAAACTTGAGTAGTTAGACTAAATTAAAACAAACTAGATTTCAGAACAAAAGACATGATTATTACCAGAGATAAAGAACCAAGAAAAGGGTCAATTTTCCAAGCAAATATAGCAGTTCTAAATGTGGATGGAAAAAAAAAAAAAAAAAAAAACCCACACACACACACACACAAACAGAAAAGAAAACAGGCAACTTGGCCAGGCACAGTGGCTCACACCTGTAATCCCAGCACTTTAGGAGACTGAGGCGGGCAGATCACCTCAGGTCAGCAGTTCAAGACCAGCCTGGCCAACATGGTGAAACCCCATCTCTACTAAACATACAAAAAATTAGCAGGGCACAGTGGTTGGTTTCTGTAATCCCAGCTACTCAGGAGGCTGAGGCAGGAGAATTGTTTGAACCTGGGAGATGGAGGTTACAGTGAGCCAAGATCACACCACTGCACTCCAGCTTGGGTGACAGAGCAAGACTCCATCTCAAAACACAATCAAAAGCAAAACAAAACAGGCACTTCAAAATGCATCAGGCAAAAATTAATGAAAGTAAAAAGACAAATAGACATCCACAGTTACAGTTGGAGACTTAAACAGCTCTCTCAGTAATCAACAGAAAATTGTCAAGGGTAAAGAAGACCTAAGTAATACTATTAACCAAATGGATTTAATTGACATCTGCAGAACTACTAATACCAAAAGTAGCAGAATGCATTTATTTTCAAATTTAAATGGATCATTCACTAATACAGTCCATACTCTGGGACATAAAACAAGGTTTAACAATTTTAACAGAATAGAAATCACACAAAGTATGCTCTAAGACCATAAAGGAAATAAACCAAAAATCAGTAACAGAAAGAAATCTGGAAACCACTCCCCACCTTCTGCCAAGTATTTGGAAATTTAACAACACACTTCTAAACAACCCATGAGTAAAAAAGTATTTCTCAATGAAATTCTTAATAGAAGTTTAAAAATATTTTGAGCTGAATGCAAATGAAAATGCAACATAACAAATTTGTGGTATGCAACTAAATCAGTGCTTAGATGCTGTTAGAAGAAGAAGAAAGTGTAAATGAATGATTTATGCTTCCACATAAGCAATAGAAAAAGAAGAGCAAATGAAATCCAAAGCAAGCAAAAGGATTGAAATAAAGAACAAAGCAGAAGTAAGTGAAATTAAGAATAGAGTAACAATAGTGAAAAATCAATAAAATCCATAGCTGATCTTTTGGAAAAATCAGTAAAATTGATAAATACTGACCAAAATGTTAAACGAGAAAAAAATGATACAAATTACCAATATCAGGAACAAAAGAGAGAATATGACTAAAGACCCCGTAGCTAAAACCATAAAAACCCTAGAAGAAAACCTAGGCAATACCACTCGGGACATAGGCATGGGCAAGGACTTCATGTCTAAAATATCAAAAGCAATGGCAACAAAAGCCAAAATTGACAAATGGGATCTAATTAAACTAAAGAGCTTCTGCACAGCAAAAGAAACTACCATCAGAGTGAACAGGCCGAGTGGGAGAAAATTTTTGCTATCTACCCATCTGACAAAGGGCTAATATCCAAAATCTACAAAGAACTTAAATAAATTTACAAGAAAAAATCAAACAACCCCATCAAAAAGTGGGCAAAGGATATGAACAGACAGTTCTCAAAAGAAGACATTTATGCAGCCAACAGACACATGAAAAAATGCTCATCATCACTGGCCATCAGAGAAATGCAAATCAAAGCCACAGTGAGATACCATCTCACACCAGTTAGAATGGTGATAATTAAAAAGCCAGGAAACAACAGGTACTGGAGAGGATGTGGAGAAATAGGAACACTTTTACACTGTTGGTGGGACTGTAAACTAGTTCAACCACTGTGGAAGACAGTGCAGTGATTCCTCAAGGATCTAGAACTAGAAATACCATTTGACCCAGCCATCCCATTACTGGGTATACACCCAAAGGATTATAAATCATGCTGCTATAAAGACACATGCACACGTATGTTTATTGTGGCACTATTCACAATAGCAAAGACTTGGAACCAATCCAAATGTCCATCAGTGATAGACTGGATTAAGAAAATGTGGCACATATATACCATGGAATACTATGCAGCCATAAAAAGGGATGAGTTCATGTCCTTTGTAGGGACATGGATGAATCTGGAAACCATCATTCTGAGCAAACTATTGCAAGGACAGAAAACCAAACACCACATGTTCTCACTCATAGGTGGGAATTGAACAATGAGATCACTTGGACACAGGGTGGGGAACATCACACACCGGGGCCTGTCATGGGGTGGCGGGAAGGGGGAGGGATAGCATTAGGAGATATACCTAATGTAAATGACGAGTTAATGGGAGCAGCACACCAACACTGCACATGTATACATATGTAACAAACCTGCATGTTGTGCACATGTACCCTAGAACTTAAAGTATAACAACAAAAAAAAAAAGGTAAAAGAAAGACCCTGTGGCCATTAAGAAAAATCAGTAAGAGAATACTTACACCCATAAATTCAACAACTTAGATTAAATGGACCTAGTTTTTGAAAGAATCTAACTATCAATACTCATTCAAGAAGAAACAGATAACCTCACTAATGCTACATCTATTAAAACATTTTAATTAATAGTTTAAAACCATGGAGGAAAGAAAACTGCAACCCAGTTGGTTGTACTGTTAAATTCTATCATTTAAGGAAAATATTTAAGAAAGTAAAATAATTCTACATCATATCTTCCAAAGAATAAAAATGGAGGGATCATTTTCCAACATATTTTGTGAGGCCAGCATTGGGAATATTAGTAACTCCTACTTCATAGTTAAGTCCAGAAGCTAAATTGAGCAATTCATATAAATGAATTTTTAGAGTTCCTACCCCATGTTTCCTGGTTCTTGATAAGAACTGTCCATAGCTCATGCCAATAATCTTCGCACTTTAGGAGGCTGAGGTGGGCAGATCACTTGAGGTCAGGAGTTTGAGAGCAGTCTATCCAACATGGTGAAATCTCCTACTAAAAATACAAAAATTAGCTGGGCATTGTGGTGTGCGCCTGTAGTCCCAGCTACTTTGGAGACTGAAGCACAAGAATCACTTGAACCCAGGAGGCAGAGTTGCAGTGAGCTGAGATTGCACCACTGCACTCCAGCCTGGGTGAGAGAATGAGACTATGCTGCAAAAAAATAAAAAATAAAACCTCTCCGTGGCCAACAGTTACCAACTAATAAGAAGAGAAAGACAAACCAAATAGAAGATAGGTAAAATATTGAATAAACAATTCACAGAAGAAATATAAATGGTTAATATGAGCGTTAACATTATAAATAATCAAGGCAATGCATATTAAAATAATAATAAAATAATTTTCACCTATTAGATAAGCAAAAATGTAGATGATAAATAGTATACAGAGTTGGCAAGTTCTTCATAACCATGCAAGGATTATAAATTGGTGCAATATTTTTGAAGGGAAATAGTAGTTTTGATCAATATTTTAAATTTACATATTCTAATATTCAATAATTGTTTCTAAGCATTTATTTGATACATGTTAAAGGATGCTTACTGCTATATCATTTTAATAGTAAACTATTAAAAACAAAATACAATCATCAATAGAGAAATTCTTAAATTATCAGTTGTTTATACTATGGAATACTATGCAACAGTTGAAAATAATAAATTAGATATATATGTAGTGTCATGGAAATCTTATATTGGTAAGGGAAAAAATTACAGAAAAATATGTATACTATGATCCGATTCCTGTCACAAATTACTAACAAACAAACCATATATGTGCATATATATATACATGGTTAGTTTCTGCGTGATAGTAAAGGGAGGCTTTGCCTACATACGTTATTTTTTCCAAAAATGTGTTCCTATATTGTACCTATAATTACATTTTATTTTTAGAATAGATGGAATGCAAGCACTTATGTGCTTTTAGAAGTAAAATTTTTAAATAAGGGAACAGAAGGTTCAGAGGCTCAGAAAACTCAGAGTGTGCATTTTGGAACTGAGAAATGCTGAAAGAAAGAAGGCTTCAGTAAAATTCTGCAGTGAGAAGTCTGTCCATGGTCTTTCCTCATCTCAATATAAAAGAGGCTCCCCAAGGCTTTGGTGGACTTCCTTTTCCTGTGTGTGTGTGTTTTTTTCTCCCTCACTCCCTGATTGCCCCAGAACACTAGATTAAGAATGAGATAGGCCTCTGTTCAGATCTAGATTTGCAAGAAAAAAATGAAAGAGGAAAATAATTTTTTAAAAAGAATGAGATAGGCCTAGGAGGGGATTCTTCCAAAACAATGAAAATCTCCCATAATTCTTCCTGATCCGAATTCCTGCCCTTCCTCCACCAAGCTCTACTTGGCTTGGCAGTGCGGTGGTCTTTGACATGGCAGCCATACCATGCTGTGGGGGAGAGTGTGGGGTCCTTGATGTGGCAGCCACACCACGCTGTGGGGTAAGTTTGGGGTCCTTGACATGGCAGCCCCATCACGCTGTGCGGGAGAGTGCTGCAGCTTGACACAACTGCTGTTTCTCATCATGTATAAAAAGTAGCTGGTCATTGAATTTCCCCATGGAGGCTCTAAATTCACCGTGTGATTTCTGAAGGCTTCTCGTCTATTTTGGTGTGGTTTCCTGTAAACGATTCTTTATCAGAAGCAGTGAAGGTCAGACAGATATCATTATTTAGGATGAATAGTTCTTATCAAGAGCCAGGAACCATGGGCTAGGAACTGTAAAAACGCATTTACATGCATTGCTCAATTTAGTCTCTGGATTTCATGAGCTAAGAGCTGTGAATGTCACCATTTTACAGATGAGGAAACTGTAGCTTAGAAGTGTAGAGTAATTATCCAAGTTCACTTGGTTAGTGAGTAGCAGGAATTAGGACTTAAACCTGAATTCAAACCCAATCAGTCTAATTGCCTGAAAACTTAGCTACCACACAAGAACAAGTGCGGGCTGAACAAGAAAAAAACTGTTCCTTGACAAAACGGAACCTATACCTTAGAACTTTTTAAGACAAGCTGTTTACTTAATTCTGGGGATATTTGTATGACAAGAGTTACGTGAAATAGCAGGGTAAGTCCTAACGTGGTATACCTTTCTCCCAACAGCATGGAGGGACTGGATTGATTTTATCCTCTAAAAACCTGACAGCAAGACAATGTCATCATTGCTTTTTTACAGATAACATCAGCCAGCAGTTTTCAAACCAACTTTGAGCATCTCCATTTAGGTTTCATTACCCTGGAAAATGTCCCTCTTATATCCATCAATGAAAATAAGCTGTTCTTGAAGGAGTCCTCAGAAAAGTCTATGCGAAAAAAATGGACCTCAGAGTATATTCAGATTTGAAACACCTCACAGCTGGGAATAGATAACTTTTCCTATCATCAACAAGAAAGCTATAAGCACAGGGACTGGTATGCACCTTTCCAGGATCCTACCAGGAAAACACATTCCTTTACATTCACTCCAGGCTGGAGATCTGAGAGGAGCAAAGAAGTGCTTTGCCAGAGCCCAGTGCAAGGAAGCATTTGGGTCCGTTGCCCAGACATCCTCTCTCTGCACCTTCATCCACATAAAACACAGATTTAATGAGAAGAAGCTGGAATAAATGAGAAGTCTCCAAATTTTAATGACTTAGTACTTTTACTTCAGAACCCATAAACAACTCCTACCATCTGGCCTCATTTTATTTTTTATCACACCGGAGAAAATCTCGGCCTACTACATGATTTAAAAAAAAAAAAATCAGAATCAAATTCCTGTTTTCTCTCAACCCTCACTTCCAGCTCTGAGCACAGAGTTTTGCAAAGCAAATCTCCGCTATTATTCTTATGGAGAAAGAATTCTGGCAAGGATGAAAAAGAACCCAGAGTAAGACAAGCACAAAAGGTGTTTTGTTTCTTTCAATCAGTGTAATTTATACAGCTGTGTATGAGAGCAAAGCTGTTTCACTGAAACATATCTAAACCCCAGTAGGGACTTTCAGGCCTTGGCGCCATTTCCCTCAGAGCTATTCTCAGATTACCTTACCTCAGCCTACCTTTAGTGTCTCCAGTCAAAACACCAAAAAATATGTAAATAAAAACTTAAAGAGAACTCTGAATAAAGAGCTCTGAATTAATTAGAAAACAAAGACAGTTATTCTGTATTATTTTCAGAAACTACCTCACTTTAAAAACTTTTCTTTTTAAATAAATGAGTGGTATACAGTAATGAGTTTAATAAAAGCAAACTGGCTCAAGCTTTATAAAGTTCAGCCCTCTGTTCATAGTTCTGACACACATTGGGATTTTCAGATGGGGCCAACTCTTACCCAGGAGTGAATTTGCCACATAATTTCATATTCTTCAGGAGAAAGAAGCAAATGGATGAGTCGAATCTGTTGAATGAGTGAATGAAGAGGTCTAGGATGTCCTTCCATCATTACTGCTTGTGTTCAAATTGAATAGCATATGGCAACAAGGTTTGATCTGTGGATCATAGCTCCTTTTTACCCCCTTCTTTTAAGTTATCAATGAATCCGTTTATTATCTCTAAACCAATTCAATCTTGTATTACAGAGGTAGTTTTCTTGACTCCCCAACTCTCTATGCCTTAACCTCCATAAAAAGGGTCTACTTAGCAAGGTAAAACAGCTGAAACTTACTGAGTACTGTGATGGGCCATGCAGAGAGTTAAGGACTCTCCGTGTATTAACTCATTGAATCCCCACAATGGCCTTACTATATGCTTATTATTGTTTTATACATGAGGAATCTGAACTTCAGAAATGTTGAATTTACACAGCCATAAAGTGGCAATGCATGAGTTTAAAAGCACATGTCTGCTTTTTGAAATTATACTGTTACTTATGATACATTGCATTAGAAGGGGCACAGGCTTCGGAGCTACCCAGATCCTAGACTCTATGCCCAGTTTGGTTATTTACTGGCTGGGTGACATCAGGAAAATCGCTTCACTGCTCTAAGGTTCAGATTCCTCAAATGTAAATAGGTATAAGAAGGCTGTCTGATAGGGTTACCAGGAGGTTTAGAAACATTTTAGCACAAACTCTGCTTCATAAGAGATTCTCAATACATTAAGGCTATTGTCTTAGTTTTTATTAGTAACATCAAAGAGTCCACTAATTAAGAACCCACTCCATTCCAGCAGCTCCCTGACCATTTGGAAGATATGATGTAATAGCTTTCTTCTCAGGCCTGGCTTTTTAAAGCCAATGAATTTTTGAAGAACATTTTGATGCTAAATAGGTCAAATTACATTTCTATTAATATCTTTTCAAAAGAAAAAATATCCATCACGTGTATTTCCCGCTTACATTCTTAAGGGCTAGAATTAAAAGCTGCCATATCAGCAGAGATTGAATTATGCTAGAATGTTTTCTCCTAGAACTTTGAAGACTGCACTGTTCTTTTGGAATTCCATTTCCCTTCCCTTTTGAGAGCTCGAAGGCAATTGTGTCAGCTGCTGCAGGGCTGCAGAAATGTTTTTCATTTCTATCCTGTACATGAAAATTAAATTTAATTATTCCCCAACATGTCAAAGGCAGTCATCAAGTTAGGCTGGTTTATGCTAAGCAGAAACTGCGAATAAGATTTAATTTGGAAATACTTGTTTCCGCAAATCTTCCTGAACTCTGAGGAAGAATTACTATTTGTGGAAATACATATGGGAAACCTGCTGTGCTGACTGAGAAATGTCATTTGAGGTGGAAAAGCTGTGAAACGCACTGCGCTTAATTCCACCACATAGTAAATCCTTCACTGAAAAGTTATGGAAGAGGAAGCTTTGTCCCTAGGAACCAGCCTCCAGGAAGCGATGATTACATTAAAAGAGACAACAGGGGTTTACAGAACATATCAAGTTTATCAAATTTGATAGGATCCTCTCAGAATTAAAAAAAAAATGCTGAAATGCTGACAGGCAAAAATAGTCATCATGTGTATTTGGGCTCTTTTGAAAATGTTGAGTATATCACCAGAGGAAGCCATATACTCAGGGTTTAATAAAATCTGTAGCTGTAGGAAGAAAGAAAGGGGACAGGGGAGCAGGAGATATTCTGGTGTTGAGCCCACACAGACTTTGCTGTTAAGTGTCTCTGAATTCAATTCTTAGTTCCACTGTTTACTATGTATCCTTGAGGAAGTTACTTACCCTTTATAAGCCACAGTTTTCTCTTCTGTAAAATGAAAAACTAACATCAGCATTGTTGGATAGTCATAAGAAAGAAACCAAGTAAAGTATGTAAGCATCCCATAGGTCAGAGGTCAATGCACGGGGGCTCTCATGCTTGTTGCTTTGGCTGTTGCGTTGTCGGCAGAGTGAGTGGAAGCCATAAGCAAGCAACATCTAGGAGTGATTTCAATGAAGGTAAATGTGATTCTGATACTACAAGCAGAGAATGTCTGTGAGGTGAGGTTTGGCATCAGTTTTGAACACATAAAGCCATATATACTTTCCTTTTTTTTTTTTTTTTGAGACGGAGTCTCGCTCTGTCACCAGGCTGAAGTGCTGTGGTGCGACCTCTGCTCACTGCAACCTCTGCCTCCCTGGTTCAAGCAGTTCTCCTGCCTCAGCCTCCTGAGTATTTGGGATTATAGGCACATGCCACCACGTCCAGCTAATTTTTGTATTTTTGGTAGAGAAGGGGTTTCACCATATTGGCCAGGATGGTCTCGATCTCCTGACTTCGTGATCTGCTCGCCTCGGCCTCCCAAAGTGCTGGGATTACAGGTATGAGCCACTGCGCCTGGCCCACATATACATTTTAAGACTAACAAACTGGACGCACATTCCTTTGGTCTTCAAGATGAAAGGTATTATCCGTAGTTAGGTAAAGCAGGTCTTTAAAATCATCCAAATACTTTTGAATCAGGAGAAGAACTATAGTGTATTTAAGCCATTCTCTTTAAAATATTTAGAAAACATGGAGGAATTGTATATAGAATCCAGGGGAATTGTGTGACTTGGGAAGTTAGAGTTCACATTTAATGAACAGATACTAGGACAAGGGAATTTGGCTTTTCTAAACATTTCTGTGGCTGTGATAAGAACTATCAATAGCATACGTTTCTTGATAATAATGAGAAAGAATCCTTTGTATCAGTTATTTGCTTTACCACAAGCAAACGTGTTCTCTTGTCCTATATCTTATTGGAGCCCCACATCCCTGTGGGGTAGACAAATCCAGGCATATTATCCTCAACTTACAGATGAGAAAAACAAAGCCCAGAGAGGTAGAAAGGTTTGCCCAAGCTCACACAGCTTTAAGTGAGGAAGCACAAAATAGGTAAAAGTTCTTCTGATTCTCAGCCCAGCGTTCTCAACATTATACCACATAGCCTCTTGTTTCTAAATTTTAAAAAAGTTACACTACAATTTGTTTTTTTGTGTGTGTGTGACTCTCAATCTATAGTAAAACGAAATTTTAAATAGCAATTTGAACAAATATCCTATCCCTCCAATACATCGTTTGGTGACTTTCTAATAAGATAGATTTTCTCATGAACAACATGCCAAAGTCTTTATACCTAAAGTAATTACATACCATATCAATCACGCTCTCTCACTTTTTGCTGATACCACTCCCATTTTACACAACTTTGCAGGGACTGAAAATAGAGTAAGTCATGTCACAAGACTGAAGATAAAATTATGATGTGCCAAAAGGAGGTAGCAGGTTATAAATGGGTGTTATTTATTCACATCTAAGGACCGTATCTGCAGACGACTCTAGGAATTCTGATGCCAATTTCTTGAGGCTATGTAGTAGCAACAGTATCTGGATTTGTGTAGTTTGTGTTCCTGACTGCTGACTTGTAACAGGAGGATTAAAAACACATGCACACACACATATGCGTACAAATAATCACATATGATTACAATTAGTTTTGGTGGCTGACAAACCAAAGTGCCTGCCAACCCTCTAAAGAAAGAGTAGCAACTAATTACAAATATATAAATGAGTGGTAATATGGTTATTATTGTTAAGAGAAGTTCATACTGGTAAAATGACCCTTACAATTAAAAGTTGGGTAACTCTATATCTTATACTTAGAAGATCTTGTTCATATACACTTAATACTTAAAATTTTAATTCATTTTCTGTCTTCCATAGCTCTTAAATTGGACCATTTTATGAACTTCAGTGAAAATAAAAAGCAAAGAACACTCTTTAATTGTTTCTTTTTCTTTCTTTCTCTTGCTGTATCATTTCACACAATAGTAAATTCTCAAAATTATTATTCATTGACTTCTCTGCATGTCTATGTGCCATTTTAAATCCTTATATAATTCACTCACATACATTATAGAGCCTAAATTCACATGACAGAGCTAAAAAAAAAAACTTTAAAGACCACCCAATTAAGCCTTGGCCCAACCCCCTCATTTTAGAAGTATGAAAACTTAGACTCAAGGTGTCAGGTGACTTTCCCGAAATCACACAATTGGCCAGTCAGAGTTGACACTAGAACTTAACTTTCAATCCTTAGCTAAGGCATTTTATATAAATGAAGTGATGCCATAAGTGTGGATGTCAGTATTTTATTTTTTATTAATTAAAATGAGCAACAAATGCAAAAGATCATAATTCGTCTCTCAATATAAGTTGGAAGAGTTCCTTTTAGGAAATAATGACTTGTCTTGCATATCATTCAGCAACTGAGCATTTATGTGACGGGTAAAGGCCAAATCTCACCCAGATGTATAACATATAAGCAGCTCAGTATTTCATTTTGAGGTGGTTTGCTAGGGCCTACCATTACAAGGCTACCTCTCCTCTCTGGATAAACCAAAATGTGGCTCTTATGATTAAAAAATGAGATAGAGAGAATTTTGCTTTCTTTATTATTGGTCACATATCATGTAAGCACTATCCGGATATTTTCCACAATGATTGTAACTCTCTCCTCAATTCCTGTCTGTTAGTCCAAACCGCATGATCCTGGAAAACATACAGCTGGTGTTATAAAAGAAACATGCATAGGAGATGGCCGGCAACCTCCAGACAAGCCCCTAAGAGAAAAACTGGGACAGTTCCAGGTAAAAGAGGAGGTAATGTTGATTTCTTTTATACCTTCACTGGGGCAGAAATTGTGGTCCAGATCCCAGGTCCAATAATATTCATTTTTACCTTATTTGTGATGTAAAAGGATGCATTTCCCTGTGGTTTATTTGCATATACACATGCATATATATGTCTATCACAACAAGGAGCAAGCAGGATTTCTAAACAAAGAGGTTTTAAGCAGAGGTCTGTGACTGTTACGCATTATCCTTTCCCATTGCAGATTTGCAGTCTTTCTTTTTCAAAGGGGTACCTTGGCTGGCAGTACTTTGATTCAGGTAGTAAATCATGGCCACAGTCTTCTATCCATCTTCTTCCTATGAGAAGCAAAAAAAAAAAAAAGAAAGAAAGAAAGAAAAAAAAAGAAAGAAAAAAAAATCATTGTCTAGGAGCTCTTGCTATTCTATTTTTGCTATGCTATTAACAGGAATAATAACACATGTCCATATAGTGCTTGGCAAATTTAAGCTTGCATTTTTTTTAACCCTTGCCATCCTTTTCTTTGAGCTTTTTGTTTGCTCATTATTTACTGAATTATTTCTTAATACGTTCTAGGCACTTTTCAAGGCATATTAAGATGAAGACAGAGGGCCTCCATCTTTAAGCATCTCACTGTCTTATAATGGTGACAGGCTGGTAAACAAATATTTTTCTTTGTGTGTCTAGTGTAAACAATCCAAACTCCAAAAGGCCTGCAACCTCAGCCCCTCTCACATTACTCTGTGTTACATTCCACTTCTGGTCAATTGAAGTATTTATCTTGTTTTAAAGCAGGGGTGTCTTTTAAACGTTGTCTTTATGAATTATCTATGCTGATGTGCAGTTAGAGCAGTGCAGTGCTTCTCAGCAGAAACTTGAAACTCAAACTAATTGGGATAACACATCCTAATATTTGCTATGGTTTTAAATATTTTATAAGAATGGGAATTAGCTGTTAACTTAAAATTACAAACCAAAAACATGAGACGTAAAAGCATTTTGTAAACAAAATTATTTTAAATTGTTCATTAGAAAAAGCCGGGCGCGGTGGCTCAAGCCTGTAATCCCAGCACTTTGGGAGGCCGAGGCGGGCGGATCACAAGGTCAGGAGATCGAGACCACAGTGAAACCCCGTCTCTACTAAAAATACAAAAAATTAGCCGGGCGCGGTGGCGGGCGCCTGTAGTCCCAGCTACTCAGGAGGCTGAGGCAGGAGAATGGCGGGAACCCGGGAGGCGGAGCTTGCAGTGAGCCGAGATCGCGCCACTGCACTCCAGCCTGGGCAACAGCGTGAGACTCCGTCTCAAAAAAAAAAAAAAAAAAAAAAAAAAAAAAAAAAAAAAAGAAAAAAATGTCATACAAAAAAGTAACAAAATGAGTTCTCATATTTAGTCCACGCAACTACAAGTTATAACCAGTCCGCTGTTGTTGTTTAATCTATATCCCCCCCAAAATGCTTTTTTTCTTCTTTTAATAGAAAGGAGATACTGGAGCATTTTAAAGCAAATTCCGTGCATTATATTATTTTTCCCATAAAGGCTTCATACCTATGAAAAAGGGATTTTTCTTAAAACACACACAAAATACCATTATCACAGCCAATACAATTAACAAACAATTGTTTAATATAATCTAATGACTTGTCTGTGTCTAATTTGCCATAGTTCTCCCAAGAACTATATTTTTCCTGTTGATAAGGGCCACGCATTACAATGATTGATTGCTCTTTTAATGATTATTAGTGTGTTCTCCCCGTTTTTTTCCAATATCATTTATTTCGGGGAACAACTAAAACTTCCCACATTCTGAATTTTGCTTATTGTTCTTTTTGTGTAAATTAGCATACTCTCCTGTCTCTGTTTTTTCTTTGAATTAGTAGTTATACTTGCAGGCTTAATTAGATAAAGTCTTTTTTCAGGAATATTTTATAAGAAGTGCTGCATAATTTCTATGGCTTTACATTATGTGCACATAATATCTGGTCTACTTTTGGTGATATTAAGATTAATTAGGGGGCTCAGATGGCCAACTAGGATCTGTCCATTATAATTTTCCATTAACCATTCACTTAATGGTTTTAGCAGCCACTGTTGATTGTAACCTAGATCCATTATTCCATTGGTATTGCAAAATTGCAATTTTCTAATTCTGTCATTTATCTTACATATATTAGCTAGGATAATTTTATTAAAGAATAATATTCCTTCAATAGCTATTTGGTTACCCTGAATACAGTTTCTACAGGAAAAGGAAAATAAATTACCTTTACCTTTTTGATCAGTTTTCAGAGTAATGAGTTAGTGCCTTATTTTGCTCTTCTGCTGAGTTTTCATGGTGCTTTAAAATATAACAATATTAATTTTCATCTCCATGTAGCACTTCTTTATTTTACATGGTTGCTTTTCTATGGTATCCCAAACCGATTGGAAAAAAGTACATTCTCTTACATCTTAAATCTCCTTGAATCCAAAAATTATGAATCTCCTAAATATTCTTCTGCTTTGTGTGTAAGTCACTAAGGAAAAGAAATTATGCTAGGTTTTTCAACCAATGGAAATTTAATATACAACATGGGTTACAAAAACGATAGTAGGCTAAATAATTTTTTTAAAGGAGGATATTATTAGTAACTCAGGAAGCCACTACCCACTTAAGCTGAAGGACAAATGGGGAAAGAGTATATAGTGCCCACAATAACTTCATTACTAAGGCTACGGGAGCATCTGCTACCACCATTATCACCGCTGCTGCTACCTCCACAGCCTGGAGCTCACATTTCCACTGATGCGGCAGGATCTCAAATACTTCTAATACAGCTGCTGCTGGAACCAGAGCACCTGAGCACTATGTTGATGTGGATGATAGAGTACTCACTTTGCACTGCTGCTGAAACTACATCTGAAGAACCCAGGAGCCTGCATTTTTCCTGTGCAGTCGTCACTGCTGGAGAAGCCACCAAAAACCTAAAATAGGAAGAAAAATTACTTCTCTCTTCCTCATGCCTTTCAGTCTAATTTCCTACAGAGCTTTTCATTGATAGACCCTAACCAGAAGTACCTTGCTAGTAAGGGAGTCTGTGAAAGGTAGCTTTCAGACTTCCATTTCCCTGTAATATATAGCAAAGCTTGACAGGGCAAGATGAAGCTAAGAGAAGTCAGGTAAATGGCCACATATACTACTTTCATTATTGCAGAGGGAGTCAACTCCTGTACATCTTCCTGTAAGTCTTCACGGTTTCTCAAGCCACAGAGATTTTCATAAGTTCTATGATTTTCCTTGTTTACAAATCCATAAGGAGGAAGTTTTGTGTCTCACCATAGTGATCCTGAAGTCAAATTGGAGTTAAATTTAATTCAGAAATTCCAAAGAGAGCTTTGCTTTCAGATCAATGGCATAACATTTAAAAACACAAATATTGACATCTGACCATTTTGGAGATCAAACTATCTGGGCAATAAAATGAACCAAAGTCATGGCCTTTACTAGGAGCTTCATATTTGTAAGATAACATGGACAGCATCCCTGAGGAAAGGCCCCTCACTGTACTGAAACTCTGGTAAGTGACAGTTTTTGTCTAGATCCAGGTTGGGGCCTTTCCAGGTACTTTTATTGCAGCCAATCTATAAACATGAGGGGAAGCCACTAAAGAATCTCTCAGATTGTCCTTGCTCTCCATATACAGGTCAGAAAACTTTTGTCTCTTAGATAGCTGTGCCATGTAGATGGGGCTTTTTCCTATTTGGCTACCAAGAACAAGACCATAGATCTCCCATCTTTCCCCATCGGTCTAATCAATATTTTACCTTCTAGATGTTTTTCAAATGCCTGGTAAATAGTGATACTTAGCCTTGGTTTCTGAGGCAGCTAAAAAAATTCATTTATGTACTTTTTTTATCTTTTAAATAGGAATTTAAGAGGATAAAAAGAAGGTGAGGTCTGTGCTTATCGAATAACATTGCTGAAAAACATACTTATTCTAAAATTCTTTCAGCACTCCCCTTAACACGTTTTATCAATCATAAACTCATAAAATCTATTTTAAAATGTGGCCATATATTTGGAGGATTAATGCTTATTTTTTATTTTACATTTCATTTATTTGTTGACAAGGTAGCACTTTCATATGGTTAAAAACAAAAATATAAAAATGGTCACGTGTGAAAAACCTCCTTTCCATTCATGTTCTCTAGCCACTATAGAACGTTCCCTATATTCAGTTCTCGTGTATTTTTCTAAATATATTTCATGTATGATGGGGTATCCATATATCTCATATTTCATGTATGATGGGGTATGCATATATCCTGTCTTGCACCTTGCTTTTATCACTTAAGGATATATTGGAATTATATATATAGAGAGAGTCATCTGACCATTTTGGAGATCAAACTATCTGGGCAAAAAAATGAACTGAAGTCATGGCCTTTACTGAGAGCTTCATATCTGTCAGATAACATGGACAGCATTTGTTAAAATACACAAGAACTGAATATAGGGAAAGGAACTGAGTGGCCAGAGAACATGGATGGGAAGGAGGCTTTTCACTCTTGACCATTTTATATTTTGTATTTTTAATCATATGAAAGTGCTACAATAGATAGATGATGATAGATAGATAGATAGATAGATAGATAGATAGATAACTCCACATCAATTTCCTCATGTATAGGATACATTCCTACAAGTGGAATTGTTGGATCAAAGGATATATGTCATTTGTAATTTTAATGGATATTGCCAAGCTGTCCTCCATAGGATGATTTACACTCCCACCATCAATGTAATGAGAGTATGTTTCCCCACATTCTCACCATCACAGTGCATCATCCAAATTTTGTTCTTTGCTAAGTGAAAAATCTGTCATATAATATAAATGTAATATAAATACCATATAAATGATGAAAAACACTTTAATGTAAAGCATTATTTATATTTCCTTTTTTGTGACCTCCTAATTCATATTCTTTGTTTATTCCAATTGGGTTAGTGTCTTTCTTTTTCTAAATAATTTGTGGAAGTGCTTTATATTTTAGGAAAACTGGCTCTTTATTTGTTACTTTAGTTGCAGATATCTTCCTATTATATATTTTGTCATTCGTCTTAGTATGTGTTCAATCTTTGCAATTTAAAACGCAGATGAAAGTAAATTTATCAATCTTTATCTTTATGGCTTTTGAGTTTTATGTCATAGTTAGAAAGGCCTTCCCCAATCCTGGATTATTTGATCCTTCTCCTCTCCTTATACATTTAAATTTTTTTAAAAATTTTCTTCAACTTTCATTTTAAGTTCAGGGGTACTTGTCCAGGATGTGCAGGTTTGTTACATAGGTAAATGTGTGCCATGGTGGTTTCCTGCACAGATCATCCCACCACCTAGGTATTAAGCCCAGAATCCATACTATTCTTCCTGATGCTTCCTGTCGGGACCCCTTCTGACCGGCCCCAGTGTGAGTTGTTTCTCTCCTCATGTGTCCATGTGTTCTCATCATTTGGCTCCAACTTATATGTGAGAACAGGTAGTGTTTGGTTGTCTGTCCTTTCATTAGTTTGCTGAGGATAATGACTTCCAGTTCCATCCATGTCCCTGCAAAGGACATGATCTCATTCCTTTTTATGGCTTCATAGTATTCCATGGTATATATGTACCACTTTTTCTTTATCCAGTCTATCATTGGTGGGCATTTATGTTGATTCCATGTCTTTACTATTGTGAATAGTGCTGCAATGAACATGTGCATGCATGAATCTTTATAATAGAATGATTTCTATTCCTTTGGGTATATACCTAGTAATGGGATTACTGGGTCAAATGGTGTTTCTACCTCTAGGTGTTTGAGGAATCGCCATACTATCTTTCACAGTGGTTGAACGAATTTACACTTCTACCATCAGTGTGAAAGCATTCCTTTTTCTCTGCAACCTCACCAGAATCTATTGTTTTTGACTTTTTAATAATAGCCATTCTGACTAGTATGTGATGGTATCTCATTGTGATTTTGATTTGCATTTCTCTAACAATCAGTGATGTTGAGCTTTTTTTCATATGCTTGTTGGCTGCATGTATGTCTTCTTTTGAGAAGTGTCTGTTTATGTACTTTGCCCACCTTATAATGGGATTGTTTGTTTTCTTCTTGTAAGTTCATTTAAGTTCCTTGAAGACTCCGGATATTAGGCCTTTCTCAGATAAAAAGATCAGAAAAATGATCTCCCATTATGTAAATTGTCTGTTCATTCTGATGATAGTTTCTTTTACTGTGCAGAAGCTCTTTAGTTTAATTAGATCCCATTTGTCAATTTTTGCTTTTGTTTCAATTGCTTTTGGCATTTTCATCATGAAATCTTTGCCCATGCCTATGTCCTGAACAGTATTGCCTAGATTTTCTTCTAGAGTTTTTATAGTTTGGAGTTTTACATTTAAGTCTTTAATTCATCTTGAGTTAATTTATGTCTTTAATCCATCTTGAGTTGATTTTAGTATATAGTGTAAAAAACTAGCCAAGCGTGGTGGCGGGCGCCTGTAGTCCCAGCTACTTGGAGGCCGAGGTGGGAGAATGGCGTGAACCTGGGAGGCAGAGCTTGCAGTGAGCGGAGATCGCGCCACTGCACTCCAGCCTGGGTGACAGAGTGAGACTCCGTCTCAAAAAAAAAAAAAAAAAAAAAAAAAAAGAAGGGATCCAGTTTCAATTTTCTGCATATAGCTAGCCAGTTCTCCCAGCACCATTTATTAAATAGGGAATCTTTTCTTCATTGCTTGTTTTTGTCAGGTTTGCCCTAGAGTAGGTGATTGTAGATGTGCAGTCTTATTTCTGAGTTCTCTATTCTGTTTCATTGGTCTATGTGTCTGTTCTGGTACCAGTACCATGCTGTTTTGATTACTGTAGCCTTGTAGTATAGTTTGAAGTCAGGCAGTGTGATGCTTCCAGCTTTGTTCTTTTCTGCTTAGGACTGTCTTGGCTATACAGGCTCTTTTTTGGTTCCATATGAATTTTAAAATAGTTTTTTTTTTCTAACTCTGTGAAGAATGGCAATAGTAGTTTGATAGGAATAGCATTAAATCTATAAATTACTTTGGGCAGTATGGCCATTTTCACAATACTGATTCTTCCCATCCATGAGCATGAAATGTTTTTCCATTTGTGTCCTCTCTGATTTCTTTGAGCAGTGGTTTGTAGTTCTCCTTGAAGAGGTTATTCACATCCCTTGTTAGCTGTATTTCTAGGTATTTTATTCTTTTTGTAGCAATTGTGACTGGAGGGAGCTCATTCATGATTTGGCTTTCTGCTTGCAAGTTGTAGGAATGCTAACAATGTTTGCACACTGATTTTGCATCCTGAGGCTTTGCTGAAGTTATGTATCAGCTTAAGAAGCTTTAGGGCTGAGACAAGGGGGTTTTCTAGATATAGGATCATGTCATCTGCAAACAAAGATAATTTGACTTCCTCTCTTCCTATTCGAATACCCTTTCTTGCTCTCTCTTACCTGATTGCCCTGGCCAGAACTTCCAATACTATGTTGAATAGGAGTGGTGAGAGAGGGCATCGCTTGTCTTGTGCCAGGTTTCAAGGGGAATAGTTTCAGCTTTTGCCCATTCAGTATGATATTGGCTGTGGGTTTGTCGTAGATGATTCTTATTGTTTTGAGGCGTGTTCCCTCAATACCTAGTTTGTTGAGAGTTGTTAACATGAAGGGATGTTGAACTTTATCAACGGCCTTTTCTACATCTGTTGAGATAATTACGTGGATTTTGTCTTTAGTTCTCCTGGATGATATCCTGAAGTATGTTTTCCAACTTGGTTCCATTCTCCCCATCTTGTTCAGGTACCCCAATCAATTGTAGGTTTGGTCTCTTTATATAATTCCATATTTTTCTAAGTTTTTCTTCATTCCTTTTTATTCTTTTTTCTCTATTCTTATCTGCCTGTCTTATTTCAGAAAGATATTCTTCAAACTCTAAGATTATTTCCTTCATTTGGTCTATTCTGCTATTGATACTTATGATTGCATTGTGAGGTTTTCATGTTGTGTTTTTCAGCTCCATCAGGTTGGTTATTTTCCTTTCTAAACTGGCTATTCTGGCTATCAGCTCCTGTACTGCCTTATCATGATTCTTAGCTTCTTTGCACTGGGTTACAACATGCTCCTTTTGCTCAGCTAAGTTCATTGTCACCCACCTTCTGAAGCCTACTTCTGTCAATTTAGCCATCTCAGCCTTATGTCAGTTCTGTGCCCTTGCTGGAGAGGTGTCGTGGTCATTTGGAAGAAAAGAGGCATTCTGGCTATTTGAGTTTTAAGTGTTTTTGCATTGATTCTTTCTCATTTTTGTGGGCTTATCTACATTTGATCTTTGAGGTTGCTGACTTTTGAATGGGGTTTTTGTGGGGTTTTTTTTTTTGATGTTGTTTTCTGTTTGTTTGTTTTTCTTTAACAGTCAGGCCACTCTTCTGTAGAGTTGCTGCAGTTTGCTGGGGGTCTGCTCCAGACCCTAGTTGCCTCGACTTTTCCCATACTTGGAAGTGTCACCAGTGAAGTCTGTGAAACAGCAAAGACAGTGGTCCACTCCTTCCTCTGGAAGCTCTGTCCCATGGAACCACCAACCTGCTGCCAGCCCAAATGCACCTATAGGAGGTGGCTGGAGAGCCCTATTGGGAGGTCTTGCCTAATCAGCAGGAATGGTATCAGGGACCTGCTTAAAGAAGCAGTCTGGCTGCTTTTTTGAAGAGCAATTGTGCTGCAATGTAGGGGACCCTTCCTCATCTGAACCATTTGTGTTCTCCAAAACCTGCAGGCTGGAACAGCTGAGTCTACCAAACAACTGATATGGTGGCCACCCCTCCCTCCAGGAGCTGCATCCCAGGAAGAGATCAGGGCTCTGTCCGTAGAACCCTGACTAGAGTGGCTGAAGCCCCCACAAGGAGGTCCTGCCCAGTGAGGAGGAATGGATCAGGGTCCCACTTAAAGAAGCAGCCTGTCCACGATCTGTCAAGGTAGCTGGATTGTGTTGTCGGGGACCCCTCCTCTTCCAGATATCTGTGTTCTTCAAAGCTAGCAGGCTGGAATGGCTCAGTATACCAATCCGCAGACATAGCGACTGCCCCTCCCCTCAGGAATTTAGTCCTGACTTGGCAGACTCCAGCCTTTTGGCTTTGGCTGTCTGAAATTCCAAGTTAGTGGGTCTTAGCCTGTGAGGCCTCATGGAAGTGGGGCCTGCAGAACGATGCTCTTTGGCTCCCTAGAGTCAGCCCCCTTTCTGGAGATATGTACGGATGGATCTCCCACCTTACCGCAGATCCCAGAGCCGGAGTATGTAAAACTCCTGGGTCTCTATGTGTGCCTGAGTGGCTGCTCTGCCAAGACTCCACACAGTTCTGTGTATGGGACCGAAGGCCCTGGTGGCATGGGCTCACAATGGGATCTCTTGATCCATGGGCTGCAGAAATCTGTGGGAGAGGCCTGGTTTCCTGGGCAGGGTCGCACAATCACTCACTGCTTCCCTTGGCTGGGTATGGGGGTTGCTTTGACTGTATGTGGCTCCCAGGTGGGCCATTGCCCCACCCTGCTTATCTTCATTCTCCATGGGTTGAGTTATTTGCCTAATCATTCCCAATGCAAGAACCTGGATATTTCAGTTGAAGGTGCTGAATTCACTGGCTCCTTTCATTCTTCTCTGTTAGTGCCATGGACTGCAGCTGCTTCTAATCAGCCACCTTGGCCCCTCCTTACATTTTTACATTTAAAATTTTGATATTTTTGGAATTTATCTAGGCATGAGACTTAGGATATGATTTCATTTTTATTGCCTTACATGGCTACTTATTTCCCCTGAAAGTATTTATTGAATAAGTCATCTTTTCCCTATGGATTTCAGTACCTTTACGATATACTAGATTATCTGCTGTGTTTGTACCTGGGCTTCAGGTTCTGTTCCATTGATCTGTCGATTCCTATGCTTTACCATACTAGTTTAAGTATTATTATTTTATGTTTTAATATCTGGTAAAGGTTGCCTCTCTCTTCTTAATCTTCTCTTTAATAGTTTAAAGACTTCAGGACCGTGAGAAGTTATAAAACAAAAGATTATCTAGGTCGTCTTTTAAATATTTATGCAGTAGGAAAGGCATCCTATGAACCAGAGTCCATGCAGGCATGAGGGCAGTGCCCAAAGTTCAGGGTATTTTTGCTGGATGCAACAAAATCTCAGTAAATTGATTATTTAAGGTGGTGCCTGCTGTAGGCATCACAGTTTAAGAAACTTAGAGAATGTTACATAGATGCTGCTACATACATTCATTCACCATTCTGCTTCAAACTGTAGAGGCAGGAGATAAGGGAGCTACTATTTTAGACAGGGAAAGAAGCCAGCACAGATAGAGGGAAAAAATGGATCCAGCATTAGATCTGGAGCAAGGCACCTAGATCTTGAATTAACACTACATTTGTGAAAATGAAGCCATGGACAAGTCACCTCTCTGCTATATTTTATTCCCATTTGGGTAACCCCATTAATCTTCCACAATGTGAATGTGCTCATGGTTTGATGTCAACTTACATACTTATATTAAGTGTTTACTGTCTGTTCTGGGAGAAAACCAACCCAGAGAAACTTAAAATCCTGGCAGATTTTAAGAGTAAATTCTAGAGTAGACTACTTTGGTGAAAAACCTGTTTTGTCACTTCCTAGCTGTGCAACTTAGGCAAAGTGCATGAACTATGTGACAGTCCATGCCCATTCTATTTTTCTTACCTGTAAAATATAAATAATAGTACCCCTACTTCATTGGGTTTTCCTGAGAACTTAATGAGACCATCTACTGGCCACTTAGGACAGTGCTTGGCCCATGCTAGATACTAAATTAAGTTAATGTTAACTCTAATAATGTTCATCATATAATTTATTTTAATAACTAAGCAATGATAGGATGCAATACTTGTTTTTATTTCCATGTTACGAAAACCAAGGTTTCATGTCTTTCTCAATTTCCAGAAGGTGGAGGTGGTAGTGGGGTTTTAAGAAGGGTGAGATTCACATCCTGTTTTGGGTGCATTCCAGTGGAGCTGACTATGTTTGTAGCTCTAAATTCTAAAATAATATAATGTTTTCTAAATTTATGCTGACCTATGCAGAGATCTTCCTCCCTTTTCTTGTGGCTTTTCTATTGATTACTTCTCTAAGCAAGATTGACTGACTTCACTGACCAAAAATCCTTTGTCACATTTAAACTGACTTGTATTTTCTTCCCTCAGCTCTTGATTATATCTCCTCAGTCAGTCCTTTCAAGTAGTGAAACAAATACCACAAGTTGTAATTGTATCCTAGAATATACAGCTAATTTGCAGGCAAAGTCCTGAGGCTCTGCACCAAAGTCTCCAGTATTTTGTTCTCCAGTACTATTTTATACAAAAATAATAAAAATAAAACCACCACTGAAGCTTTAACACCAAAAGGACTGCCTTATTCAATCTTCTTTTCTTTGCTATACCTATAGCAGATAAATCTTTCCCCTTTATAGATGAGGAAACTCAGCATCAAAAATGACTAATTTCTCAAACCTATAAAGTGGAGATGCGAAAAACCCTGGGAAATGTCAATCTTCCATTCTCTAGCCTATAAAATACAACTTGACTTGTTGACTTAGATATGCTAGACCCATGAATTGTAACCCTCTGAAGTAGTTCAAGAGGCTGATTAAGTATTTCAGTGCCATGTTGAACACAAGAAGATAACCTGGCCTCCAAAAGCTCCATGCGGGATGACAGATACAGGAGCATTTGGCTAAATGATCAACTATTTTCAGGCCCATGAATCACATCTTTTTGCAGATTATCCCTTCATCTACTTATCTATATATCAACCTAGTTATCCATTTGTTTGTTTATTTATTCATTTGACAAACACCAAATTTCTGGGGTGTTGGGAGAATGGCTAAGGCCAATTAGACCATGCTGACTATTCTGGCATCATAAGGTGTTACTGGAATCTAATCTGAAAGATTTTTTTAAAACCTTAGTAGAAACAGTACAGGAGTCAAAGACACAAACTCAACTCAAACTGGTCAAGTAATTGGGAAATTATTAGCTCACATAAATGAGAAGCCCAAAGCAGAGCTGGTATTGGTGCCCAACTGCATTCATCTAGAGACTGTCTTTTCCAATTGTGCTTCTCTTTGTTATAGACTATGTATGTATTTTGTGTTCCCCAAAATGTATATGATGAAACCCTAATCCCCAATGTGACAGTATTTGAAGATGAGGTCATTGGGAGGTAATTAGTTTGTGGGAGTAAAGCACTTATGATGGAATTAGTGCCCTTATAAGAAGAGACTCAGGAGAGCTTGCTTTCCCTCTCTGCTCTTTGCCAGGATACAGCAAGAAAGTGGCCATCTGTCAGTCAGGATGTAGACCCCTTCCTGAACCCAACTACATTGGCACCCTAGTCTCAGATTTTCCAGCCTCCAGAACTGTCAGAAAGAAATTTCTGCAATTGGGCCACTCATTCTATAGTGTCTTGTTATGTAGCCCCAACTGATTAAGACATCCTTCTACATTGGCTTTATTCCTGACTGTTCTTCTTCCATGTGGTTCTGTTATTACCACCAAGAACTCTATGATTAGTTCTATTGTTTCACCAATCTGAAAATAAAGAGAGTAACTCTTTTCCAGTGAACCCAGCAAAAGTCCCAAGATTTACCCCCATTGAACCAATTTTGCTTACATGCCTATCTGTGAATCACTGAGCCAAAGGAAGGCTCAGTGATTTATATAGTTTTGCCATGTCTGGGGTTAATATTAAAGTTATTTTTCCAACCCACCCCACCCCATCCCATTTCCAAAGTACGTGCATTGAGAGTGGGGAAGGGGTGATTTTCCATAGGATAATGGAAGTGGCATTACCAGAAGAAGAAGGAAATGATGCCAGGCTGGCAAAAGCAAATGTTTATTATACATGATCAAAAATGTGATGATACATATTCCATTATTTCATTCAAATATTAATAAAACAAAAAAATTACATCATAGTCCCTGCCCTCAAGGAAATTATTGCTTTTTGAGATAATCATATCAATACATTTTTGTGATATATTAGCTTTCATTAAAGGTCAAAATGCAAAATAAGCAATGAAAATATAGGGTAGGCATACCAATTATATTTATAGAGGCTTTGGCTATGATATTGTTAATAAGTTTCACATTAATATCCACTAATAATATGCTAGCACACACAAATGCAGGGAAAACCATAACAGAGACCTCACTCATAATTCTTGCTAAGATGATTAGCCTTATTTTAGATGCCGCTACAGTCTACTATGGAATCAACAGCAAAAGGTAGTACCTTTTTCATGATTTGTCACTGCTTGACGCCTCTAGGAAAGAATAAGCTAGCAGCATCTAGACCAAGAATTTGTTAACTTCATATACTGCAATTTACTTTTTGTTATACAATGCCACAACTACTGTTAAATTTCATACCATGGCACAGAGTTATTTATTAGCAGAAAACTGCTCTCTTTAAAAAAAAAAAAAAAAAAAAAAAACAGGCACTCTTTCACCACTTTGAAACCACTGAAGTTTAATTGAAAATTGGTCTAGGCAATCTGCTGTGGGCTCCTGAGAAATAATTTGTGTGAATAACTACCAGCAAGAGCTTCCCCAAGGAAAAGCTTTTATTAGGGCTGAGAACACTTTCTGATGATTCTTGTAATTACCTTTCTCTGAGTTACTGGCTCACCAGGATGGTTGTCATAAAGTGCTTTGCTGATATTCTTTCATGCCTCTTGCCTTTATAGCTCAATTTCCCATAACAGAAGAAGAAAATTGTTTGGTCAGGACATGAATGTTTATTAAGACCTGCGTCACATGAAAATGTTTATTAAAATGTTTATAAAACAAATCCTGAAAAATATTCTTCTAGAATGTAATGGGACATGGCCTCAATTCATTCTTCTGAGTCCCAAAAGAACTTTCTCTGATGTGGTTGTTATTATTAGTGAAGTAAGGCTATCAGAGTGTGAAGAAAGAACTTGTAGAATTAATACAGAATTCTGGGTCTGAGTTCTGTCTCTACCTCAACTATAAGGTTAAGTACAGATAAATAAATCCTATGTCTTCCCATGGATCATTAAGAAGATTCAACAAGATACCGTAGAGGGAAACACCAAGCACCATGCACGGGCCATTGAATGGGATCATCCATGCTAGTTGGATCTGAATAAACAGTAAAAGCAGTTGAATTGTATCTTCTAATTTTTGTATATTTGCTATTTGAATGGCAAGAGCTCATTAACACCACATTTGTTCATTCAGTCACTGAATTCAACATTGGAGCACCTCCATTTACATGATGTTATAATAGGTGCTTGCATTGTTAATAAAAAAAAAAGACTTTAGTCTTTGAACTGATTTGAGGAGAAGTGAGGGCATAAATATTTACATCATGTTGAATATAGCAACAGAGGTGGGAAAAAGAATGCCTGAAAGCATGAAAAAGGATCTTTTAAATTTCCTGGAGATATTTATTTTTAAAAAGTCACAGGGAAGACAACATTTGAACTGAGGCATAAATAATAAGGAAGAGTTTACCAGATAAACAAAGTTGAAGCAAAATGAGTAGAGGCCTATAGGCAGAGGACAGAGCATATGCTAAGCATGAGTAAAACCAACATGGTGAGAGAATGAAAGACAAGTCAGTATAACTGGGAAAAGGTAGCATGAGGAAGAAAGCCAGGAGGTGTGGAAATAACAATCACATCATACAGGCTCTGTTGTGCCTTTCTAGAAGCTTGGACTTTATCTTCTAGGCAGTATATCTGCTTCCCAGGTATATTGAATATCAAAATCACTTGTATTTTTTGAAAAATGTAGAGTCAGTAGAGCTACTTTGCAAATGTTTGGAATTAGTAAGACTAGAGTTGAGCCAAGATAAATAAAAAATATATACATACATGTATTTGTTTATATCCACATATATATACATACGTACATACATATGCACACATATCTGTGTGTGTATGTGTGCATGCATGTGTGTGTGTGTGTGTGTCTATTTTAAGCTCTCCAGGTAATTTTGATGAAGAGTCAGCTCTGGAATTCCTATTTTGGTAATGGAAGTTTACGAAGATATTTAGCAAGGAGGGACATGATTGGATTTTTTTTTTTTTTTTTTTCCACAAAGACCACTCCTGCTTCAGAGTGGAGGTTAGATGAGGACTGGACTGGAAGAGGAAGTTTAAAGAAGGTTGTAACAATCCAACTGATAGTTGATGAAGGCCCAAATTAGAGCAGTGACAAGAGAGTGAAAAAGCGTATTTGGGCAAAATGTAGGAAATTGAATTAACAACCCTTGTGGATTAGATTTAAGCTTGGTTGATTATTTTGCTTTGTGGTTAGAATGTCCAGAGTAGTGTTTTTTTCTGTGCGGTTTTGTATTTGGTTGGGGAGGGTAAGTTTTAAAGTTTTCATATGCACAGAAAGCATTGGGTCTAATTCTTATCATTGCTGTTGAATGTTTAATAAATTTTTCAGCTCTGTGGATCCTTTAAAGCCAGTAGAGCAAGTATCATGTAGAATGAGCAACTCAGTACCCCCTTTATTAACAATGCTACCAAGACGTTATATTGGTGTTTCTAGGACCTTCTAAAATAACTCTATACCTCACAGGCCAAAATGAACATTTGTTTTTGGAGCAAATATTTATGGAATAAAACAATTGACAGTACAAACTTTCAAATGCTCATCCACAAAAAGCTAGAAAATTGGAATTTTATTTGAAATGAAATTCAGCTCCATCACAGTGTTCAAACTTTTGTTGTACCTTTAGTGCTGTAAATGTTAGGTTTGTTTATTAGGATATTTTAAAGCACACTGTTGAAAAACTCACTTAAATAAAACGTTTTGTACCAATGATAAAATTATTCACAGGCATATCAAATAACCTTAAGGACCCAAAAGAAAAAAATTAAAACTGTGTGATCTTTTATCTTTGGCCTCCTATCTCACACAGACGACTAACTATATTTGGTGGGATTATAGAAAATTGCCATTTTTGAAGGTGAAAACACTTAATTATCAACAATTTCATATAGTTCAAACTAATGGTTATAATACACAAAAGAAATTTAGAGGAGGAGGTAGAGTGAGATGACCAAATAGAAACCTCCAGTAATTGCCACTCCCCCTCCACATGAACACCAAATTGAACAACTATCCGTACAAAAAAAGCATTTTCATAAGAACCAAGTGTCGGATAAATGATCACAGTACCTGGTTATAACATAATATTAAGGAAAGAGGCACTGATGAGGGTAGAAAAGACAGTCTTGAATCACCTGCTCCACCCCTCCCCCATCCCCTGGCAGTGGCCATGGAAGTATGGCACAGAGAGAGAATCTGTACACAGGGGAGGGATAACACAGTGATTGTGGGATTTTGCATTGGAACTCAGTGCTTTCCTATCACAGGAGGAAGTAACACTGGGCAGAACTCAGTGGGTACCCATAAAGGGAGCATTTAGATCAGCTCTATCCAGAGGGGAATTGCGTCAGAACCTGAGTTCCAGCAGGCCCTGCCACTATGGGCAAGGTGTTCTGTGGTCCTAAATAAACTTGAAGGGTAGTCTAGGCCATAAGAACTACAATTCCTGGGCAGGTCCAGGTGCTGTGCTGGGCTCTGAGCCAGTGGACTTGGGGGGCATGCAACGAAGTGTGTGTGTGTGTGTGTGTGCGTGTGTGTCTATTTTAAGCTCCCCAGGTAAATTTGATGGAATTCCTATTTTGGTAATGGAAGGTAACAAAGATATTTAGCAAGGAGGGGCATGATTGGGATTTTTTTGTTTTTGTTTTTGTTTTTTTTTTACAAAGACCACTCCTGCATCAGAGAGGAGGTTAGATGAGGACTAGACTGGAAAAGGAGCTTTAAAGAAGGTTGTAACCATCCAAGTGATTGCCAGGGTGGCCACAGGAATGCTTGTGTTACCCCTCTTGCAACCCCAGGCAGCACAGCTCACAGCTCCAGGAGAGACCACTTCCTTCTGTTTGAGGAGAAGAGAGAAGTGACGGGAGAAGGGAGGGGAGGGGAAGGTAAAGAAAACTTTGTTTCACAACTTGGAAACCAGTTCCGACACAGTAGAATAGGGTACCAGGTAGAGTTCTGACACCTGCATTTTAGGCCCTAGATCCTGGAAGGCATTTTTTCTAAATACACCCTGGGCCAAAATGGAGCCCACTGACTGGAAGGAAGAACAGAGTCCTAGCATAAGTTATCGCCTGCTGACTAACGAGCCTTTAGGTCCCAAAGAGTCAGCTGTGGTAGCCAGGCTGTACTTGCCACAGGCGTTGGGTAAGACTCAGAGCTGTGCTGGCTTCAGGTGTGATGCAGCACATTCCCAGCTATGGTGGCTATGGGGAGAGGCATTTTCCACTGGAGGAAAGAAGAGGAAAAAATAAAGGGGACTTTCTCTTTCAGGTTGAGTACGGCTCAGCCACAGTGGGGTAGAGGACCAAGTGGGCTCTTTGGGTCCCTGATACTAGGCCACGGCTGCTAAACAGCATTTCTGGAACTGTCCTGGGCCAGAGGGGAGCCCACTTCCCTGAAGAGAGAGTCCCAGGCCTAGCAGTCACCACAAGCTGACTGTAGAGATGTTGGACCTTGAGTAAACATTGGCAATACTCAGGCAGTACTCATGGGCCTGAAGTGGTGGTAGTCATGAGGAGAGCCTCTTCTGTTTGTGTAAAAGGGAGGGAAGAGTGGAAAGGACATTGTGTCTTGGGTGCCAACTCAGCCACAGCAAAATAGATCACAAGGTAGATTCCTAAGTTTCCCAAATCGAGGCACTGGATCCCACACAGCATCTTCAGACCCACCCAGGGCCAGGGGGAGCTTGCTACCCTGAAAAGAAGGACATAACTCTGTCTGGATTTGCCACCTGCTGATTGGAGAGCCCTTAACCCTTGAGTGAACATAGATGGCAGCCAGGTACTGTTTACTATGTGCCATGGGTGAGACCCAGTGCTATGTCAGCTTGAGATTTGACCCAGTGCAGTGCAATTGGGGGTAGCCACAGAAGTGTCTGTGTCACCCCTCCCCCAGCTCCAGAAAGCTCAGCACAGAGAGACTCCACTTTTGATAGGGAAAGTAAAGGAAAAGAATAAGAGTCTCTGCCTGGTAATCCAGAGAATTTTCCTGGATTTTACCCACAAACACTAAAAGGGTACCCCTATGAATCTTCGATAGCCACACTGCTACTGGGCTTGGGCTCCCCCTAAATTGGATATGGCTTCAGTGACCAAAGACTTAGATCATAACACCAAAGTTTCTTTGCATAACTAAAATGCCTTTCCAGAAATGATGGGTACAAACAAGCCCAGACTGCAAAGACTAAAATAAATACCTAACACTTCAATGTCCAGACACCAATAAAAATTCATGAGCATTGAGACTATCTAGGAAAACATGACCTCACCAAACAAACTGAATATAAAGCACTAGTGAACAATCCCAGAGAGACAGAGATATGTGACCTTTCAGACACAGAATTCAAAACAGCTGTTTGAGGAAGCTCAATGAAACACAATATAACACAGAGAAGGAATTCGGAATCCTATCAGATAAATTTAACAAAGAGATTGAAATAATTAAAGAAATCAAGTGGGAATCCTGGACCTGAAAAATAAAATTGACATGCTGAAGAATACATCAGAGTCTCCCACAGAAGAATTGATCAAGCAGAAGAAAGAATTAATGAGTTTGAAGGCAAGCTATTCGAAAATACACAGAGGAGACAAAAAAAGAATAAAAAATGATGAAACACATCAAAAGATCTAAAGCATCAAAAGAGTAAATCTTGCCAAAGATACAACAACAAAAACAAAACTTCAGGCCAATATACTTGATAAACACAGATGCAAAAATCATCAAAAAATACTTGAAAACTGAATCCAGCAGCACATTAAGAAGTTAATCCACCATGATCAAATTGGCTTCATCCCCAGGATGCATGGTTGGTTCAATATATGCAAATCAATAAATGTGATTCATCATATAAAAAGAGAACTAAAGACAAAAACCAAATGATTGTCTCAATAGATGCAGAAAAGGCTTTCATTAAAATTTAACACTGCTTCATGTTAAATTCTCTCAATAAACTAGGTATTGAGGAAATATGACTCAAATAATAAGAGCCATCTATCACTAACCCACAGCCCACATTATACTCAATGGGCAAAAGCTAGAAGCATTCCCCTTGAAAACCAGCACAAGACAAGGATGCCCTCTCTCATGATTTCTACTCAGCCTACATCATTGGATGTCCTACCCAGAGCAATCAGGCAAGAGAAAGAAATAAATGGCATCCAAATAGGAAGAGAGGAAGTCTCTGTTTGCAGACATTATTCTGTATCAGAAAACCACATAGTCTCAGCTCAAAAGCTCCTTCAGCTGATAAACAACTTCAGCAAAGTTTCCAGATATAAAATCAATGTACAAAAGTCACTAATGTTTCTATACACCAACAACAGTCAAACTGAGAGCCAAATCAGAAAGGCAATCCCATTCACAACTGCCATAAAAAGAATAAAATACCTAGGAATACAGCTAATCAGAGAGGTGAAAGATCTCTACAATGAGAATTACAAGACACTGCTCAAAGAAATCAGAGAAGATACAAATGAAAAAATATTCCATGCTCATAAATAGGAAAAATCAATATCATTAAAATGGCCAGGCCTGGTGCAGTGGCTCACACCTGTAATCCCAGCACTTTGGGAGGCCAAGGCGGGCGGATCACGAGGTCAGCAGTGTGAGAACAGCCTGGCCAACATGATGAAACCTGTCTCTACTCAACATACAAAAATTAGCTGGGCATGATGGTGGGAGCCTGTAATCCCAGCTACTCCAGGAGAATCATTTGAACCCAGGAGGTGGAAGTTGCAGTGGGCCAAGATCGCACCATTTCATTCCAGCCTGGATGACAGGGCAAAACTCCATCTCAAAAAACAACAAAACAAAAAAGCCTGTGCTGCCCAAAGCAATTTAAAGTTTCAACACTATTTCTATCAAACTACCAACAACACTCTTCACAGAACTGGAAAAAAACTATTTAAAAAAAAATTAGAAAAACAAAAAAGAGCCCACATAGCCAAGACAATCCTAAGCAAAAAGAACAAAGCTGGAGGCATTATGTTACCCAACTTCAAACAATACTACAGGGCTACAGTAAACAAAACAGCAGGGTACTGGTACAAAAATAGACCCATAGACCAATGGAACAGAATAGAGAGCCCAAAAATAAAGCCACACACCTATGACCATCTGATCTTTGACACAGCTGACAAAAACAAGCAATGAGGAAAAGACTCCCTATTCAATAATTGGTGCTGGGATAACTGGCTAGCCATATGCAGACAATTGAAGCTGGACCCCCTTTTTACACCATATATGAAAATCAGCTCAAGATGGATTAAAGACTTAACTGTAAAACCTAAAACTATAAAAACCTTTGAAGATAACCTAGACAATACTATCCTGGACACAGAAATGGGTAAACATTTTATGACAAAGAACCAAAAGCAATCGCAACAAAAGCAAAAATTGACAAGTGAGATCTAATTAAACTGAAGAGCTTCTGAACAGCAAAAGAAATCATCAACAGACTAAACAGACAACCTACAGAATTGGAGATAATTTTTGCTAATTATGCATCTGACAAAGTCTAATATCCAGCATCTATAAAGAACTTAAACAAATTTACAAAAGAAAAACAAACAATCCTACTAAAAAGTGGGCAAAGGACATGAACAGACACTTCTCAAAAGAAAGCATACATGCAGCCAACAAGCATATGGGAAAAAGCTCAATATCACTGATCATTAGAGCAATGTAAATCAAAACCACAATGAGATATCATCTCTGACCAATCAGAATGATTATTATTCAAAAGTCAAAAAAATAACAGATGCTGGCAAGGTTGCAGAGAAAAAGGGAACACTTATACACTGTTGGTTGTAGTGTAAATTAGTTCAACCATTGTGGAAGGCAGCATGGTGATTTCTCAAAAAGCTAAAAGCATAACTGTTCAACTCAGCAATCCCATAACTGGATATATACCCAGAGGAATACAAATCATTCTGTCATAAAGACACATGCATGAGAACGTTCATTGCAGCACTATTCACAATAGCAAAGATGTAGTATCAACCTAAATGCCTATCCATGGTAGACTACATAAAGAAAAGGTAGTTACATATACACTATGGAATACTATGCAACTACAAAAAAAGGATAAGATCATGTGTTTTGCTGGAACATGGATGGAGCTGGAGGTTATTATCTTTAGCAAACTATTGCAAGAACAGAAAATGAAATATAACATGTTCTCATTTATAAGTGGGAGCTAAATGATAAGAACTTATGAACACAAAGAAGAAAACAACAGACTCTAGGGTCTACTGGAGGGTGGAGGGTGGGAGAAGGGAGAGGAGCAGAAAAGGTAACTATTGAGAACTGGGCTTAATACCTGGGAGATTAAATAATCTGTACAGAAAGACATGAGTTTCCCTGTGTAATAAACCTTCCCATGTATCCCTGACCCTAAAATAGAAGTTAAAAAAGAGTAAATCTAAAAGTTATTGGCCTTAAAGAAGACACAACAGGAGAGATAGGAGGAGAAAGTTTTAGTTAAAGGGATAATAATGGAGAACTTCCCAAACCTATAGAAAAAAATGAATATTCAAGTACAGCAAGGTTATAGAACACCAATCAGATTTAACTCAAATGAGGCTACCTCAAGACATTTAATAATCAAATTCCCAAGAGTCAAGTATAGAGGAAGAATCCTAAAAGAGAAAGGAAAAACATAAAAAGAAACTCCAATACATCTTACAACTGACTTTTCACTGGAGACCTTACAGGCCAGGAAAAATGGCATGACATATTTAAAGTGCTAAAAAGAAAAGAAAACAACCGTTTTCCTTTTTTTACATACTTTAAGTTCTGGGATACATGTGCAGAATGTGCAGGTTTGTTACATTCCATGTACACATGCCATGGTGGTTTGCTGCACTCATCAACCCATCATCTTCATTAGGTATTTCTCCTAATGCTATCCCTCCCCTAGCCCCCCACCCCCTGACAGGCCCCAGTGTGTGATGTTCCCCTCCTGGTGTCCATGTGTTATCACTGTTCAACTCCCACTTATGAGTAAGAACCTGCGGTGTTTGGTTTTCTGTTCCTGTGTTAATTTGCTGAGAATTATGGTTTCCAGCTTCATCCATGTCCCTGCAAAGACATGAACTCATTCTTTTTTATGGATGCATAGTATTCCATACTGTATATGTGCCACATTTTCTTTATCCAATCTATCACTGATGGGCACTTGGGTTGCTTCCAAGTCTTTGCTGTTGTGAATAGTGCTGCAATAAACATACGTGTGCGTGTGTCTTTATAGTAGAATGATTTATAATCCTTTGGGTATAGACCCAGTAATGGGATTGCTGGGTCTAATGGTATTTCTGGTTCTACATCCTTGAGGAATTGCCACACTGTATTCCACAATAGTTGAACTAATTTGCACTCTCACCAACAGTGTAAAAGTGTTCCTATTTCTCCACATTCTCTCCAATATCTGTTGTTTCCTGATTTTTTAATGATTGCCATTCTTACTGGCATGAGATGGTATCTCAAAAAAAGACATTTATGCAACCAACAAATATATGAAAGAAAAAGCTCATCCTCACTAGTTATTAGATAAAACAATCCTTTTATCCTAGAACAGTATATTCTGTGAAAATATCCTTCAAACATGAAGAAATATACTTTCCCAGAAAAAACAAAAGCTAAGGAATTCTATCAACACCAGACCTATCACACAAGAAATGCTAAGGAGAGGTCTTTAATCTGAAACAAAAGGACCTGTGAGCAATAAGAAATTTTCTGTAGGTGCAAAATCACTGGTAATAGTATGTACACAGAAAAATACAGAATAATGTAACACTGTAACTGTGATTTTTTTAACCATTCATATCTTGAGTAGAAAGACTCAAAGATTAACTGATAAAAATAATAACTACAACTTCTCAAGACATAGTACCATAAGATGTAAATAGGAACCACAAAAAGTTTTAAAGAAGAACAAAGTTAAAAGTATAGTTTTTATTAGTTCTCTCTTTGCTTGTTAGTTTGCTTGTTAGTTTATGCAATCAGTGTTAAGTTGTCATCAGTTTCAAATAATGATTATAAGATATTATTTGCAAGCTGTATAGTAAACCTCAAATCAAAAAACATACAACAGACACACACAAAAAACAAGAGATCAAAACATACCACCAGAGAAAATCACTTTCACTAAAAGAAAGACAGAAACAAATAAAAGAAGGAAGAGAAGACCACAAAACAGCCAGAAAATAAATAACAAAATGGTAAGAGTAAGCGCTTACTTATCAATAAGAACATTGAATGTAAATAGACTAAACTATCCAATCAAATGACAGAGAACGGCAGAATGGATTTTAAAAAACAAGGCCCAATGATCTGTTGCCTAAAAGTAACATATTTCACCTATAAAGAGACACATAGACTGAAAATAAGGGATGGAAAAGGATATTCCATGCAAATGGAAACCAAAAAAGAGCAGGAAGAGCTATACTTTTATTTGATATGAGATATACTTATCAGATTTCATGACAAAAACTGTAGAAAGAGACAGAGAATGTTATTACATAATGATAAAGGAGTTATTTAGCAAGAGGATATAACAATTGCATATATATGTTTTATATATATAAGTTATATATATTATATTATATATTAGTCATATATTATATATATGCAACACTGGAGAACTCAAATATATAAAGCAAGTATTATTAGGGCTAAACAGAGAGAGAGAACCCAGTACAATAATAGCTGGAGACTTCAACACTTCACTTTCAGCATTGGATAGATCATCACAACAGAAAATCACAAAGAAACATCAGACTTAATTAGCATTATAGACCCAAGAGATCTAATAGTTATTTACAGCATATTTCATTCAAAGGCTGCAGAATACACATTTTTCTCCTCAGCACATGGATCATTCTCAAGGACAGATCGTATATCAGGCTACAAAACAAGTCTTAAAAATTTCAAAAAAAATTAAAATAATGTCAAGTATCTTCTCTACTACAATAGAATAAAACTAGAAATCAATAAGAAGAGGAATTTTGGAAACTATACAAGTGCATGGAAATTATACAATGTGCTCGTGAATGACCACTGGATGAATGAAAAAATTAAGAAGGAAATTTTAAACTTTCTTGAAACAAGTGAAGATGTTAACACAACATACCAAAACCTATGGGTTACAGTGAAAGCAGTACTAAGAGGGAAGTTTATAGTAATAACCACATACATCAAAAAAGGATAAACACTAAATAAACAGCCTAACAGCACTTTTCTTTATTACTTGTCTTCTCATTTTTTTGTCTTCTATGGTTTTGAGTATTTTACATGATTTCATTTTCTCTCCTTGTTTAGCCTGTCAATAGCATATCATAAAATTTTCTAGTGGTTGCTCTAGAGTTGACGGTATAAATTAACAACTAATTTATTGAAATAATACTGTACCACTTCAGGCTGAAGTACAGATACCTTGTAACAGAGTATTCTCAATTTCTCCATCTCATTCTTTACAACATTACCATCCTTCAGTTCATTTACTCATATGCTATAATCAACCAAAACAGTATTATTATTATCATTGCCTTGAATAAACAAAATCTATTGGATCAATTAAGAATTTTTAAAATAAATGATTTTACTTTATCTTTATTTTAGTCCATTTGTGCTTCTATAAAAGAATAACATAGACTGGGTAATTCATAAAAAACAGGAATTATTTTCTCACAGTTCTAGAGGCTGGGAAGTCCAAGATCAATGTACCTACAGGTTAGATTGTCTGGTGAGCACTCCATCCTCTGGGGGAGAGAAATGCTCTGTTCTCACATGGCAGAAAGTAGAAGGCCAAATGAGTCAAGTGTTATGTGAAGCCTCTTTTATAATGGCATTAATCTCATTTATGAAGGAGGAGCCCCTCTGGCCTAAACACCAGATAAAGGCCCATCTCCTAATACTCACATTGACAACAGATGAATTTGGAGGGGGATACACTCAAACCATGGAATTCTGCCCCTGACCCCTAAAATTTAAGTCTTTCTCACATAAAAAATACATCCATTTCATTCTATCTCAATAGCCCCAAAAATCTTAACTAATTCCAGCAACAACTTTAAAGTCTAATGTCCAGAGTTTCATCTAGCTATCACCTAAATCAGATAGCGGTGAGATTCAATTAATCCCCAGACAAATTTCCCCCCAGCTGTGAGCCTGTGAAATCAAATAAGGTATGTGTTGCCAAATTATAGTGCTGGTGCAGGAAAAGGACAAACATTCTCATTCCAAAAGGGAGAACTAGAAAAGAAGAAAGGGTAACGGGTCCCAAGGAAATCTAAAATCCAACAGGGCAAACAACATTACATCTTAAGGCTTAATGATAATCCGCTTTGATTTCATGTTTTGCCTCCTGGACACACTGAGGCAGGGGGTTGATGCCGAAGGACCTGGACAGTCCCATCCCCGCAACTTTGTTGGGTGCAGCCCACCCCTTAGTTCTCATGCATTAAAGTCATGTATCTGTGATTTTCGCAGGCTAGTGCTGCATGTTTGTGGCTGTACAGTTCTGAGGTCTGGGGGACAGCCCTAACCCCATGACTCCACTAGACATTGCTCTAAGTGCAGGCTCTGTGAGGTAACTCCACTTCTGCAGCATGTCTCTGCCTGGACCCTGAGGCTGTCTGGGACATTATTGGAAATCTAGGTAGAGGATGCCATACCTTGACAGCTCTTGCATTCTGTATTCATCTATTCTCATGCTGTTAATATAAACGTACCCAAGACTGGGTAATTTATAAAGGAAAGAGGTTTAATTGACTCACAGTTCCATGTGACTAGGGTGGCCTCACAATCATGGTGGAAGGCAAATGATGAGCAAAGTCACTACTTACATGGTGGCAGGCAAGAGAGCTTGTGCAGGGGAACTCCCATTTATAAAACCATCAGACCTCATGAGACTTATTCACTACCAAGAGAACAGTACAGGGGAAACAAGCCCCATGATTCAATTATCTCCACTTGGTGTCATCCTTGACACATGGGGATTATTACAATTCAAGGTGAGATTTGAGTGGGGACACAGCCAAACCGTATCACACTGTGCACCTACAGATAAACCCACGTGGATGCTACCAAGGTTCACCAGTGGCATCCTTCAGAGCAGCACCTGAGTTGCACCTGGGCCCACTTGAGCTATGGCTAGAGTAGCCAAAGAGTGCTGCACCAGAATGCAAGAAGCAGAGACCTGAGACAGCCATGGCAGCAAGCCTCAAGGTCCAACAGGAACCCTAGACCCATCCTCCAAAACCATTCTGCCCCCAAGTCACTGGCACTTTGGGCCTCTGATGGGAGAGGAAGCTGTGAAGACCTCTGAAATGCCTTGACCATCATTTTCCCATTGTCTTGATGATTAGCACCTGGATTTTCTTTACCCATACTAATCTAATCTCTTTATCAAATAGTTGTCTGACCACAACTTGAGTTTTATCTCTTAAACATGTTTATTTTTATTATTTACAAGACCAGGCTGAGACTTTTCTGGATCTTTACATTTTGCTTCCCTTTAAATTATAAATTTCATCTTTAAATCATGTCTCTCTTATTTCATTTTACTATAAGGAGTAAAGAGAAGCCATACAGCATCCTGGATACTTTAGTGTTTAGAGATTTCTTCTGCCAAATATCATAGTTCATTGCTCTTAACTTCTGCCTTTCATTAAGCCCTAGGACACAGGCATAATTCAGCCAGGTTATCTGCCAATTTATAATAAGACTGACCTTTCCTTCAGTTTTCAATATGATATACTTCATTTTCATCTGAGACCTCATCAGAGTAATCTCCACAGTCACAACAACTTAAATAATCTCTAAGAAAATTAAGGTTTTATTTAAAGCTCTTCTCTTCTGAGCCCTCACCAGGATTGCCCTTAGTGCTCTTTTTATGGCAGTACAGACTTTTGTTTGCATTTGCTTCAAAACTCTTTCAATCTTTGCCCATTACCCAGTTCCAAAGGCACTTTCACATTTTTAGATATTTGTTGTATTAACAGCCCACTTCTGGTGCCAATTTCTGTCTTAGCCAATTTGTGCTGCTATGAAAGAATACCACAGTCTGGGTAATTTATTTAAAAAAAATTTCACTTTATCACACTTCTGGAGGCTTCAAGATTAAGACACTAACAGGTTCAGTTTTCTGACAATGGCTGCATCCTCTGGAGGAGAGGAAAGCAGCAACATGTATAAAGGCAAGCTAGTTAAATGTTGCACTAAACCTCTTTTATAAAAGTCTTCATCTCATTCATAAAGGAGGGCCTCTCATAGTCTAATTACCTTTTAAATTTCCCACCTCCTAATAATATTACATGGGCAACACCTGATTTTCAGAGGGAACATTCAAACCATGACAATCTTTATTTATTCCTTCTCGGATGTTCTTCCTTCCTTTATATGGATCTGACTTTCTAGCACATATCATTTTGCTTCTCTCTGAAGAACTTCTCCTAACAAGTATTTCAGGGAAGATATACTGGTTCATCAGGTTTTCGTTGAGAACGTCTTTATTTCCTCTTTACTTGTGAAGTATGATTTCTCTGGATACAGATTTCTAGACTGGTAGTTCTTTTTTTCTTTCAACACTTTAAATATCCATTCTCATCTTGTTTGTATGGTTTCTGACTGGAAATATGATGCAACCTTTATCCTTGTTCTTCTCAAGTAAGGTTTTAATTTTGTTCTGGCTTCTTTTAAGAGTTTCTCTTTGTTTTTTATTTTCTGAAGTTTGAATACTACATGCCTAGGTTTTGATTTTTCTCTCTTTTTATATTTGTCTTGCTTAGCACTCTGTGAGCTTCCTGGAACTGTGTTTTCATGTCTGTCATTAATTTTGGAATGTTTTCAGACATTATCACTTCAAATATTGTTTCTATTCCTTTTTCGTCCCTTTTCTCTTCATTTCCTCATTGCATCTATTTTACCCCTTTTGGAATTTTTTCACAGTTCATTGATATTCTGTATTATACTTTTAATAGGTGTTATTCTCTAGAAGTTTCAGGTCTACAGCAAAATAGAGCAGAAGGTACAGAGATTTCCCACATGTCCCCTGCACCCACACATGTATAGCCTCCCGTGTTGTCATATCTACTAACCAAGTGGTTTATTACAGTCAATGAACCTCCATTAAAACATCATTTCCAGACAGAGTCCATAGTTTACATAAAGTTTACTCTTGGTGTTGCATATTCTGTAGGTATGGACAAATTACAGTGACACGTATTCACCATTATAATATAATAAAGAGAAGTTTCACTGCACTAAAAATCCTCTATACTTTAGCTATTCATCTTTCCTTCCCCAGTAACCCTTAGCAACCACTGATATTTTTACCGTCTCCATAGATTTACCCTTTCCAGAGTGTTATATAGTATGTAGTCTTTCAGATTGGCTTTTTTTTTTTTTTCACATAGAAATGTGCATTTAACTTTCTTCTATGTCCTTTCATTTCTTGATAAATTATTCATTTTTATTCCTGAATAATATTCCATTGTCTGGATAAAACACAGTTTATCCATTCAGCTACTGAATGACATATTGGTTGCTTCCAAATACGGGCAATTATAAGTAAAGCTGCTATAAACATCTGTGTGTGGGTTTCTGTGTGGGCATAAGTTTTCAACTCCTTTGAGTAAATAACAAGGAGCATGGTTGCTGGATCACATGGTAAAAGTATATTTAGTTTTGTAAGAAACCATCAAACTATCTTTCAAAGTGGCTATATCTTTTGCATTCTTACCAGAAATGAATGAAAGTTCCTGTTCCTCTACATCCTTGTAAGAATTTGGTGTTCTCAGTACTCTGGATGTTAGCCATTCTAATAACTGTGTAGTGCTATTCATTGTTGTTTTAATCTGTATTTTCCTAATAACATATGATGTGGAACAGCTTATCATATACTTATTTGCCATCTATATGGTTTTTGGTGAGTTATTTGCCCAATTTTTAATTGAATCCTGTTTCTGTTGAGTTTTAAGAGTTCTTCGTTTATTTTAGAGGTGTGTTTTATCTGATATAAATTTTGAATTACTTTTTCCTAGTCTGTGATTTGCCTTCTCAGTCTCTTAACAGTGCCATTTGCAGAGCTGAAATTATTAATTTTAATGAAGTCCAGATTATCAATACTTTCTTTCACAGAGTGTGTCTTGGGTATTTTATCAAAAAAGTCATTGCCAACCCCAAGGTTATCTAGATTTTCTTCTATTTTATCTTACAGGAATTTTATAGTTTGTGTTTTATATTTAGGTCTATTATCCATTTTGAGTCAATTTTTGTGAAGGGTTAAAGTTTGTGCTGTGGTTTGGATATGGTTTGTCTGGCTTTGCCACATGTCATGTTAATTGATACTCCATGTTTGATGTGGTGCCTAAGAGGTGTTTGGGTTATGGGGACAAATCTCTCATAAATGGGTTGGTGCCCATTCTTGAGGGAATATGTTCTCAATCTTAGTTCCCAAAAGAACTGATTGTTAAAAAGAGTCTGGAAACTCCCTCACATACACCTTGCTTCCTCTCTCACCATGCGATAAGCGGCTCCCTTTACCTTCCACCATGAAGACCTCATCAGAAGCAGATGTTGGTGACAGGCTTCTTGTACAGTTTGCAGAATGATGAGCCAAATAACTTTTTTTTAGATTACCCAGCCTCAGGTATTTCTTCACAGTGACACAAATGAACTAAGAGAGTCTGTGTCTACATTTATTTTATTTAATTGGATTGCATTTGAATGTCTAGTTGTTTGCTCCTTTGTCAAAGGTCAGTTGACTACATTTATGTGGGTCTTTGTCAAAGATCAGTTGACTATATTAATGTGGGTCTATTTTTGAGCTCCCTATCCTGTTCCATTGATCTGCGTGTCTACTGTTTCATCAGTACCACACTGTCTTGGTTACTGTGGCTTTATGGTAAGTCTTGGAGTTAGGTAGTGTCAATTCTCAAACTTTGTTATCCTCCTTCAATATTGTGTTGGCTATTCTGGATTTCTTGCCTCTCCATATATAATTTAGAATCAGTTTGTCAGCATCAACAGAATAACCTGCTGAGACTTTATTGCTATTGCATTGAACCCATAAATCAAGTTTGGAAAAACTGGTTTCTTGACAATATTGAGTCTTCCTATCTATGAATATGAACCATATCTTCATTTATTTAGTTCTTTGATTTCTTTTAGCAGACTTTTCTACTTTTCCTAATATAGATCTTATATATATTTTGTTAAATTTCTACTGAGTTATTTCATTTTTTGGAGTGCTAATGTAAATGCTATCGTATTTTTAAATTTCAAATTCTTCTTGTTCACTCCTGATATATAGAAAAGCAACTGACTTGTGTGTATTAACTTTGTAATCTGCAACCCTGCTATACACACTTATTTTTTTCTAGGAGTTGGGTGTTTTTTCAGCTCTTGAATTTTCTGCATAGATGGTCATGTCAATTGTGAACAAACAGCTTCATTTTTTCCTTCCCAATCTGTATACCTTTTATTTCTGCTTCCTGTCTTATTGCATTAGCTAAAACTTCCAGTATGATGCTAAAATTGCCGTGGTAAAAGGGGATATTGTTCCTTGGTGGGAAAGCTTTGAGTTTCTCATCATTATAATATTTGCTATAGATTTTTATAGCTATTTTTAATCAAGTCGAAAATGTTCTCCTGTATTCCTAGTTTATTAAGATATTCATATTTGTTCTTTTTAAAAGATGTTTACATTTCGGTTTGGGAAGTTTTTATTAACGTATCTCGTTTATTGATTCTTTCCTTGGCAATGTCTAGTCTGCTGATAAGCTCATTAATGGCATTCCTCATTTCTTTTACAAGATTTTAGTCCTTCGCACTTCTTTTAATTCCCAAAGTTTCCATCTCTTTGCTTATATTTTTCACCTGTTCTTGTATGATGTCAACTTTTTCTTCAAGTTCTTTAATATATTAATCAGTTATTTTAAATTCACCATCTGATAATTCCAAAATCTGTGCTATATCTAAGTCTATTTCTGATGCTTACTTTGTCTCTTCAGACTATATTTTTTCTTGGCTTCAAGCAAGCCTTGTAACTTTTTATTGAAAGCCAGACATAATGTATTGGGTAATAGGAACAGGGGTGATTAGGCTTTTGGTGTGAGATTTTACAGTAATCTAACCAGGCACTCAGCTATGTTTAATGTTTATTTACTGTGGCTGTAGATGTCAAAGATTTTAGTTGCCTCTAGTTTTTGTGTGTGTGTTTTACTCCCCTCTTGTCTTTGTGCTTACCTAAGGATTCCTTCTTAAGTTGAGTCTGTGTATTGTAGCTCTCTTCATTGTAATCCACTGATACTATACTGCAGCTTTGCTGATGTGATAGCGATATGGGTTTGCTCTGTGTGTTGCCACCCAAATCTCACATTGAATTTTAATTCCCCATGTTGAAGAAGGGGCCTGGTGGGAGGTGATAGAATTTTAAGGGTAAACTTCTCCCTTGCTGTTTTCATAATAGAATTGGTTGTTTTAAAGTGTGTAGCACTTTCCTCTTCATGCTCTCTCTCTTTTCTGCCACCATGTGAAGATATATTTGCTTCCCTCCACCCTTCCACCATGATTGTAAGTTTCCTGAGGCCTCCCAGCCATGCTTCCACTACAGCATGTGGAAGTGTGAGTCAATTAAACCTCTTTTCTTTGTAAATTACCCAGTCGCAGGTAGTTCTTTATAGCAGTGTGAGAATGGACTAATATAGAAAATTGGTATCAGAGAAGTGGGGCATTGCTATAAAGATAACTGAAAATGTGAAATCAGCTTTGGAACTCGGTAATAGGCAGAAGTTGGAAAGGTTTGGAGGGGTCAGAAGAAGACAGGGAGATGTGGAAAAGTTTGGAACTTCCCAGAGACGTCTTGAATGATTGTGACCAAAATGTTGACAGTGATATGGACACTGAAGTCCAGGCCGGGTGGTATCACATGGAGATGAAAAACTTATTGGGAAGTAGAGCAAAGGTCACACTTGCTACGCTTTAGCAAAGAGGCTGACAGTATTGTGCCCCTGCTCCAGGGATCTCTAAAATTTTGAACTCAAGAGAGATGATTTAGGGTACCTGGCAGAAGAAATTTCTAAGTAGCAAAGCATTCAAGATGTGAGCTGGTTGCTTCTAAAAGCCTAGCTCATTTGCATAATCAAAGAGAACTTATATTTAAAATGGAAGCAGAGTATATAAGTTTGGAAAATTTGCTGCCTGGCCATGTGGTAGAAAAGAAAAACCTATTTTCTGGGGAGAGTCAAGTTTGCTGAAAGAATTTGCATAAATAGGAGCCAAATGTTAATAGTGAAGATAACGGGTAAAATGTCTCCAGGGCATTTCAGAGACCTTCACAGCAGCCCCACCCATCACAGGCCTAGGGGCCTAGGAGGGAAAATATGGTTTCAGGGGCCAGGCCCAGGACTCAGATGCTCTGCACAGCCTCAGGACATGGTGTCCTGCATCTCAGCTGCTCCAGCTCCAGCCATGGCTAAAAGAGGCCAAGGTACAGCTCAGGCTATGGCTTCAGAGGGTGAAAGCCCCAAGCCTCGGCAGCTTCCATGTGGTGTTAGGCCTGCAGGTGTGCAAAAGGCAAGAGATGAGTTGTGGGAACTGCTGCCTAGATTTCAGAGGATGTATGGAAATGCCTAGATGTACAGGCAGAAGTCTGCTGCAGGGGCAGAGCCCTCATGGAAAACTTCTACTGGGGCACTGCAGAGGGGAAATAGAGGGTTGAAGCTCCCATGCAAAGTTCCCACTGTGGCCTGCCTAGTGGAGCTGTGAGAAGAGGGCTACCATCCTTCAAATCCCAGAACAGTAAATCCGCTGACATTTTGCAATGTGCACCTGAAAAAGCTGCAGGCACTCAACACCAGCCTATGAAAGCAGTCACAAAGGCTATACCCTGCACAGCTATAGGGGTGAAGCTGCCCAAGGCCTTGGGAGCCCACCTTTTGTGTCAGTGTGACCTGGATGTGAGACATGGAGTCAAAGGAGATTATTTTGGAGATCTAGGATTTAATAACTGCCCTGCCAGGTTTCAGACTTGCATGGGACCTGTAGCCCCTTTGTTTTTGCCAATTTCTCCCTTTTGGTCTTACCCAGTACCTATACCCTCATTGTATCTTGGAAGTAACTTGTTTTTGATTTTACAGATTCATTGGCAGAAGGGACTTGCCTTGTCTCGGATGAGACTTTGGACTTGTACTTTTGAGTTAATAATAGAATGACTTAAGACTTTGGGAGACTGTTGGGAAGGCATGATTATGTTTTGAAATGTGAGAGGGACATGAGATTTGGGAAGGGCCAGGGGTGGAATGATGTGGTTTGGCTCTGTGACCCCACCCAAATCTTATGTCAAATTGTAACTCCCAGTGTTGAAGGAGGAGCCTGGTGGGAGGTGACAGAATCATGGGGGCGGAATTCCTCCATGGTGTTCTCATAATAGAGTTCTTATGAGATCTAGTTGTTTGAAAGTATGTAGCACTTCCCCTTTTGTGCTCTCTCTTGCTCTCTCTCTCTCTCTGTCTCTCCTGCCACCATGTGAAGATGTACTTGCTTCCCCTCCACCCTTCCACTATGATTTTAAGTCCACCATGATTTTAAGTGGACTTAAGAGGTCTCTCAGCCATGCTTCCTGTACAACCTGTAGAAGCGTCAATTAAACTTCTGTTCTTCATAAATTACCCAGTCTCAGGTAGTTCTTTATAGCAATGTGAGAATAGACTAATACAGATAGTAAAGTGTTATTAATGAGAAGCTTTCTATAATCTTATGATAAGATCTCATTTTTAGTGTTCAGCTTGAGTTCCTGGGCTGCGACCTTCAGCAGTACAGTTCGCGCTCTGTAGTCACAGGTTCTGTATCTGTAGGGTCAACCAATTTTCAGTTGAAAATATTCAAAAATAATTTAAATTAATACAAATTTATAAACTAACCAGATGCAGTGGCACATGACTACTGCTCCAGCTACTCAGGATCCAAAGGCAAGAGGAAAACTTGAGCCCAGGAGTCCAAGGCTAACCTAGGTAACATAGCAAGGTTCATCTCAAAGAGAAATACAGTATAACAACTATATTTACATAGTATTTACATTGTGTTCAGTATCATAAGTAATCTAGAAATGATTTAAAATATACAGGAAGAAGTACATAAGTTATATGCAAATACCATGCAATTTTATATTTTAAAAAACTCATGTCCCTGGAGTTTGGTATCCACAGGTGAAAAGGTTCTAGGAACTAATCACCTGTTAATACTGAATGACAGCTGTCTTTTCTTAGTGTTAAGTTTTCTCAGGGACTATCTTTTTTCCCCTCCTTGTCCCCTTATCTGTGGCAGGGAGGATAGGGAGGGCTAGATCTGGCCAATTGCCCCTCCCCTACATCAGGTAAGACTCTGGTAATGTAGTTTCCCTTGCATGGCAGGATTTTTTTTTTCTTTTATAATTTTTTACTTTTGTAAGTACATAGTAGGTGTATATATTTATGGGGTACATGAGATTGTTGATACAGGCATGTAATGAGTAATAATCACATCATGGAGCATGGGGTATCCACCTTCTCAAGCCTTTATCCTTTGGGTTACAAACAATCTGATTATACTCTTTTAGTTATTTTTAAATGTACAATGAAATTATTATTGACTATAGTCACCTTGTTGTGCTATCAAGTGTAGGTTTTATTTATTCTTTCTAACTATATTTTTGTACCCATTAACTGTTACCACCTTCCCCCCACACACCCCCACTATCCTTCCCAGGCTCTGGTAACCAACCTCCTAATGTCTATCTTCATAATTCCAATCATTTTGATTTTTAGATCCCACAAATAGGTGAGAATATGTGATATTTGCCTTTATGTGCGTGGCTTATTTCACTTAACACAATGACCTTCAGTTCCATTCATATTGTTGCAAATGACAGGATCTCATTCTTTTTATTGCCGAATAGTATTCTATTGTGTATATGTATCAGATTTTCTTTATTCATTCATCTGTTAATGGACACTTAGATTATTTCCAAATCTTGGCTGTTGTGAACAGTGCTGTAACAGACTCTAGAGTGCAGGTATCTCTTCAATACACTGATATTCTTTCTTCTAGTTATATACTAAATAATGAGATGGTTGGATCATATGGATCTATTTTTTTTTTGAGGAATCTCCAAATTGTTATACACAGTGATTGTATTAATTTACATTCCTACCAACAGTGTGCAAGGGCTGCCTTTTCTCCATGTCCTCGTCAGCATTGTTAATTGTCTTTCTCTGGATATAAGCCATTATAACTTGATAATATCTCATTGTGGTTTTGACTTGTATTTCTCTGATGATCAGTAATGTTGGGAACTTTTTCATATATCTGTTTTCATATATATATTTCAAATATATTTTCATATATTTGCCATTTGTGTGTCTTCTTTTGAGAAATGTCTATCGAAATCTTTTGTCCATTTTTGACCAGATTATCAGTTTTTTTTTCTATAGAGTTGTTTGAACTCCTTACATATTCTGGTTATTGATCCCTTGTCAGAAGGGTAGTTTGCAAATATTTTCTCCCATTCGGTGGGTTGTCTCTTCACTTTGTTGATTGTTTCCTTTACTGTGCAGAAGCTTTTTAACTTGATGTGATCCCATTTGTCCAGTTTTGCTATGGAAGCCTGTGCTTGTGGGATATAACTCAAGTAATCTTTGTTCAGACCAATGTACTAAAGATTTCTGCCAATTATTTCTTATAGTAGTTTCATAGTTTGATATTTATATCTTTCTTTATATGGGAAGATCTCTGTTATTATCCCTTTGAATAAACGCTCTACTCCCATCTCTTTTTCTACCTCTTTAAGGCCAATAACTCTCAGATTTGCCCTTTTGAAGCTATTTTCTAGATCCTTAAGCATGCTTCATGAGTTTTTATTCTTTTTTCTTTTGTCTCCTTTGATGGTATATTTTCAAATAGCCTATCTTGATGCTCACTAATTCTTTCTTCTGCTTGGTCAATTCTACTATTAAAAGACCCTGATGCATTCTTCAGTATGTCAGTTGCATTTTTCAGCTCCAGAATTTCTGCTTGATTCTTTTTAGATTCTATTTCACTCTCTTTGTTAAATTTACCTGGTAGAATTTTGAATTTCTTCTGTGTTATCTTGAGTTTCTATGAGTTTCCTCAGCACAGCCATTTTGAATTCTGTGTCTGAAATGTCACTTATCTCTGTTTCTCCAGGACTGGTCTGGTTCCTTATTTATTTTATTTGGTAAGGTGATGTTTTCCTGGATTGCCTTGATACTTTTAGAAGTTCACCTGCATTTAAGCATTAAAGAGTTAGGTATTTATTATTACTCGCAGTCTGGGCTTGTTTGTGCCCATCCTTCTTGGGAAGGCTTTCAAGGTATTCAAAAGGAATTGGGTGTTGTGATCTAAGCTGTATCTACTGTAGTGGGGAAGCCCAAGCCTAGTAATGTTGTGGTTCTTACAGACTGATAAAGGTACCACCTTGATAGTCTTGGACAAAATCTGAGAGAATTCTCTGGATTTCCAGACTGAGACTCTTGTTCTTTTCCTTTGCTTTTCCCCAAACATACAAGAGTCTCTCTCACACTGTTCTGAGCCATCTGAAGCTGGGAGTGAAGTGACACAAGCACCCCAAGACCACCACCACTATAACTGTACTGGGTCAGACCTGAAGCCAGCACAGTACTGGGTCTCGCCTAACGCCTGCTGTAACCATTCCCTGGCTACTGCCTATGTTTGCTCAAGGCCCTGGGCCTCTATAATCAGCAGGTAGTAAAGCCAGCTAGCTCTGTGTCCTTCCTTTCAGGGCAATGTGTTCCTCCAGGCTCCAGGCAGATCCAGAGGTGCTGTCAGGGAGCCAGGAACTAGCGTCAAAAAACTTAGAAGTCTACCTGGTGTTCTACTGTACTGCAGCTAAGCTGACACTCAAACCACAGAATGCAGTCTTTCTCACTCTTCCCTCCCCTTTCCAAAGGCAGAAGAACCTCATTACATAGCCACTGCCACCACAGACTCATTGGAAATACTGCCAGACTTCTGCCAATGTTTCCTTAAGGCTCATAGGCTCTTCAGTCAGTTTGCAGCAAATGCTGCCTGGCCTGGGACTCACCCTTCTGGGCAGTACACTCTCCTCTGACCCAGGGCAGGTATACAAATGCCATCTAAGAGCCAAATATTGGAATCAGGGACCCCAAGAGCCCACTTGGTACTCTACATCCTTGTGGCTGAGGTGGTACCTAAAGTGCAAGACAAAGTCCTCTTTACTTTTCTTTCTGCTTTTCTCAAGCAGAAGGGGGCTTGCCCTGTAGCCACCACAACTTGGAATGTGCATAGTCTCACCTGAAGCCACCAAGTCTGAGTCTTACCCAAAGCATTTGATGGGGATATCACTGCTAATTATTCCAGGTCCAAGAGCTCTTCAGTTAGCAGGTAATTAATTTTGCAAGAACTAGATCCTTCAAAGCAGCATGTTCCCTTCTGACCCAGAATGTGTCTAGAAAAGTTGTCTGGGAATTAAAGCCTCATGTCTTTGACCCATCCCCTAACCTGCTGTGACTCAACTGGTATCCAAGATGGAAGAAAAAGTTCGTCCCACTCTTCCCTCTCTTCCCCTCAAGCAGAAGGAAGAGTTCTCTTTTGGAGCCACTGGCTATGCAGCCTGAGGTTAGGGGAGGGGTGATGCCAGCACTCCCTTAGCCACCCCAGCTGGTGTCTCAGTAAGTCATATGCCCCCACCAGTCCACTATCTCTGGGCCTAGTTCAGAACTAGGACTCACGTAAGAGTTGCAGTCCTTGTGACCTGGACTGCCTTTCAAGTTCATTTTGGGCCCCACAGCACTTTAGCCCATGGTGGCAAGGCTTGTGGGAACTCAAGTTCCAACTGCTGGATGGGCAATTTGCCTCTGGCTAGGGCTAGTTTAAATGCTTCCTCCATGGGCAGGTGTTAGCTGAATTTGTTCCAGTTTTTCTTTCTGCTATAACAAGACAGTACTGAGTTCAATGTCTCACAATTGCTGTGCTCTCCCTCCCCCAGCACCCGGAAATGCTCTCCATACCAGGCCACCACTGCTAGGATGTGTGTGGGGGGGGGAGGGGGAGTAGGGGGAAGGGCGGAGGGCAGTGCCATCAGTAATTTAAGACTGTTAATGCTGCCTCTTCAGTGCCCTTTCAGCAACATGAAGTTAAAACCAGGTACTGTGAGTAAGTGGTCACTCAGTTTTTGTTTCTTAATGAGGGTGCTTTTTTGTGTGTGAACAGCTCTTCAATTGTGTCCTGTTGTGGGGGCGGTGGTGATTGATAGAGCGTTCTGGGAGGGTAGGCTTTTGTTATGGAAGAATTCTGAGTATATTCAAAATAGTTATTCTTCCCCTTCCTCTTCTCCAAATACAGATAGGAATTTTTCTATGATCCTTAAGGTAAGAACCTGGTGAAGCTCCTAGAGGTAAATAGATCTGCAAAGTATTGGTTTCCATAGAGACTAGGCCTCTAAGAGTTTAACCCTCAAGCTAGTACACACTCAGCCTCCAGAAATTCCTCAAAATTACCATACAAGTGTTTCTACCTATTTGTCGTTCCAGTGGCTTCTGCTGCAGGTAAACTGCTTCTTGGCTGTGATTCTTTGTATTTGCCAATCTTTCCAGATTTAGAGGGTGATGGGGCAGTAGTTTGCCCTGTAACCTTACTTCTTTGATGGACTTAAGAAATGTCATTGGTTTTCAGTCTGTTCAATGTTTTTACCATTTTGAGTGTGGGAGTGGTGACTTCCAAGCTTTTTACATGTCACAGCTAAAAAAATATTTTAACAGCTTTATTGAGTTACGTTTTACATATTATAAAATTCATCTATTTTAAGTGTACAATTTGATGATTTTTAGCAACCTTACTGAGTAGTGCTAACATCACCATAATTAGTTTTAGAGTATTTTTATCCCAAAAGGAAGCGAGTGTGTTTTTGATATCTCCTACCCGCTCACTGAAACCCTCCCACATGTCCAGACCTATATGTCTTTTCTAATAAACTCTTCCCCCAGAGTTTTATTCTATCTTTTAAAATACTATCTGCTAGATCTCTGCTAATTCCCAACCTTGTTCACCTCAAAGATTGGATTTAGAGTTAGAAGACCCCACACTGCCACTTACCGTTTTTATCACACTAGGTAATTCACTTCAACGTTGGAGATTTGCTTGAGGAAAGCAAGCAAGAATAGTTTATCCTGCAGCTAGCAATCCATTCCCTGCAACTAATGAAACACTGGGCACATAGGCAATGATCACTAAATATCTGTGAATGAATGAATCTGGAAGATTCATGAAATATTAATAATGGGGTATATGAAATCAAGGAGTTCACGGACCTATATATATAAATCTAGAGGTAAGGATTGTCCTTCTTAACTCAGGATTTTTATAAACCAGATGTTATGTTATTGAGAGTCTTTTCAGTGATATTCTTCCTTTTTTAGTAAGTACAGAAGTATGCAATAATGATTGACATCCCCTCATACTCTTCGTTTTTAAAATTGTTTGGCTGTTCTTGGCTCTTCTATCTTCTCCATATTTATTTTAGAAACTGCTCTAGAATATCTGTGAAAAATCATACCTTTTTATTCAAAGTAATGATCCTGGTCTTTGCTCATATTTGTAATGGCTGTTATAAGTTTACATTTACCCTCAAACTCTAATATAGTAGTTCTGAGGTCTCACTTCTTGATTGTATCTTAGTTGGGATTAACTAAAGATTCAGTACCAGAAGCGTTCAACTTGCCTAGACAAACCAAACGAAATAAAGAGATATTTGGGCAACTATATTTTACTATAGAGCCTTTCCCAAGTTTTACTTTTTGGAGTTCTTCCCATACTATCCTTTTTGAGGGGAGGAGTGCATTTGATTCTACTTATTAGTGTGATTTTCTATTATACTACAGAACTAGATCCATACAAGCACTGATAAAAAGGTAGATTCTACATAACTTAGAGGCAAAAAGACTAAAAGGTGTTCGTTCCTCCAAATCTAAATCCTGGATCTTACCACATCTAACTGATCATAAAACAGAAGGAAGTTGAAGGGGTAAAGAAGAGAAAAAAAAAAAAGCTAGCTCCAGCTTACCTTATCTAAATAGCTAAATGTATGGAAGAGATAAATAGAAAGGGTTAATTAGAGTTAATTTGCCTGGCTAGTTTCAAAGAGCCAAACTCTGTTTTGACCTCATTTTCACTTTAAAGCAGGAAACAGGAAATAGAATGCAGGTTCATTTCTGAAAAGACTACCATGAAGCAAGTTGCCACTCTTCATCTTTTAGAGGGCAAGCAAGTAAGTGAGTGAAGTAAAGGGTGAAAAGCAGGGGCAGATCTGATGTGGAAAGAAGGGGGCTAAATATTTCCCTCCCTCCTATCCTGGACATTGAAACTTACTTTGATTGACAGGTTGTCATTCATCGCTCAAGCATAATTTCCCCTTGAACATGAATTCAATTTAATAAGTCCTTTGTTGTTCAAATAGTCTTGCTGTATATAACCTTTCCTTAGACCAACTTCTACAACATTTCCACAGACCCAGCTTATGTCCTTACTCAGCCATGTAGCCGCTGCTACCATCTAGAGTCTCAATACATTGGATTTATACTTAATCATCTTTTTACTCATTCATCCAAAAATATATATTATTTTTAATACAAATATTATTAAACAAAATTAAATATATTTTACTAGTAGGTGGTTAATAAATATTTATCAAATGAATGAATAAATACATAAATGAATCATTGCTGGCTTAAAGTATTTAGCTTAATGCACTGACTAATACTTTGTTTTGTATTTATATGTCTGAACAAATCATTTTTTTCTCCTTTGTCCCAATTCACACCTGGTAAGAAATCGAGCAATAGGGGGACAGGGCAAAAGACAGATACAATTAGGGATGTAAGAAGCCAGGATATAAGGAGAAATTTTCATTGCCTGCATGCTGAAATGCCAGGAACATAAACCATGATGAGGTATTATCTCATGGATTTCACAATAGCCTGATGAAATAGGTAGGGTATGATTATATTTATTTTCCAGAGGAGCTAAAACCAAGTGAAAGTGATGGACTTGCCCAAAGTCAAAGAGCCAGTAAGTGATATGGCCAAGTAGTGAATCTAATGCCAGCCCCAGTTTAGCACACAGCCAGACTTCATTTTTCTCAGACTCTGCTCGGACTTTGAAACCAGGGCTCAATCCACAGAGTAAGTCCAGGTTGACCCACAGAAATAAGCCAGAGGAAAGATGTTCTTTCATTCCTGGCTACATTAGAAGTCATCTGCAAGGGCTTAGCTGAGCTATGGTGATGGTGAAGACTTCTGACCCAAGCATTTTATGCTAAAGTCCTGCTTTAAAACAGCTAAGAGTTTATTCTCATTAGTAAGAGCAGCACTTAGCCGCTGAACCCACAGCTGCACCTCATTAATGTTTGATATTCTTAGTTAAGATTAATTTACTAGTAATCTCTAAAGAAGGCAGTAAATAAGGAGTAGGTTGTGAAATAATCTTACTCCTAAATAGATAAGCCACGAGTATTCTAGGACAGCCTCCTACCCATCTTGGGATGGGAGGACCCAACCCAAGTTCTGAATTGGTGAGAATCCCTTCCCCAGCAACAAAACCAAACCAAACAAAAAACATGGTTTATTTTCCATGTTTCCATGTTTCCATGTTTATTAATAAACATGGTTTATTAATCAGAATCATATGCCTAAACCACTGGTTTAAAATGTGCATTTTATGTAACCCTCCTTAGAGAGTCTAATTGTATAGTCCATGTGTACAGATCAAAAAACTCTGCATCTTTAACAAGCACTGCAATTGATTTTGTTCCAGGTGCTTAAGCTGCACTGTATAAGCACAGGTCAAATCTATAAAAAGGGAAGCTAATATTCGTATACATAACAACACATCTATATATAATATGGAACTATATTTGACAGAGATAATATAGATACAACCATATTAATATCTATAAAGCCCTATATTTAACAGGACTACAGTGATGAAACAAAGGCAGAGCCAACTTTCAGCCCAAAAAATTTGGGAGGAACCATAAGCTTTCCCTTTTCAACAATGTTTTTCAATTTTATTTCCACAGTTCCATGCAAGTCAGTTAATTAAATACTTCTCCACCATCTACCACAAGCTGGTACCTAGATCTCTGTCCTCTCGTTCATCAAATCTCATAAAGGAGACAGATACAAATCTATACAAATAACTTCAATACAAAGGTGAATATAATCACATAAAACCAATATGATAATAGAATAAAGAACATGCCTGAAATTTTCATTTGTTAGAAATAAGTTCTTGAAATCTATTACAGAAATGAGATCCCTGAAATAACTAACAAAAATTGGCATTGTCCTTGATATCCATATGTTCATCAAATATTAAATGGATAAACGTAGTTGACTGTCGAATTAGCTGTATAACTTATCACAAATTGTCTTGGTTCGTTGGTTTTCCATTTTTATTTGCAATGCACTCTTTTTGCAAACAATGTATTTTATAAGACCACCTACCTACATGTATACATATCTCTTACACACACTGCCAAAAGTAGCCTTGAGCACTTCCTGAAGAAAAGTCTGAAAAACACTGTCAAGAAAGGAGGAAAAATAGAACAAAGAGAAAGAGTAGAAAGCACAGAATAAGTTCATAGAAATAAATCCCCGCATATTGGTAATTATGTTAAATATAAATGGACTTACTTCTGCTTCCAGCCAAAATGGAGTAAGAGGCCACCAGGTTTACTTTATTTGCTTTAAACAACTATAAAACCATTAAAAAAAAATACATGAAACTGGTTTTCAGACACTGGAAAAGAAATAGCACAGGACTGTGATACAGGGAGAAGGAAAAATCACACTATTGTACCAGATTACTACCTAGAGGCAGTTTCCGCGCTGTAAGTTGCAGAACAAGAGAAAATCCAAACAGAGCCCTTTAATCTTGATTATGTGGGGAGACAGAAGTTGAAGTTCAGAGAGGTCACAGTTACTAGAAATTATGAGGAAGAATACTGTAGAGAAGAGAGGCTGGACAGAAGACAGAGAGCTCTAAAGATCTGCGGAGGGACACCCTTGAGTCTTTGGCTGAGTACTGATATGTACATATATGAGAGGAAAGAAAATATGGTAATAGGACCCAACGTGAGGCATTTGGCAATATGTAGAAGGAGTCACAAAACGTCACACACTTTGACCCAGGGAAACCTTACTTCTGAAAAATGTTATGTACATCCACACGACCAGAGCTGCACTGCACTATTTATAATGGGGAAACCCTGAAAGAAGTCTGTCTAAAAATTATGTAATAATTACGTACACCAGATTACATAAACTAGATGATAACTCGGGGCCCTTAAAACCACAAAATTTATGAACCCCACTGCTGTACATAGATTTTACAGGCATATATATTTGTGGGGGTCAGGCTGTATCTGTTGTTCTTAATCCTGGACACATTAGAATCATCTTTTTTTTCTTTTCCGCTGATGCCTGGGCCCCATTCCTGACTAACGAACTGTGAATTTCTGAGGATTAGGCCTGGACAGTGATCTTGTTAAAGTTCCCATGTTATTCTGAAGCAGGCTGAGGGGTAAGAATCGCTGGTGTAGAAGTTTCATTATATATAATGTCATTATATTATATTCTGTTCATTATATTTCTCAAAGAGATTTTTATCTAAACCATAAGAATTACTTTTGTAGATAAAAATAGTATATAATAATTTAAAACGTTTGTTACAAAAGTTATGTAAACACATGGTGAAATGCTTATAATGTTTTTAAAAGTACAATGCTAAACTTTTTGTATACAGTAATAACCACTTAAAGAACATATTTAAAGGTAAAAATACTAGAAGGAAATATGACAAAACGCTGCAAAGAAAGGTTTTACTAACTCATCAGTATTCTCTTTATTTTCCAAATTTTCTGATTCATATGTTGCGGGAGGTGAGTGTCTTTGAAGGACATACAGCAAGTATTGGTTTAAGGGACCCTATTGCATTGCCCTCCCGTAAAGCCCTCCAGGATTCTTAGCCTCCTGGCATTTCCCTTTCAGACACAGGATGCCACTGAGTTATTGCTTGGCCTGCCTCAATCTGAGTGCTCTCGTTAAAATTAAAAAATAGGATGGCCTAATTTAAGGGTTCCCTGTAGGATGTCTACCTTTAACCTCTGCCCTGCCAGTGTGGCTTGTAATCTTTCAGATGTCTCAATCAGAGATTTCATATCCAATATTTCTTTGCAGTCAATATTACAGACTAGCTGTTTTTCTTCCCTGAAGAAACCTAAATTGAAAGATGAACATTTTGGATCCTAAACTCTTTTCCCAGAAGACATGGAAAGTCTCTTTGTGTGGAAGCTAGAAAATAACTGATGCTAACCATAGCAAGGCACAAAGCTTGCAACTTTTAACTACTGTAAGACGAATGAACTGATTATAACTTTTTCCTGATGGGCCCCAAGAACCTACAGTCATTCTTCTTTTTCAGAAGTTAGATAATAGCCCCTATTGTTTCTTCTTTTAATTTCATAAAATGGCAAATCCTCGTAGTCTTTAATGATTTAGTTAAGTAAGCAATTACAGGAGATTGCTGGATCCATCTGCCTTTCCCCAATAGATTTGAGAATAAGAATGAGCATGTTCAGTCTTCATTCTTCCAAAAAGCCAATCAAACTCCTACTGTTTTGTAAGGTCATTGAATACCTCCTGCAGGCTCCTTCTAGAACTCTGTGTGGAAAGTTTCTTAAAACAGCAGTCCTAGGCTACCAGCATTAGTCAGGTCTCCTTTGGTTGCAAATGGCAGATGCTTCTCCAACTAGCAGAAGCCTCTCAAACTAGCTTATGCAACAACAACAAAAAGGAGGAAGCACTATTTAATTGCTCACATAACTCAAATGTCTACAAACAGGCTGGATCCAAGAGGTCATCAAACATCTCTCTTGTTCTCTCAGCATTACTTTCCTCTGTGTTGATTCCATTCACTACAGGCTCACCCAAGTGGAGGCAAGGAAGGCTGCCCCCACCCAGCTGCTCCAGATGGTGTCTTCTCTACATGCAATCTCAGAAGCAAATAGGTTCTCTCCCTCCAACATCTGCATCAGTTTTTGCAGAAATATTTGGCCGTACTGAGATCACACACAGCCTGTTTGGTAAAGGCTCAGCAGATACCCTCATATTTGGCCAACCTAGATCAAACACCTCTCAAAAGAAATTAAGGACTTATGGCTAATGGTCTTACTAGGTGGAGGGAACACTTGTCCACCATACAAGATGGAGTGTGTACTTTACACCATACTGTACATCTAAAACAATAGCTATCCATTTAAACTTAACAAAAACAAAATGGAGACAGAGAGAATTTTAGCTGAAAAAAATAATTTTAGTAATAATTTCTCACCGAATGATAGGCATAATACAAGCAAGGAAAAGACTTGAAAAGAAATGTAAGGAACAACAAAAACTGAGATTAAATAATCAAATTATCAGATTTCAATTCCCTTTACCCTTTACAATCTTCTCTGAGTTACTACTTTATAATGGTTTGCAATATTGTATAGTACTTCAGTGTGTCTTTAAAAGTTTTGACTTCTCAGTGCATTGAGTGTTAACCAGTGCCAAATTTGTGTCTAATTTGTACACTTCTATAGCTGTTTATGTCAGAAGGGTAAGTCCAACACCAATATTGTAGTAATAGCTGGACATGAATGTCTTGTTAAACTTTTTTAAATGAATAAAGAAATAAATCTTGCCCAAACTGGGAACTATTATTTTTAAAGTATCCTTTTTTATCAGCCTCCTGGCATCTTCCTGTGTGCTCATTACTTATCACGCGTCTCATTCCCTAGAAAAACTCCTATTAACATATTAGGATATGTGCATTTTTAAAAATTATTCTTTAAAGAGAAAAGCCTTAAAAATCAAAAGAACAAATATTTAAGGTTTCATGCACCTCTATTAACTTATTTTTTAAAATCTAATGGACAAAGAATGCTCCTTTTGATCCTCAAATTGCCCCCTCTCCATTTTGCCACATATTTTGCCTATAGTGAGGCCATCTCTGATGTCAAATACATACTTACCATCTTAGTGCTGCACTTATAACACAAAAGAACAAGTCTACACAGCTAACATCCTTTCTAACTTCATCATCCTTTCTTCAAATGATGGCTTTTTTCTTTTGCTTATTGCTTTTATACTTAGGTTCTTTTTTTTTTCCTTATTACTACTAATAATTAACAGAGGATATAGGAAGAGTTAAAAGAAGTTAACAATACTTATATTTCATAAAAATATTGTCACCATGTGATTATAATCTTTTCCTTCTGAGTTATGACACCTCCTCAATTGCATTCATACACTATATTCATCAAAGAAGCAGGCGAAGAGCACCAGGTATAAGAGAAATATATGAAGAATAGAAGATTTTGCTTACAGTCCTCTGTCTTTCACTAACTAGCTGTGAGGCCATATGTGATTTCATTTAACATCTTTGGTGCCTTGGTTTTACCTATATGATGGTGGGGGTAGATTACAGAATTACAGTATCTAACATTTACTGAACATTTGCTCTGTACCTAATACTATGCCAAGAATATAGTTAATGTCATTTAATCTTCACAGTAAGTCTAGGGAAGGAGTATTATTATTATCCCATTAATGCTTGAAAACTGAGTTTCAGCATCATTAAGGTTCTTGGCCAAGTGGTAAATAGAAGAACCAGTATTAGACTTAACCTTTGTTTGACTGCTAAGCCTAAGCTGGTAACCCCCATAATTTCAAGTGAAACAGATTTCTAAACAGTCTTCTCCATACTAATAAATTTAACATCCCATTGAGAAAAAACTTACATGCAATCTAGAGAACCTCATAGCTCCTCCTTCTGTTGCGCATAATTCAGGCTTGTACTGTATTTGCATGTTGTCTGTCAAATTTAGTTCCCAAGCAGAAACTTCGTCTAACACAACATTCTGTCTAGAGGTTCACACATCTGTTTAATGATGGGAACTTTGCCATTAATATTTATTTGTCGTGAGTTCAATATATATTTAACAATCCTGAATGCTAAAAAAAAATTCCCATACTGCTTAATGCTATTATATATGGATTTAAAAGATTGTGTGTGTGTGTGTGTGTGTGTATATACACTCACAAAAGCCTCAGTTTGGCATAGTCTCATTCTATATAGACTTTGCTCACAGTATATATCTCTAGCAAAGATCTCCCCCAGTTCATTCATTCATTCAGTGAGTGAATGATTGGCATTTAGTGAATATTTAGGCATTTTGTTTTCCTAGCATTGTGTTGAGTGCTAGAGAAAGAAAAAAAAAGATGATCTCAGCCTTCTGGAATGTATGGTATAGTATACTAGGGTTTGGCATATAAGAAAGTAAATAGACAATTATAATGTGTTATAATAAGTAGTATGGGTTAAGTACACCAGAGGGAGCATCTAAGTCAGGATTGGAGATCAGAAAAGTCATTCTAAGCAAGTGATATCACAATGAGAGCTGAAGTGTTCTTACAAATTAGCCAGGTGAAGAGCAAATGAAAGAGGACTTCACAGATAAAATGATGTTCAAAGACTTAAAGAGTAAGGAAACAGAGAAAGGCATTATTCCAAAAACTGAATATAATTCAGAATGGTCAGATTACCAAAGAAGAGTGGTGAGAAATGAGATTTAAAGGTAGGCTTTTAAAGGACTCTGTAATACATGGCAAGGCATTTGGGACCTTTACCGGAAGACAACTGAAAAGATTTAAGTAGTGTCATGAGATGATCAGATTTGCATCATAGAAAGGTCACTTTGGCTTCAGTGTAGACAGCGAATTACATAGGGCAAGAATGGGCTGAGGGAGAACATTTTTGTCAAAAATGGCCTTCAACTACTGAAAAGGTAAAAATAGGAAATGAAGATTACTTATCTTGAACGACACTGATTCCTAAAGAAGATAGTGATAGAACATACCTCGCTGGTGGCACCAGATCTGGTGAGGAAAATTACCATTCTGGACTAGTCAGTAAAATTTATACAATCTTATATGGTGACCTGGGCACATATACCACAATACTACTTCTGTGTGAAATAACTGGGAAAGAGGGGCCCTGAAAGGTTGCAAGCTGATCTTAGCTGATAGAACGTTTCTGAGAAAGCTGTTTTCATTAAAATGTACCAGAGACCTGGTGAAATACACTTAATTTAATGTTCCAACCTAGTAGCTTTCACTGCCCACAGCCACAGAATCCCCCCAAAGTCTGGACTTATTGATTGAGTGAAACAATTAGAGAGACTGTCCACCAAATTTCCTACCTGCTGAGAATAGAGATTATTCCAAGGAATTCTGATTCCCCATTCAAGAAAGAGGCACTTGGATGTTGGCCAAAGTACACTATCGTGATGTTGCAAGATTGACTGGTACAGATATAGAAGAGAAAGGACATTTCATTGAGAGTCTTAAACATCTGGCAATTAAAGTTATCAGTGCTTCAAACAATATTTTAGACCCAGTGGCATTTAAGGGGGTTGTAAACCACAGAACCATGCAGGTCAAATTTGTAGCCAACTTTCAAAGGAAGGAAAACAAATCTAAGGTGTTAAAGTTGAAGACTTTCTTACAGAAGATCACAGTAAAGAAAAGGGAAGTAAGTAAATAATGAGTATCTTCTTTCTTCCAATGGGGTCTAAACAATTGGGGGAAAAATTAAGAGAAGTTGAGGTTTTAGTCTTCAGCAAGATCTGGAGTCCAGGCAGTGTAATTCCCAGGTAAGGGCTGATTGTTACCACTTCGCTAATGAACAAAGCAAAATATAGAGTCAATTTCCTCCTAGGAAAATAAAAACTACTGGCTAAACTAGAACAAAGCCAAAAATGACCCAAGAAAGTACAAATGTTAACCATTTTATGTGTTGAAGCAGAAGGTGGGATAAATCATGCAGGGAAAGGAATGAGAACAGTAAGCTAAAATTTTCCTCAGTAAAGGTTCTGGCATAGCTACCAGGCTGAAGAAGAAAGGAAGGATCACCAAGGTAACTTCCTCCACTAAAGATAAAAGATAACGAATACTCAATGAACCAGATATGACTTATAGACATGTTTCCTTTGACCTACAAAACATCTTCTTAAACTTTAAGTCAATATTTTAAAATGGGGGGCTTTAATACACACACACACACACACACACACACACACACACACACACACACACACACACACACACGCCAGTCCAAGAGCAATATAAAGCTTTAGAAACCCTGAGTCTACATTCCAGCATGGCAATGCTTATTTGGAGCTCTTGAGATAGGTTCTATGCTACCCCAACTGACTACCTTTTCCACCCAGGCTGCTCTACTCAATTACCTTACCTCTCTAGTACCTGTATATGTCTGTGACTTCACCGTAGGACAGGACTATAGGACTTCAGCCTAGTCATTTTTCAGATGAAGTGTTAAAACCATAGTCCTATAATGGAACTACTAATGAAATCCTTCAACATAAACTAGCTGCAAGTGTCTTAATGAGTTAATGTGATGGAAGATATCTGCCAAGAAAGATGACTTTGGCTTGGGAGCAATGGATCTTAAATCCTTCCTTCTGAAAATAAGTATGTCTTGTTGGCTATTGTCTATTCAGGGAACTCCTAGTTTATGAGAATACAATCACATTCTCAATTTAAAAGGGAAAGCTTCTGTTTCTGTAATTTATAGCAAGGAGCGTTTATAATTCGTGCAAAAGTGGTTTAAAGTTATTAAGATAAAGTTAAAGGGAAAAATGAAGATGCCTGAAAAAAATCCCTGTTTTATGCTGCTTTGCCTTATCATCTTACAATGATTACTTTATCCTATCTGAATTCTCAAGGTGGTATTATAAATAATGTGAAGAACACCTTTGTAATCATCTCCTTAGATTAAATTTCTAAAAGTAGGATAATATCCTGGGTCAAATAGTTTGCTCACTTTACAGTTTGATATATAGACTAAATTACTTAAAGAAAGAACTACCCATGTAACTCCCATCAATAAATCATGAGTTATTATTTCCCTACCCCTTCATTAATAATGAATTTTGTCAATATTTTTAACCTATACTAATTCAAAAGTGAAAGTATATTTTATCACACATTCTGCACTGATAGAATTATTAATGCAGTTAGATATATTTTTCATGTTTCCTGGCAATTTGTATTTTTTCTGTTCATCACCATTGTCCATTTGTCAATGGGGCTATTACTTTTTTTCTCATTGTAGGTCTCACTTTTTTCTCCTGATTCATGAATCTGTAATGTTTGTAACATTAATATTTTGTCACTTTTATTGCCTAGAAATCAACTTTGTTTGATATGAATATCATTACTTCCTACTTTCTTCTTGCTTGTATTTGTCTGATACCCATGTCATATCTATCTAGCTATAAGTTCCTCCAGCAAACCCAGTTTTTCTATTCTCTTAAATAAGGTAAGCCCTTATTTTACCCTTCTTCTCCCAATGTTTCCTGATTTTGTTAACTAGGTTCTTTTGCTCCACTTTAAAAGTAGCACCCATATAATTTTTTTTCACATTTAGTTGCTACTTGCATATGCCAGTATGTTTCACCAATTTCTGAACTCACTGTAGGTCCTTGCATCCTACTCCTTCCCTTTTGGTTCCATTTTAGCAGGTTTTTATGTAAGAATCTATGAGTGGTAAACTTTCTTGGTCTTCATGTGCTTGAAAACAATGATTTATTTGGCATTTAGTCTTGAAGGATATTTTAACAGGATATAGAATTCTAGCCTAACTGTTATTTTCTGTCAACTATTTGAAGACATTCCTTTGTCTTCTGAGAACTCTGACTACTGATGAGAATTTTTGCTCTTCCCTCTGGTTATCTCACTCTTTGATTTCCTGAGATCTCACTGCACTTTTCCTATTAAAGAACTGATGAGTGTTATGGTTGGAACTGTGTCTCCCTCAAAAAGATATGTTAAAGTCTGAACCCCTTAGTACCTCAGAATGTGACTTTATTTGGAAACAGGGTCTTTACAGAGGTGACCAAGTTAAAACGAGGTCATTGGGATAGATCCTAACCCAATATGACTGATGTCCTTATTAAAAGGAGATAATTGGACAAAAAGGCAGACATGCATAGGAGAACAACAACATGAAGAGACAAGAGACAATGCCATATGAAGATCAAGGCAGGGATCAGGGTGGTGCATCTACAAGTCAAAGAGCACCACGATTATCAGCATCTCCACTTGTTCAAGGGTCTCCTTTCAAGTACCTGGTATTTATTCAATAAGTCAGTGGGTGGATTGGCCCAGTTCCTAGATTTGAATCTGTGCCTGCTTATGGTAATTCTGTCTCTCAAAATACTCAGCTCTGTGCAATCTGTAACCCAGGAAATCATTGGCTTCAGCTTTTTACAACCTCCTTTCATAAATTATGAAGCTCCAACACAGCCTCTGCTTTTAAGCAGTAAGCCTGGCCCCAGTTTCCTGCTTTACATGGGCCACCATTAGTCCCTGTTACTCCATCCCAGCTCTGCCTAATTCTGGTCCCAAAATTTAGCAGGCTTATAATTTACTATTTTGAGTTTTCTCTTACACTTTCAGATGCATAGATAAATTTTTAGTTCAGCCATGTCTTTTCAATTTTTTCATTTTAGAGTTTATCATTGCTATATATTTAGAATGGCAAGTAAGGACTCAAACATGAAATCATAACCACATCTTGAACAGAAGCTGTGGATTACTTTCCAACTCTAATCCTTTATGAGTCATTCTCAGTTAACTACTGTTAACACTCTTCCCAGAGCCCAGTGCAGAGGACTCTTTTGGCCTGGAATGGCCCATAGGAACCATTCCTAGGCTATAAGTAAATTAGGGTTACACAGCTTTTGAAAACTAAGGCTAAGATAGGCTCTATCTTTTCCCCAGGCTGATAAAATATACACATTCCAGCACCAAGTGCAGTATAAACAAACAAACATAGATAATAATTTTTCCTTAATTCTGAACGCTGATTTGGATTATTTTACCTCCATAATGCTGAAACAAAGTTCTTTGTCCTTACCACCTCAGCATTACAGACAGGAAACAAGAAAAAAGAGACATATCCATTAGCAATAATCTTTTAACTTTTGTTACACATGACATGCCCCACTAGCAAGACTACTTGTTGCTGTGGTATCTGACTAAACAAGATCAACTCTCCTCTTTCCTAGAAGTAATGAAGGGAAGCTTTAAACTCCTTCCTTGAAGACTAACACCTATCTTCTTCAAAACCTTCTAGTGTTATTCCATTATCTTCTAACTTCTAGTAAAGGTGAAAAGATTTGGGTCACACTCATTTTTTCCCCATGATAAATGTCCTACTTCCAATGTTAATATAGCTAAAGAATGCTTTATTTTTCATTGAACTTCACTAAAGTTGTATTCCTTGTTTACCTTGGTATGGCTTGTATTTTTCCTTATGCTTTGAGCTAGAAACATAGTGTTCAAGCCCATAGCTCTTAATTAATCATTCACTTGCTGGAGGTTGTGTGAAGAGTATCTCTGGGGAAATTTTTATCTGCCTACTTCTATGTAAATTTGTTGAGTACCCTGCTCTGAGAGCTTTCCATAATCTCTAAAGAAAGGATACCTTATACCATATTTTCTGTTCCCCGGCTTTGGATTCCCTAATCAGCCTTTCACAGATTTCTCTAAGTAGCTACAAATCTACTCCCTCCCTCCACTGAGTATTATTCACAATATCTTTTTAAGCTTAATCTTTCCTCCAATCATGTATCAGATTCCCATTAAAACCCCATCTAGGCAGTTAAAATGGTAGTATAATATAGTTTTTCTATTAGATTTATATATCTTGTGTTCTGTGGGAGAAGGATGAGTCTCGAGTGAGCCATTTCCTTTTGTTCTCCCATGGCTCTCTTTCACCACTGGAACTTCCATACTCACCAATTCAAAGCTTAGCATCCTCAGCTGTCTTATCTGACAGGTTTGTAATATGACTCTATGGCCATGCACCTGGGGTATTCCTAAAGCTGAAGTTTAGCCTCTGTTTATGTTTTTGATGTTTTTGTTATTCACTTCCATAAATTCTAGGCAAAGGCACACATTATGCAAACGTGCCCTGACTCTACACTCTTTTTCATAGATTTATGAATAAAGTGAGGTTTAATTTAGCTATTTATAATAAGAAGTGAGAACTAGTAGGCAGCCAGCTGAAGAACAGTGGAAGTATGAAGAGCAGTCAGTGACACTGGGGAGGACTCCAAGAAGTTCAGTTTGGCCAAAACATAGATTATGTCTAACAGCGCCATATTGACTTCTTAGATCCTTATCAGAAGGTATCATAGGTTAAAATAATAAATATTAATACTATTCAGATATTTTGTTGCTCCTTTTACTATCATAGGAAAGTGCATTTGAAAAAGTAGAACTGATTCTGTGGGAATAAAAAGAGCAAAGGAGTGGGAGTCATGGGAACTTTTTTGAAAAACGAGAAACAGCTGCTGTTAAGCAGCTGTGTGTGCTTGGACGTGGCCCCTAACATCTCTAGGGCTCATTTGCTACAACTGTCACGTATGAGAGTAGAACTCTCTATCCTTTAGAATCACTTCATGATGCATTTATTTATGTACAAATGGTAGTAGAAAGATGACTATTTTATTTATCTGTAAGTGAAGTCACATACACACAGAAAATATATTGTGATTCCTGCCAACCTACTTTCTTCAGTTTTAGTATCCCTGACATCACAATCAACTATAATAAAAATAATTGCAATACCTTAATTAAACATATCCAAGACTCTTGAAGCAGAACCTAGAAAAAAAGATTACAAAATTGCACACAGATGAAATGTTTATGTTTTTAAAATTTCTGCCTAAATGCATTTTGAAGCATAACTATATTTTTAATTCAAAAATAGAGTCAAGATAGTCGTAATTAGTATTGTTTGGGGAATAATTTATTATAATATTGTTCAAACTCAAAACAGGCCTTCAGAAGACTCTTAAAGACTCTTTTGAATTGTTTTCACCTGCCTCTGAAGTGAAGGACATTTTACACAAGCACAAAGTGGAAAAAATTATAAATAACTATGGTTATTAAAAGGAAGGCAGGTGGCATTGATTAGAAGAAAATAGTAAAAGATTATCATTTGGAAGTAATTTCACAATTACGTGCTATGGATTTATCTAGTCTGGAACTACTGTGTGAGAGTAATGCAAATTTTGCTGAGCTTCATAATTATGAAGTATTTAAGATGAAAAATTAGCAGCCTAATCACATTATCCTCTACACAGGAGCACATGGTTAGATATTTTTGCATCTGAAATTCTCTCCAATCACAGATCATTACTATATATGATCTTTGAAGCAGTGGAGTCTAGAAGAGGGAAATAGCTGTGTTATTTGACATCCTGTTCTATTTTTCAATACGTAATACGTAACGAACACTCAATAAATACTGATCAATAATATCTTTAATGAGAATTCAGATTAAAATAACTGTTTATTACAAATAATCTTTGGGCACAATACAGTTACTAGGATCATCTTGACATAATTTCACATAAATCACAAACTGGGCAAGTTTGGGCAATGAGCTCTTATAACTACTTATTATTTTCAATGTTATATGAACTCTTCTTAGATAATAATGGAGCCAGCCTTTGGTGCAGAGTAATCTTCTCTGACATATCATAATTTACATATGCAATACATAAGTGAAAATACTTTCAAGTTTTTAGGCAATATCACCTGTGACCATGAAAATGACTTTGATTAGCAAAGAGAACAAACTTCTCCCCATTTTGCTTTTCTTTTGTAGGAACTTTCCCTTTGCAACATTATGTACTGCCTAGTTCTCAAAATCAGTTGTGAAAAAGAATAACCTAGGGATGTTGAAAAAAATTCAAATTCCTGAATCTGACCCAAAGAGATTCTAAGGAAGTAGGAAATAATGATGGCTGCCTTGACTACTTCATGGGATAATGAGACAGCAGATTTGAAAGACTTCTTTTTAATTTTTATTTTTATGGAGTTGAAAGTATTATTGTTATAATTAATAAATTTAAGAAACTGCACAGGAAAATTTTTTTTTTGAGACACAGTCTCACTCTGTTGCCCAGACTGGAGGGCAGTGGCACATCATGGCTCACTGCAGCCTCGTTCGCCCCAGGCTAAGGTGATCCTTCTGCATCAGCCTCCCAAGTAACTGGAGTTTCACTATGTTATCCAGGCTAGTCCTGAACTCCTGGGCTCAAATGATCCACCCGCCTCAGCCTCCCAAAGTGCTAAGATTACAGGCATGTAATCAGCTGGAAAAGATTATTTTCAGTAACATTTTTCTAATTATAGGAGTATTAGATGTTCATTATATAAAATTTGGAAGACAATGAAAGGTATAAATAAGAATCTGCTCATATCCCATTACAAAGAAATAACAGCATTAACTTTTCTTTCTTTTTTGGAACTTTTAAATTGTTTATTAAAACACAAAGAAAATTGCAATAATCACACGTTTAGATCAGTTGACTATTCACAAACAACTCACTTGTGTAACCAGCGTCCAGCTCCCAAATCAAGAAATAGTATGTTATCAGTATCTCAGAATCTTTCCCATTTCATGCCTCCTTTTGTTACAATGCTCCACCAAAAATATATCTTGACTTCTAATGCCATAAGTAAGTTTTAAGTTTTGTGTGCTTTTGACTTATCTGTGTGTGTCTGTGTGTGTGTGTATATATGTAAAATACATATACATATATATGGATATATGTATATGGATATATGTATACATATGTATACTCAAGTCTAGCCTAGGCAACACAGTGAGACCTTGTCTCATATATATGTATGTCTCATGTATATGTATATGTCTCATATGTGAGATATACATATATATGTGTAGATATGTGTGTGTGTATATATGTGTATATATGTGCATATATACACGTATATACAAGATCTCATATATACATGTATATATCTCATATACATATATAAGCTCTCATATATATATGTATATGCCTCATATATGAGATATACATATACCATAAATATATGTGAGACAAGGTCTCACTGTGTTGCCTAGGCTAGACTTGAGTAGCTGAGATTACAGGCATGTACCACTGTACCTGGGTCTATACATTTTTATGTATACATCTTCATTTTCTCAACATTAAATTAACAGAATATGGGCATTTGTGAAATTTATTCATATTGTTCTGTATAGTTATATTTTACTCATTCTCTTAGCTGTGAATATGCCACAGTTTAGGGCAATTACAAATAGTTCTACTATAGACATTCTTGTATATGTTTTGTGTGAACATCGATATACATTTATGTTGGAGATATAATTAGGAGTGGAATAGCTGAGTCACAGGATATCCACACATTCATTTTAGTATATGGTTAAATGGCTTTTCAAAGTGGTTGGACCAATTTACACTCCCACTAGAAGAGTATGAGAGCTCTAGTTGCTCCACATCTCACCAAAACTTGGTGTGCTCTTTTACACTTTAGCCATTTCAATAGACAGAATGTTGTTATACTGTAGTTTTAATTTATATTTTCCTAATGACTAATAAAGTTGAACTCCTATTATTAACGTTGTGATATATTTTTCAGTCTTTTTTCTATATGTATGTGTATAATGTACATATAGTATTTTAAAATTAAGATTATATTTCATATACAGTTTCACATGTACCTAAAGTTATCATATGAAATTTCCATATTTATAAATGTTATTTAGAAATGTTAATATGACTTTTAGAATATCATTCTGCTACTGTGCTTGGTTGTAATTTTATATACACCCAAGCAGATTAGAAAACTATATTCACCAGTCTAGTATGTGAGATAATTTATTATTTTCATTTTCTTCCATCTCATCAACAATAATGAATTTATGTGCTGATGAATGTATGCTCAGATGTTAATTAAAATCTGAATAAAAATAGGCCAATAAAAACAATACTGAAATTTTAATTGAACAACTGATTTTACTGGTTTGGTTTCTAGCTCCCCTTTTTCTCTTGTTTAAGTCATAGATATTAAATTGATTAAACTATGATTATTTTATCCCAGGATGAGAAGCAGTGGAGTGGAGCTGTAGTAGTTAAGTCACATGAAGTTACTGGCATATTCCCTGGCTGTGTTGGGAGGTTTTTGTGCAGATCAAGTGAGAGTCATTTAAATCTGAAAACAGTTTGTACTATGTAAGGGATTATTACAAATTAGGGATTATTATTATAATTCTAGCACAGCAGCTTGTAAATATAAAGTTCTCAATAAATATTTGCTCAAAGTCAAAAGTACAGGTGGCCAGTCCACAAATAAAGGTTATTCTGAGATATTCTGCAGTTGCAAAGTTAAAAATGAGACTCTCACAATGAGAGATGCCATTAGGATTAACTCTACTTTTTTTTTTTTTTTTTTTTTTGAGATGGAGTCTGGCTCTGTCGCCCAGGCTGGAGCGCAGTGGCCAGATCTCAGCTCACTGCAAGCTCCGCCTCCCAGGTTTACGCCATTCTCCTGCCTCAGCCTCCTGAGTAGCTGGGACTACAGGCGCCCGCCACCTCGCCCGGCTAGTTTTTTGTATTTTTTAGTAGAGACGGGATTTCACTGGGTTAGCCAGAATGGTCTCGATCTCCTGACCTCATGATCCGCCCGTCTCGGCCTCCCAAAGTGCTGGGATTACAGGCTTGAGCCACCGCGCCCGGCCTCTACTTTTAATCATTGTAGAGAAATGTAATACTGAACATAGATTTACCCCATTAGAATAGACATAAAAGACTACAAGATTTTTTTAAAAATAAGAATGCTGCTATTAGAGTTTAGGTTTAACTTATAAACATCTAACAAAAGCAATCTATTACTTTTATATTTCCCTGTATAACTGATTTAGTACATTTATATTTTCAAGACAATTCTTAGCATTAGACTGTCAGTAATATTCTGGGTATGTTGGAATGTAATTTAATATATTTATCACAGTTAGGCACAGCTGACTCTGTAACCAGATATAGCAGTTACTTATGTGCTTTGTACGTTAGAACAACATAGCAGAGACCTTTGGCGGGGGTGGGGGATTGCTTTTAAAAAAAGGTTTGAAAAAAAGAGCGATTACTAATTGAACATAAACCATGTTCTACAAACTTGACAAGGTAGTTTAAGTGCTAAGCATTTCGTTTAACCAGAAATCAATAGCTTACTTTCTGTCACTGTATTATTATGACGGGTAAGGCTTAAAACTGTGAGCATTTTTTTAAAAAATGAGTTAACTTATACTGAGAACAAGTTTAAGAAGGACAAGTCTGACTTCAGTACATATTTCCTATTCTCGTTGTCTTATATCAACAGGTTACATCTAACACCCTGCACTTATTCACATATGCCCAGGCCCATCCAGCAACAACCCGCATTTCTCAGATAGTGAGCGTTGCTTCCTTTTCTCTTTCTCCTATTTATTTGTAGATGTCTGTGTAATTTTAAAGTTCATCTCACTTATTGATATATTACATGCCTCTAAGCCACTTGGTGGCAACATATAGGGAGCACCCTGGTCCACACAGTGATGTTTCCAGAGCTAATGATATATACTGTATGTCACAACTCACCCAGAACTTACAAGAAAAAAATAAGGCTTCCAGACCAAAATCCCAAATGCAAGCATTTCTGAATTTGTAGCAAGGATCACATTTGCAACATTGCTAATTCCAACCCTTCCAAAACCTTCTAATACAGTAGTATGTAGATTATTAGGGTGATAGAGAACATAAAAAATGTGTAGTCAAAATATCATTTGAGAACTTCCTGCATCAGAAGGACCTGAAATGATTACTGAAAACTGCCCCACTCAGACCCTCAGAGTCAAAATCCCTGGGGCTAAGCCAATTAGTCTAGATTTTTATTACGTTCACTTGGTGATTCTTATACATAATAAAGTTTGAGCATCTCTGCTATCACATATCAGAATATTTATCAGAGATAATTCTATGAAGCTAGGCTTCAGAGAGCAGCTGACCTGCTAGCATACAAAAAAGCAGGGGCATCAGGAACACAGGTTATGGCTAGGCATGGGCACAAGCCATTTAAAGTCAGGAAAGCATAACAGTCATACGCACTAGTTGCGGTTGGATTCTATGTGGAGGAAGAAATACTGGTTTGTATCAGCAGATATCAAAATTGGGTGGGAAAGTAAGCAGAGCAAGAGGTCATGTGAAGAAGCTGCTTCTCAGAGAAATGGTCCAATCTCTGGATACTTCCATAGGTAAACATAATTTAGGCCTAGTTGAAGGTCCTCTGAATTGTACTCTATTCAACAAAAATATAAATACACTTACAAATATGTACATATGTACGTTTATGTAAATATATGTATGTGTATACATATTATATGTGTATATATGTATTAAATACGTGTATATATTTTTAAAGATGTGGCAGTAATTAGACAAATTAGTCTCTGCTCTTATGGAATTAGTATTTCAGTAAGAGAAAACAAAAAATAAATAAATGGAAAAATATACTGAAGCCAGCTGGTGACAATAATATAAAAAAATTAAAGCAAGACAAAGGACATGGAGAGTAACAGTGTTGTTTTAGGTAGGATGGTCGCAGAGGTATCTTTGATAATGACTTTTGAGGAAAGACTTAAAGGAAGTGAGAAAGCAAGCCATGCAGATATCTGAAGGAAGATGCTTCTAGGTAAAAATTTTCGAGGTTGGAATATTCTTAGGGGGTGAAGGAGCAGCAAGAAGGCTAGTGCGCCTGGTGCCAACTGTCCAAAAGGGCGTGTAAGAGGGACTGAGATCAAAGCAGTTACCGTGGGCAGATCTTGGAATATTGCAGGCCCGAGGACTTGAGTTTTACTGTGAGATGGGGAGATTTGAACAGAATAGTGTTTTAAAAGGATCATTCTGGCTGTTGTGGAGAAAAGTCTGCAGATGGGCAAGGGTGGAAACAGAAAGACCAGTTAAGAGGCTCTGGCATGTCTAGATGAAAGATAATGACAACCCAGACCAGAGTGGTAGTTGGAGAGGTGGAGAGAAATAATCTGCCTATGTCAAAGGTAGATCTGACAGAATTTTCTAATAGATTGGATCTAGAGTATGAGAGAAGGACAGGAGTCAAGGATGTTTAAATGTTTTCAGCCTGAACTACTGCAAGAATGGAGTTGCCATTTACGGAGGGGGAAAGCAGCGGGAAGAAGAGATTTAGAGGGAAGTAGAAAAGAAGAGTTTGATTTGGTGGGGGCTTGTTAGGTTTGAAATGTTTATTAGGCATTTAAGTGGAAACATCAGGTAAGCAGTTGAAAATATGAGTCTGAAGTTCAGGAGTGAGAAGAGGGCTGGACGTAAAAATGTCATCAGTGTAGAGAGGCCAGGAAACTGGGTCAGGTCATCTAGAGAATGCATGGAGATAAAGACGGGGCCCGAGGACTGAGTCGCAAAGCACAACAATGTTCAGCTGAGAAAAAGCCAGCCAACGAGAGGAAGCAGGGTCAGACAGCAAAATTGGAGGAAGCCAAGGAGAGTGATGTCCATGGGGTAACACGAAGAAAGCGTTTTAAGGAGGGAGTGACAGTATGTGACAAATGCTGACAATAGATTTAGTAAGATGGGAACTGAAAACTGACCATTAAATTTGATGACTTAAAAGTCATTATTGACTTTGACAAAAGCAGTTTTAATGATACAGGATGAACAAAGGCTTAAATAGATTTGATATCAGAGAAATTGAGGAGGGAAAGTAAAAACAGCTGAAATAGTCAAGTCCCAAGGAGTTTAGCTATAAAGGATCAGAGAAAAGGCTTGGTAGATGGGGAATAATGAGAAGGCATGGAAGTATGTTGTTGTTTTGAGGTGGGAGATATTATACGTTTTTAGGCTAATGGAAATGAGCCAGTAGAGAGGGGACAAATTACAATGCAAAATGAAAATGAAAACTGCAGGCATGAAGTCCTGAGGAGATAAAAGAGGATGGCATCCAGTTCACAACAGGAAGGGTTGGCCTCGGGAGAAGAAAGTTTGCCATTTAAAACAAATGGAAAAGTAAAATATTCAGGCCCAAATAGAAGGAGATTAATAAATGTGGTAGAAGGATATGGAAAAATTATATTCTTGGTTTTCCCTCTTTACACAGTGAAATTTAAAAAGAAGTAACGAGCTGAGGGTGAGAAGGGGGAGGGAGGTGCTTAGGATCAGTAGAGTGTAACAGTGGATTGACTAAAGAAATGTAGCAAGATTTGCTGGGCAGCATCAGTAATGTACTTGAATTTTGTGGTTTTCTTTTTTTCTATTTTTTTCTTGTTTTTCTTTTTGAGAGGAAGTCTCCCTCTGTCACCCAGGCTGGAGTGCAGTGGCACAATCTCAGCTCACACAACCTCTGGGTTCAAGAGACTCTTCTGCCTCAGCCTTCAGAGTAACTGGGATTACAGGCATGTGCCACCACACCTGGCTAATTTTTGTATTTTAGTAATTTTTGTATTAGTATTTTGTATTTAGTAGGTTTTGCCATGTTGGCCATGTTGGCCCGTCTCGATCTTCTGACCTCAGGTGATCCACCTGCCTCAGCCTCCCAAAGTGCTGGGATGTGGTTTTCAGTGTCAGGTGAGGCCAGCAATGTCTTGCAGGTGTGAACACAGTAGAAGGTTGAAGCTAATCAAAGTTGAGTTTTTGCCAGGTGATTGTGACAGAGGGAAAGAGGAGCAAGAAAGTTGAAGATGTAATCCTCATCATCATATAGTCACAATAGCTATAATTTATTCATTATCTGTGATGTGTAAGACATCATGCCCAGCAATTTATGGAACTGATCTACAATCTTTGCAAAAAATCTTAAGGGGAAGTATTATCTCCATTTTTCAGGTAAAGAAACTAAGGCTGAATGATATTCAGTGCCATTTTGCATATCTTACATTTGTAATAATGACTGTGATATTATTAATTCTGGTTTTCCATCCATGGCTCATTAGAAATGTAATAGGGAAAAGTGAAAACGTGACTGCTGGAGTCGGCTTTGGAAAATACCCCTCACGTACACTACAACCAATCCTGGCATGCTAATTTAAGTGCTTGAGGAAATTTTCTGTTTGCAAAACCTTTTGATAAGAGGAGAATAGGCTGAGTAATCAGATTTTTGAACTTGAACCAAGCCCAAGGAATTGACTCTAAGAGCTTTGAAACTTTTTGAAGCCTTTTTTCTTTTTTTTTTTTTTTTTTGTAATGTCAAAGTTTCTCCAATTCTTTCTGTTGCTCATGGTGGTGGCTTGATTTCACCCTTAGGGCTTAGGACTCTTATTTGAGAAAAAAACAATTCAATAACTTTAGCAAGACAGCTATAACACTAAAATCCTAGTCTCAAATGGACAATGAGGAGCTAAACTGCTCTGCATTATAAATAAAGGGCCCTCTTCACTGAGTGCTGTTTCTGAAAATCATAAATTGTCCAATTTTAGGGGTTCTGAACCCAAGAACAGAGAATATTTGGTCAATGTCACCTCTAAATGATGGGGAAGAACACACTCCTCTAACATGGTATTGGCCAAGGAAAATGGGAGAATGGCCAGTTGGGAATAACAACATCTAATCTCCAATTGGTTTTCTTCTGCATCATAAACCCCATTCGGTTAACCTCAAGCCTTTCACAAAGTTTTATTTAAAACCACAGCCTGCTCTTACATGTCTGGGTGATTTAGAATGGGACCTATGTCCACACATGGAACAAGGTGTTGTGTGAATTGCTACAGAAGCCTTAAGAAATGGTTATGAGAAAGCAAGAAACCTAAAGAAACTGTCCAGATGAGAAGGCACGTATCACTGGAGAGTCCCAAAAAGAGGAAGTAGGTAACAAATAGGACTTCCTCCTAATCAAGGCAGATAAGGAGCCATCACTGCTGTTAACATAGGAAACTGAGGAACAGCTGAGCAACAGAAACTCTGTATCTCTTTACCACACATTTTCAGCATTACTTGACAATATTCATGTTAGCTCCTTACAGATAATATAAATACAAGGTATCCAGCCTAATGTTAAATGCCTTTGTGATTGTCCCCTACAGTTGCCGAATCCTACCCTCTGACTTGCACTGGTGTTCAAAAGACACAAAATTATATGAATGTTTCAGATGCAAAAGAGCAACACAGAGGGATCTACTAAGTAGCTATTCACTCCTTTCTCAGAACCCATGTCATATACTCTAGGTTTTCACCATGTTAAATTTCTACAAAAACACATTCTTACCACACCCCTTTTACAAACAGCACTCAATTTCTTCCCTCCTCACTGAAGTCACTGAAGTGAAGTCTGAGGCCCTCATTTATCTGTCTTTCTTTTTTTGTTTGTTTGTTTGTTTGTTTTATTGGCAAAACTTCACGGCAAACCTCATTTTGCAAAACTTAGAAAATATGGAAATAAAATGCAAAACTCAACATAAACTCACAGTGTCACAGAGTTGACATCGCTAGCATCCCAGAGGTATTTAATTCTAGAACAAATATTGAAAACATACACCTACACACATATCAGCATCTCTCATTATCTTCATTATCTGAAAATAATCTGCTTCTTAAAAAATGTTGAAATAGTAAATTTTCAGTTAACAGGAGCCTATATCCCATAACTTTAATACGAAAAAAATTTCAACCCATCAAAACCCTCCAAATAATTTCCTCAAATATCATTAAAACACTCTTAAACACCAATATAACAAGCGCCAAGAATTTCTGCATAATATGAGCATTGTAAAACCCCAGTTACCTAATTATTAAACTCTTAATGAACTCATTAGTAGACATGTTTGCATGCAGTACACATGGAGATTGTACATTAGCAAATGTAAATTACATTTTCCTTCTACACTACAGAAAGTGTGCCTGTAATGCAAACAATAACATAATGAGTCAGATAATTAAAATAACATCTGAATTAAACCTGGACTGGTAGACCCCTTGGGGTGCCTCACAGAAGCAATCACTGGTACCCTTAAATATCTAGATCCACAGGGAGAGAGTTGGAAAGACCATAAATGATAATGCACAGCATGTTTAAACTTCTATAGGGAACAGGTGCAATAAGCCTGCAGTGTGGTCAGTACACCTTCTTGCTTGCACATTGCTAGTTTTCCCTAGATAGTGTTGGCAAATTCCCCATAAGTTTTTTTATTAGGATAATGAATTCATATAGTGAATTGTTTTGTCAATTTTTGGTAATTGTTTTCAAAACTAATTATAGTGAATGTTCATTTAGAGAGAGTCAGAGAGCAAGAGATTATATTATATATATATGCATATATATGTACACATGCACATACATATGCCCTATGTATATATACACATATACTGCTATATATATTATAATAGGAATAACTTTTTTCATTAATGTTGACTAACATATTTTCCATGCCATTAGTTTCTAAATCACTCTTTTTAGATGATGAATGGTATTCTATCATACTCAAATGAATAAATCATCATTTTCCTATTGTTGGTCATTTAAGTTGTTTCCAATTTCCCATTATTAAAAAAGTAATTCTTTATACATAAATCTTAGTGGAAATTCATGATTATTTAAAATTTTTTGAAAGTGGAAATATTGTCACTGGACATGATTATTTTTGAAGCTCTTGATTCGTATTGCCAAACCATCCTCCAGAAAAGTTGCACTAAGGACGATGCCCCTGCAATGTAGAAAAGGGTCAATTTCAAGTACATCTCCAATACTGAGCATCTTCTCTAAAAAAAGAAACAGAGAAAGAGAGAGAGAGAACTTTGCCAACTCGATACGCAACAATGACACTGCTATGTTTAAGTAACCATTCCTTTTATTACTATTTTTGCTAACTTCTTTATTAGTCATTTCTATTTCTGACCATTTAAATTTCTTTATTTAGTGATTTTTTATTTTATATTTTGCCCTTGTTCCTACTGGATTTTTTATGTTTCAAAAATGTATTCATAAAAGGTATTTGCAATATAATTGCCCATTGTCCCTCATTTATGTTGTGAATATTTTTTCTTCTCAAAGTCTGGGAAATTTCAAAGCTCAAGTATATTTTCACTTACCAAACTGTATCAATTTCCTTAGTAGTATTTGCTGGTATAAAATGAGCCTCATCCATTTATTACAGCAGAGAATCTACCAAATTTTCACCCACCACCCCCCCCCCGCCCCCACCCCCCAATTCAAATCCTTATCTTTCTTCACACTGGGTAGAAGAACCACATCTTCAACACTGGCCTAGGTGTCCCTGATTTTCAGGAAGGTCTGATAGGCTGGTCAAGTGGTTCTCATATTCCTTTTCCTGGTATTCCAGCTCTTTCGAGGTGGACAAAGAGGATTGGCCAGAGCTGAGACCTTGATCAAATCAGTCCCTTAACTTGTCCAGGTCTCAATTTCTTCAGCTGTAAAGTGATTACCATTATCCATTTTAGTTTTGTCTCTGATACAGTCAATAGTACATGTGCCTGAAAATAACTTTTCATTAGAGGGCTTAAAAGACTTCATTGGTTTTCAATGCTGAATTCCTTATTTTGCCAAATGGGTAAAATTAATAATTTCTTTTTTGATGAACATTAACTTTTTTGCGTATTTACTGAGTAAAAATTGACTGCATCACTTTGGAAAACTGAAAAGATTATTAATGGAAAGATGGAAATGTATTCATTCAATAATGCTCGGCACTGTGCTCAGCCCTGAGGAAACAGCAGTGTATAAGAACAATCTCTGCTCACTAGGATGTACAGCATAGTGGAGAAGGCGGGTCTGCAAATAAACAATTACACTCTTGTGAGATAACACTGATGAGGAGTGCATGCAACCACTATGTAATCACGAATAAAGCATGCAGAGTAAAGGAAAACATCATAGTGGAACTGACATTTGAACAAAGGCCTGAAGCAAACATATGTATTTCCTAGCACATGAAGGAGAAGAAGGAAGGGAGCAAGTTGCAAGTAGAGGGAACATCAAACACTCAGGCTGGAGGTATGACCCACTGTGGCATATTCAGGGGACTGCAATCAGCTGAAGAAGTCTAGACTATAATTGGGGACTTGTAGGAAAAGAAGTTTGGAAGGAAAAATAGTGAAGAGTTTGCTTGCTCTTAAATAAAATCTGGGTTTTATCCTCTTGTTAATGGAGAAAAGTTAATTTATTTCATATATATATATATTTTAAAGTAATGTACATTTATTTTTGAATGTTGACTTTCATTATTTCACAGAGAATAGATTAGAATGAAGAGAAAGAGGAGGACAAAAACTGTAGGAGGCTTTCACAAATAGTCCAGGAGAGCTATGACTCGAAACTAAGACACTATGAATGTTTATTACAATAATATATAATATTCTAGTGATTCACTCTTTTTGGAATTAAAAAATCTAAGCTGTACCATCCAGTCGCAAAATGCCTTACGCTGTAACAAATACCAAGATTATTTTGTTTTAAACATTTTAATTTTACAAGCATTTACTCATAGGCATTAAATATCACATCAAAATCTTAGTTCTTTTTTCCAAAGTAGCCTTAAGATTTCATTTTCCTGCTGACAGCTGTCTGTTGTAAAAGAGGTAAATCAGAATAGGATACTCAAGAAAAGAGAATTACTTTAATCAGGATTAGAAACTATAATTCCTAATTCCTTATAAGATTATATCACCTCTACAGTTGTTTCAATGTTGCTTATCTCCTTCTGCAGCATGAACTCTTTCAAAAATCAAATCCCTTCTCTTTATGAGGAACAAAACCAACATCATTTTCGTTTATATAAAGTAGAGCTTTGGTTCGATAATATTCCTGAAATGCTTTCCCGCAAATCTTCATGAGGATAGCTACCTTTTCCTAACTATTCATCCCCTATATTTTCTCTAATGTACTAATTTATCAAAAATGTTTTTCAGATATCAGTATTTTGTGGCATTAATTGAATTTGGTCATTACTAGTGTACTTTCAGTTAATTATACCCCCAAGTTCCTTTATTCAGTCATAAATAGAATTATTTATTTCACATTAAAAAATCACTTTAGGAATTAGGCACTTGACTTTGTTGGTCATCACATTCTTTACTTGAAAAAGCAGGGAATCACTCCACAGAGCTATAAGCTTTTTCTCCCCAGCCTTAATATTATGTGATTCTACATAAAATCAATGACAATTTCATTAACATTTTATTCAAAAGAATTATATTTTAAATTCATATTGAGAATAAATTACTTTAGAATTATTTTATTTTCACGGTTTTCATACTGTTTCAATACTTCTAAAATATTTTCTACAATTATTGTTGAGAATTTTCTACATATATGATATCATAAGTTATTTAAGAATAAAAAGGAATAAAACAAGGTTCTTGTCTCTATATCTGCCTACATCTAATAGAGAGTTAAAAAACACAGAAATAACAAAAGAAAAATTATGGGGGCCTTGTGTAGTGGCTCACACCTGTAATTTCAGCACTTTGGGAGGATGAGTCAGGAGGCTCCCTTGAGGCCAGGAGTTCAAGACTACCCTGAGCAACATAACAAGACCCTAACTCTACAAAAAAAGTCTTTTTAAAAAATTAGCCAGGCATGGGCCGGGCGCAGTGGCTCAAGCCTGTAATCCCAGCACCTTGGGAGGCTGAGACGGGCGGATCACGAGGTCAGGAGATCGAGACCATCCTGGCTAACACGGTGAAACCCCGTCTCTACTAAAAAAATACAAAAAACTAGCTGGGCGAGGTGGCAGGCGCCTGTAGTCCCAGCTACTCGGGAGGCTGAGGCAGGAGAATGGTGTAAACCCGGGAGGCGGAGCTTGCAGTGAGCTGAGATTCGGCCACTGCACTCCAGCCTGGGCGACAGAGCGAGACTCCGTCTCAAAAAATAAATAAATAAATAAATAAATAAATAAATAAATAAATAAATAAAAATAAAAATAAAAATATTAGCCAGGCATGGTGGTGCATGCCTGTAGTTTCAGCTACTCAGGAAGCTGAGGCAGGAGGATCACTTGAACCAGGGAGTTTGAGGCTACAGCGAACTATGATCATGCCACCTCACTGCCGTCTGAACAATAGAGCAAGACCCTGTCTCCAAAACAACAAAAAAAGAAAAACTGTAATTAAAAGAATGTCATTTGGCATATCATAAATAAGTTCCCAGCAAAGAGAAGTATTCAAATAGAGGATGAAGAAAAGCTTCAGGAAGGAAATGGAATTTGAGACCAAATTTGAAAAATGAATGAGCTTCAAGAGGAGTGGAGAGACAGTACATTCCAAGAAGAGGCAAGAGTATGAGTATAACTTGGGCTGACTTTGGGGAATAATTAAAAAGTAGGGTTATTGCAAAAGGTAGAGAACATACAGAACTGGAAAAAGACAGGGTCAGTCTATGGTAAACCACTGTATTCATAAGTATTCTTTTGGTTGCAAGTGACCAAAAATCCAGTAAACCAAAAAAAGAGACGGCACTAGCTGAAATAACTTAAAGCCTACTTTAGAACAGCTTTTAAGTGTGGTTTATTTAGTGGCTAAAATTTTGTCTCCTGGAGACTTCCTGGATTATTTTTTCCCCCAGGTTGGTTTTCTTTTCAGGATTGGTGTGCTGGATTCTGGCAGTTCCAAGCTAACATCATTAGAACATCCAGTCCAGAGGAAGAATCAATCTGCTCCCAAGTAGTCCTGGAGTTCATTTCCCTGGTTGACTGACTTGGGTAATATGCTCATCTCCAGCTGTGACCAATGGGGACGGAATGCACTGGTTGGCTCAACGTGGGTGCTATGTTGCACCCCCAAAGCCTGGTAGTAAAATGTTTCCTACCACACAAATGGACCAGAGTGAGGAAGAGATGGTTCTTCAAAGCAAAGAGCCTTGAGAAAAGAGGCTTCCTGCCACTAGAAGAGGATGTCGCTCTGGGTGGCAAATAATATTCCATGACTATGAAAGACAAACTAAAGTTTTGGGACATTAGTGGGCAATGGAAAGCCACTAAAGATTTCTGAACTGAGCAGCGTTGTGATTAATGCTGAGCTTTGTAAAATTAATCTGGCTGCGACGTATATGATAGGTTGACGTAGGAGATGGATGGAGGTGATAAAACTAGCTTTAAATGATAAGAGGTTTAGGGAATCTGTGCTAGGATGCAGTGGTAACAGTAGAAAGGAGGAGTCAAAAGCAGCAAATATTTTTGTTCACAAATGTTTTCTCACCAGGACTAAGAAACTCTAGAAAGTACACTTAATATTAAAAGCAATATTGAATCACTGAAAGCACATTGTCCTAAAGAATAAACAAATGTAGTGTAATTTCTTAAATTGGTTTAATAGGAGGCCCAGCTCTGAAGCATCCAGCTTGTTTGTTCATTTGGAAGAACATTGCTGCCATCTCCTCGTCATCAGAGTCCGCATACTTTTATTATTCATAATTCTTCCTGGCAGCCTGGAGTTGGCTGTGTGGCTTCCCAAAGTTTTTCCAGATCAAATGCCCTGAAACACCAGCTAATTTCATTTGATGTGTCAAAGAGACAGAAAGGACAAGAGGGCAAACTTTAACAAAATGTTACTCCTTCTGATTGAACAACAAATACCAATTAGTCATTTTAATTTTGGCCTACAATTATTTTGACTTTTGTTCTCCCCTACACCATCTTTCAGCACCAGATTTTGAATTCTACAGATTATAAAAGAATGGTTGAATCAACAAAAGACTCTTATCTCTGATTTTTAAGTCCACAAGAACACTAACCTCATCATTTTTACTAAGCTTTTTCAAAAATTTAATAATTCCTGAATTTCTAATACCAATTTGAAATTCGGGAGGATTCACTTACTAATAAGCAAAATTAAATTTTGTCAATACAAAATAGATTCTACTGCTACCTCTCAATTATTTAATTGTATTACAGTGATTAAAATTGCAGTGGTACTAAGCACATTTCTTGCTGTAAGAAAGCTGAATGTGCTATGATTTTATGCCAAGTCCACTGACCACTCAAAATACAGTGAGATTATTTTATAAATGGAGTGAAATATGCGTTCTGCTTCTCTTGTGGTACTGAGGTTGCTCATGTGTTATCACTGTAAAAGGTAAGAGCTAGCTTTGCCACACATTTACATGAATAAATAAACCTTCTAGGCCACAGTGCTGGTCAAATTTTATGGTGTATACGAGCACCTAGGGATCTTGTTGAAACACATATTCTAATTCAGTAGGTCAGAAATGGCACCCAAGAGTCTGCATTTCTTACAATCTCCCAAGACATGCTGATGCTGCTGGTCCACACACCACGTTTTGAGTAACAAGGGTATTCAAATCTAATTACAAAATAAATCTTTTGTAAAATATTTTTCTGGACCTAGATTATTAGACACGCATTGTTTCTGAGGAAAACAAAGATAATTCAAATCTCATTCCTAGTCTAAGAAATATTCCAGGAAGGTGAAATTTAAGCTTAACCAATCAGAAACCACAAACTAACCTCTGACTATGGACTTTCCATTAGAACGATCCAAATAAGACCAGTATTCCTCTTTAACCAAATAATTTCTTTGCTCTGCTTCCACATTTACCCTATAAAATCTTGCCCTTCAATGACTTCCAAGAGAGTCCCCAACTGCTTTTGGTCTGCTGCTGCCTGATTCATGAATGACTGTTTGCTTAAAAAAAAAAAACCCTTCAGAATTTTAATGTGCCTTAGTTTATCTTCTAACAGAAGGAATAAGTGTGAAGAGGAATTCTTCACAAAGGGAAGCTTTCACTCCTGAGATTTTAAGAATGTAGGCAGTAACTAAATGAGTGAGTCAGGTTTAAGAAGAGAATATATTGAGTTCTAGCTTCAACTCTAGGCAGTTGCCATTCTGATGCAAATGCTTTTATGGTTGTTGCTCCTTGAACCTCCCGTTAGATAATAATAAGCATATAATGGATTGGAAAACTTTGACCCTATTGTTACTTCACAGATTTGTAGTACTTTTAAATCAAAGCACTTACTTTTCCCAGTTTTTATATCAACATGATACTATTCTGTGATAATTCATCCCATATTAAAATTTGCAGTACTTGAGGTCTCAGAAAATCAGTCCTCATCTTTTCTGAACTGGGAAAAAAAATGTCTGTTTGCATATTCATATATCATGGTTGGTAATTTACAACTTCCTTTGCATACATTCAGTCCTCAGCAGCTCTGCAGCACACTAGGTAGATATTTGTCTTATTTCAAAATTGAGGAAATAGAGAGTTAGTACATTTGCCCAAGAGAGCAATAAGGTAGTGAGATGGAACTAACACCTCTCCCTGCTGACTCCTAGTCCTGTGCTTTTTCCTATAAAGAACAGTAAAATAAGAACTGGATGGCACTTTACAGTTTACAGTGCTTATGAACATATCTCAATTTTCAGGGTAAAAAAATAAGTTTTTCAATACAGAGTTTAGACATGAAAAACTGATGTCCAAAGTAGTGAAAGGAAATTGTCCAAGGGTAATTCATGTCTCCTGCTTACAAGTCTTAGTCCTTTTGCGTTTATTTGGTTGTTTGTTTTAGGACCTCAGATGCATTGAATTGGTTCATTTCACATTCTTTTGTTCATTTTACATTCTCCTTATTTGTCCATACATGGTTCTATTTTATTTAGTTACACAGTAATTTTTAATAGGATATTAGATGTCCTATGAATCACTACCCAGCAAGAAGCTAAGACATTAACATCTAACCTTCATGTAAAATGCTTCCCCATCTCTTTCCCTGCCTCCCCTCACCCAGGGTCACCAACATTCTGAACACTATATTCATTGTTCCACTGCTTTCCTTTTTATATCATTGTATATGAATATATGAATACACATTTACATTTCTAGGGGATGTTTAAAACTTTATAAAAAGCATATTATGCTATATGCAATATTTTGGGGGATATCATGCTATACATAATATGAGGGGCCTGTATAATTGGAGATGTTTTTACCAACAAAATTAGGTAATCCCAGTATACACCACCCCGTGGTGGGTGTGTATATATGCACATTTATTGTATAGACACATCAAACTACCCAGTCTCACTTGAGACATATTTACATGCACTCTTTATATGTGTATGTGTGTGCAAGTGTATAGTAGTAAAGGTCTATTCATTCAACAAATATTTATTGTGTGCCTGCCATGTGTCAGGAATTACTAAATACCCTACTGTGCAAACGCGTGCAAAAGCGAGTGCAACACTCCACCCCCCTAAAAAAGTCCCTGATCTCATGGAAATAACATTGTACAGAGGGACAGACAGACAACAAATAAAATAAATATGGAAAATATAAAGGATGTTAGGTGATGTTACGTGCTAGGGAAAAAAATAAAGCATGCCAGATCCTTAGGGACTAGGGTTTGCCATTTTAAATAGAATGCTCGGCGATGAATTGGGGATGAGGGGAGCGGGGAGTCTGTATTTAACGGGTGATACGGAGGTATAACTTTCGAGAGCTGAATCAGAACCGAACTAAACTCTTCGGCAATCCCCGCGCTCAGCCTATAATGTCTGTAGGATAACAGGCTCAGTCGCGGTGGACGGCCCCCGGAGAGACGATGCATGTCTTCCCGCCTTTCTTCCAGCCGGCCATCCCCTCCGCTAGAATCGCACTGCCCGCCGACGCCGCACCTGAACGCCGCGCCGCGGGCGTTTAACACCAGCGCGACCACTGCCCGCAGGCACCTCGCCTTGCCGCCGCGCGCGCGCAGCCTCGAGGACGCGCTCGGGGAGCGCGCACCGCCCGAGGCCGCCCTCGGGCCGCTCCCAGGCCCACTAGGAACGCGCGCGCGTGCCCGGCCCCGCGGCCTCTCGGCAGGCACGCGGCCGGGAGGACGGCGCGCGCCCCGCTCGGCAGCTGCGGCGGCGGCTGGTGTAGGCGCTCACGTCAGGGCTGGGAGGAGGGGGTTCGCAGCTCAGAGAGTGAGAGAGACATGAGGCATCCTGGCAGGAAGCGAGAAAGAGTTCGGCGAAGAAGGAGTGAGTTCTAGAGACGCCCCGCGAGCAGGACCCGCGCCTGCCGGAGAGCGTGGCCGACCCGGCTCCTCGCCTCCTCTGCGCGCTCTCCCGCGTCCGCTTTCAGCACCCCGAGCGGAGAACAGTTCCCGGCAGCCCGCAGCGCTGCCGAGTGGCCGCCCGGCCGGCCAGTACCCGGAGCTCCAGGGGGTTCAGGAGCACCCTCTGAGAACCCGCTGTGCACCCACCTTCTCCCCTTTTTTGGTGGGCAAGGAAGCACGGGGAAAAAGCATCCGGTGGCCTCAGGGAGCCCTGAAGAAACCGAAGCAGAATGTACCAGGGACACATGCAGGTAAGACATTTCTAGAGGGCTGGAGAGAAATCTTGGGGGCTAATTTAAGAGCAAGGCGGTTCACCAAGTTTCTGTGGTCAAGTACTGCCTTCGCACAACTCAACAAGTGAAGTGATGCAACATGACCGTGACATTTCTGTCCGGTGCTGCCGGGAAAACTAGACCGGTTTCCAAGGGTGGGAGAAGGGGAGGGAAGACCTCAGAACTTCGATTGGGGAAGTTTGTTTTCTGTGCATTCCCTGAGCCTGTTTCTTTAAACAGGATCAAGGAATCGAAACAGAGGAAACCCTGGAGATGACCGTGTTTCCGTTGTAATCCTATTGATGCATCTCAGCATGTATGTCAACTGAAGGGCAAACAATAATAGGAAAGACAAAGCTTTTCCTTTACCGTCTGAAAAGGTTGCTTGACTTAGAACACTGTCACTTTCGTTTCATTTTTTAAAGTGTTATATTTAAAAAACGATTTATACTGTATTTTCCCCCTTCACATTATGGGACATTGTCATCTACTCCAATAGTCACAGGATGACTTGGATGGATGAATTTCAAACACATGTCCAAGGAGCTCTAATGTTTTTCAGGGGAGGTGCTGCCTCCGGTTGTTATTAATGTTCATCTGAGCTGAGCCGCTGCTTCTTTCCGATGCAAACACTCTACTCTCCTGGGCAAGATTACTTTAACCTTGACTTCAGTTCTCATTCATATGGTTAGTTCTTTCTTATAAAGGCAGATATATGCTTTGGGAGAAAAATAAAACACTAACTCAGCTTTCTAAAGTATTAACTGGGCTCTTTTTGTTGCACCTAAATGGTTTAGTCATCAGGCTTGATGTTTGGGCTTCCTTTCCATTCCAAAGATGGTAAAATACAATCATTATGTGTGATGCCTTTATCCTGATGTGTAACATTTATGAGTACTGAGGATTTTGCTTCTGTGTCTTTTAGAGAAATTTGAAATAGATAAATATGTTGTTACCTTTATTACCTAGTACTACCCAGATTTAATTTCCATATCTTAGGGAAATTCTTTTGGACTATAATCCATTTTTAAAGAAAACACAGTATTTTATCGTAGTCTCAAATTTTATAAGAATTCTCAATATACAGTGCCAGAATTCCAAAATATTTCCCATGTGACTAACATCATCCTGTTTTGAAAATTATTAATGTAATTATATCACATTTGATAGACAAAAATTAGTGAATGAAGTATATTTTTAAATATTATATATGATCAATGTGATCTGCATGTTTCTTATAAAAGCTACACCAACTGAAAAGTTTAGTAACAAAGAAGAATTCAAACAATGACTGACTGCTGAAAAAATTACCAAAGAATTATTACTATCATTTTATGCTTCATCTTCACCCAAGAATGATAATTACAATGTTATATATTATCTGTTTTTTAAACAGTTTCTTCACAAGAGTAAAACAGGAAGATTTTAATAGAGTCAACCCTCAAAAAATTGTTCATTTACACAAAATTGACAACTGACCACTAAAGGGAAATTAACAAAAACTTTGCACAGTATTGTTTTGTTGCTTAAAAAATATGTTACTGTGAATGAAGAATCGAAGCAACAATATGGTAAATTCATGCACCTAAAAACAATTTCAACTCGATTTTCTCAATATCTCAAAGGAGAATGTTATTGAAACTTGAGTTGCCTAGAACAATGTCTGAGGGTTTAATTTCACTTAGAAAGAATAAACAAAATATAAGACTCTGCATATTCTCCCAACTTAATGTCTTTTGCTTGTGCGCTGCTGTAACAGCAAATATGATGACTTGCAGTAAAACTCACAAATCTTTGCTGCCAAGCTTAAATTAAAACATTACTAAATAAAGACTGTAATCAATATGTTCACCAAAATTTCAGAGCATAATACTTTTTTCCTATTTACTATTAACCATTAATGTTAGACATAAAACTTCCGAGGCCTTAGTAGGTATGTTTAGTAGTTATTCAATAGTGTGATTATCTGAATGGGCATCTGTTCCCCCCAACAAAAAAATACCTATTACAGATTGAATTATAATATACTTGCTGGCTTACATTTTAAACTCATATCTCTTCCCCAAAGAATATTACTTAGCCTATAGACAAAATTTCCATTTTGTTGGTATACTTAAAGAACGTTTCCTTATCAGAGATACTATCGTCTTCCTGTGTGTACCTGACTCTAATCACAGATGAGAAGAAACATATTCCAAACACTCCAAAATGTGTATAATTAAAATCTGAATCCATATTTGGTAAAGTGGACCAGGGATAAGCAGATTTACTAACATTTCTGCCAGCTTTGGAGTTTATTTGAAACATCATGTTACTTGACTGATACCTTAAAACAAGAGTGAAACAGAAATATTTGCAATCATTTGCTATGCATTCTAATTCTTCTCTTTTCTATATCCAAGAGATTTTAAAATAAAGAGCTTTGTAAATTAGCAGTTTGAAGTAGGGGCAGGTGTTCTCAGGAAGACTTAAAAATAGTCTAATTTTAAACTCCTGTGGTGCCTTTGTTTTTGCAACTTAATGATTTTGCAAATAAAGTCTATTAATTCTCATACATATGGCTAATTCATCTGGTTTATGGTAGAATCCGAATTCATTTTAGAAACCACAGACTTTTAAAAACACACATTTGGTTTGCTCTGCTAGTTCATTAGAAGATAAAAGTTGGCATCTATTACAGATAGAGCATAGAGTAACAGATATTTCTTGGTTTCATAGTAAAGGCTGCAGGTATATTTCTTAGGAGCATGGTCCTGGAGCTGTGTTTGTTTATCCAGCTGTCTTACCAATTATTTCCAAGGGGAATTAGTCACCCCAGTAGCTGAAGCAAAGGTTGCTTCTTTAGTGACTGTTTTAGATTTACTTGTTTTTCTCTTTGACGAAGGGGACTGATGATGATTGAATATACTTTAGCATCAGTTCTGACAAAACTCTATTGCTCATGGAGGGCCTATGGTCTTAATTCCACCAATACCTGTGTATGTTGAGGGCTGAGGTGTTTATTTGCGTATGTGCATATGAGTTAACATTTCCAGTTAGAGCAAATTATTACATGTCTCTCAATATTTTCTTAACCAAGCTCTTTTTTTTCTGGGGTGGTATAAATACAGAGAAATATAATTTCAATTTTCAACTAAAATTTTTTGAATTGTTATTGAAGAATCCACAGTAATGGTATTTTTCTTAATAAAAGAAAGTTGTTTCAGAAGGCAATCAAACAAAAAATCTATTTGTAATTGTAACTGATCTTTATTATAGGCATTCAAAGCAGACTTTTTGACTTATTCAAGCTGTCTGGGGAATCATTCCACACGCTGTAGCTTCACAAGACATAAACTAAAGAAAATCTAAATGACAAAAATTATAAGATTATTAACTGCTTGAAAAGTAGCCATTTGTTTCCCCCCAGGGGAGTTTTGCATTTGTTTTTCGATATGGCTTTACTTAAGATTTTTCTTAAAATCTTCACAAAGGGGAATAGCTTAGGTAATATGTTATGTTAATACATCAGATCTCGCCCCTGGGGATTTATCTGGGTTCACTAGAAACAACACACATAAGAAACCAATCAAAGGTAAGACTGTAGAATGTTGTTTTCAATACCCTAAACAGTAGGTTATCATAATTGAGGCCCTCAGCAAAACTGTAAAGCAGATGATATTTATCATGGGTACTTTCACCTCTCTAACAGATCCACTTTTTTCTCTCCTGGCACCACCTTTTTTTATTCTCGAGACAGGGTCTTGCTCTGTCACCCAAGATGGGGTACAGTGGCTGGATCTCGGCTCACTGCTTGCTATGCCTCCCTGGCTCAAGCAATTCTCCCACCTCAGTCTCCCAAGTAACTGGGACTACAGGTGCACACCACCATGCCCAGCTCATTTTTGTATTTTTTGTAGAGATGGGGTTTCGCCATGTTGTCCAGGCTGGTCTCAAACTCCTGAGTTGAAGCGATCCATGTGCCTTGGCCTCCCACAGTGCTAGGATTACAGGCATGAACCACAGCGCCTGGCCCACCCTTTTCTATCCTGTGTTGTTTCTTTCTTAACCCTTTGCTAAGGCATTAACTGCTAGCAAAGATATAACTAATAGCAGTACACCACCCGCACGCACACACACACATACACATATTTTCAGAGGTGAATCTTTGAGATTAGTTTAGAATTGGAGGAAGGGTGACATTTTCAGGAGAATGAGCAATGCTGGGGTTTGTTGAGTTGTTTTGGTCAGTGGTCGCTGCTGCCTTCCTCTCCCTCTTTTTACCCCAGTTCAAATGGCACCTGGTCTTCTTCCTCAAAAGTCATCTTATAAGTAATGATGAGCATAAGTATGATGAAATGTTAACTAGAACTCTATTGACGCAAATTCATATATATTTAAGCTGTTGCTCAAAATTATGACACAAGCTCCAGCAAGATTCTAAAGTGTCTTCCTGTATATTCACATGCAAATCATGTTTGGTATGGGTGTAGTGTTGAGCTTTTAACACTTGAAAGTTATAATAATTATGATATGCATTAGCAGAATACTTGATTAATCTGAAAATCTCATTCCCCAGCCATACTGGCCAACAGTTTACATACTTACTATAAGAAACACAATATAGTCTTTATAGATTTTATTTATAGTTTATAAATATTCCTCCTAAAAACATGTGTTTCAAAGTAAAAATTTCAGCATATAAATGTTTTTATTATAAAACATTTTTAAAGTAAAGAATAAGAAAAGGTTAAAACACAACTTGTTAACTCTACAATTTTGAATCTTTAGTATTACCACTGCCAACCCTGGAAGCATTAAGATGCGATACACCATGTAGTCAAAACATCTGGCAGGCTGCTTTTTTACACTTTTCATTGAGATCACATGTTTCCAACATAAGCTAAAGCTGTTAAAAGGTTTTATATTTTAAAATTACCTTCTTGATACATTTATAGGAAAACCAGTGCGCAATTCTAATGCTAAAGGTAAAGGTAAACCCCAGCCTAGTGTGTCCTTATTAAGAGCCCTAAGTCCAATCTGAATGTTTGGGACATCTAAAAATATAATTTCAAATATGCTGACAGAGAAAACTGGTTACCAAGTTCCTGAAACAGTTTTCACCTTTTCATAATTCAGAACATGTAAAACACAAATCATCTTGAACTACTGCATGGATCCGAGGCCAGAGTGCTGTGAAGTGGAGGTTATGTTTCTTTCAGTGACCTCTTCCTTAACCCCCACCTCATCCACATCTACCTCACCTCACTTAGACCATCCCCTTTAGTAGGGATACCAAATGAGAGACTTTCTTTCCCAGTCTGCTAAGAAAAATTATTATAGCTTATATATTACTATATTATAGAGTATAAACAGCAAGATAGTTAATACTCTATTCATTAACTATCAAGACAATTGCTGATTGTTGAAAGCTCAGGATGTAATAATACAACGCACTGCCAATGTTATCTTATAATGTAATGCTGACTGATTCTTACTAGTTAGTAACCAATACACTATTTCTTTTATTAAAACCCCATTAGATAAATATCCATTATCATACTCCATGTAAGATTTCACTAAATGGATCCAACTTTTGGACTGATTTTTAGAAACCACTGTTAGAAATAGCACAGATGAAAATTAATGAGCTCATTTAGATAGGAAGAGGCTGTTTATTTGCCATTTCATTAAAAAAAAAAAAAAAGACAAAAATCCCTGCCAGCAGCTCCAAAATGGGGTTAACCTGACCCAAGTGAAATAGTTTGAATTTCAGGTGCACGCACAACTCCCCAAAGTTTCTACACATGTGCACATACCTCTCGAAAACCAGATAAACCCTGCAAGTGAGACGAGATGTAGCAAGTTATTTTCCCCAAACAGAATGCCATATGGTGATCTATGAATCATGGAAATTCCAGGAGAAGAATGGTGGTGTTGTGATGCCAGAAATCTACCTAGGGAGTCACAAAAATCCCCACTCCCACACACCCTCTTAAAAATCATGTGGTTCTTAAAGCAACTGGTATGGTAGAGGAATTCATAACTATGTCATATGAATAATGATCGAAAGCACTGGTGATATTTGGCTGGGAAAGTAAAGACTCAAGGAGACTATGATGACTCTATATAAGTATTTGAAGGGCTGGCTATTTAGGAAAGGGATAACATTGTTCTATACAGCCTTGAGGGTTAAAACTGGTGTTAAATTAGGGTAAGGTAAAAAGTTTCCTCAAGGTGGAGACAATAAGAATGTACCGCATATAGCACCCAGTTTGGCAAGATGCCCTCTTGGAGATGGAAGAGGTGTAGGGTGAAGGGAGAGATACGGGTGAGCAGATCACAGTGACACTGTGCACACATAGGCCCCTATTCCACGACATTATGCCTTGTGGAAAAACCTAGTGAAAAGCACCGTGGGAAAGACTCACACTAGGTATATGTGAGTTTGTGTCCCTATCAAAATGGTTGTAGTCTACTGAAGTAATGACCAGCAAAATCCAACATTTTCTGGGGAAAATATTACCTGTCTGTCAGTATTTGGGTGGACATCTGACAGAGCCCTGCCAGTACTATCATGAAAAGTGATCAGAAACAGTAAAAGTTCAGCAAATACAGAACCTCCTTAAGAAAGTAAGAAAAAAGAAAAAACACCATGAGCAAATGAAGCTGCTAGAGCTGCAAAGCACCTCTTCACCTCCTTTGAATGTTACGTGTTAACTGTAACATGCATTCCCATCCTCAGTGAGCTGCTGATCATGTAGGGATATAACATTTGATTCGGCAGGGGATTATGTACACATGAGATACATGGGAGCTTATTGGAAATGCAGAATCTCACGTCCAACTCCAGACCTACTGAATCAGGAAGTGATTTTTTTCAACGAACCCAGTGATTTATATGCACATTAACATTTGAGAAGCACTGGTCTGAGAAAAACAATGTAGGTAAAACAATTGTAGGTAAAAAACAATGTGTGATCTATTGAGCTGAGACCTAGCAGAAAGCTTAATTCCTATGTAGCTTTCCGACATCACAGAGGCAAGAGAAAGTCCCTGAAAGAGGAGCTGGAAAGAGCAACTATCACAATTATACTTGAATAAAAATGTCTTCATTATATTGACTCCATAACAACCAGCCGATTTGTTGTAGTTTTTCCTTCTGGAAAAATGCACAACAAACCTATGATGCTTCACCTAACACATTTATTTGTTTTATTTACAAATAAATAAATAAGTAGTTTTATTTATTTGTAATTTATTTTAAGAGAGTGGGGACATAATAGTTATCTAAACAATTCGTTTGGAGAACAAACAAACAGAGGTGGCTCACGCCTGTAATCCCAGCACTTTGGGAGGCTGAGTCAGGCGGATCACTTGAGGTCAGGAGTTCGAGACCAGCCTGACCAACATGGTGAAACCCCGTCTCTACTAAAGAATTAAAAAAAAAAAAAAAAACTATTTGTTTAGAGAACTATTATGTCCCCGTTCCCTTAAATCTTTTCTCCTCCAAGATAAACAGTGCACTCAATCATTTCTCATAATGATATTTATGATGTTTTAAAGGCTCCCTGAAAATATGGCTCTTCAAACAAGACACACTCCTAGAGACGTGATCAGGTGAATTCCAACCATTGCAATATTATCTATCTCTTGGGAAAGATACCTATTCAGGCAGCCTAAAACTGCTTAGCTTCTTTTTATTAAATTGTTCTACGAATTGTTCTGATGTTTCTATTCTCTAAATCACTTGAGAGTTATTTCACAGGTATTTGGTCTTTATACCAAAATAATCTTAAATCTAAATGTGTTGATTAAAATTTTCTAGGTTAACAGTTCCTTATGTCTCCAACGATTGTGCTAATGTTCAATTTTGAGGTCATAGAATCCTTTGTTTAAAGAGCCTTTGAAAAAGTTTTCTTCAACCATCTCATCTCACAGATAGGGAAACTGAGGCCCAGAAAAGTTAAAAGACTTGCTCAGAAAGTCCCATACTGGTTAGTTAACAGAGCTAGTGCTGAAGTGAAATCTGTCTTACCCTGGTATATTTTCATTACACCATTATTCTCTATTTTAAGACTTATTACATTTGAAAATCAACATGAAACTAAATATTACAATAAACCACTAACCGTTTCCAAATATCTAGATGTTTGGCATTTAGTCATTAAAATTGACATTTTCCTGCTTTTCAGTTGTAGTATAACTATTTGATATTTTATATGTTGCTTTAGCAGTCATTTGGCTAACAATAGAAGAGAATATGGCCTGTAAGCATGTTTTACAAGTGAAATAAAGTGCCCTGAAAAATTGAATTAGAAATTTAGAACATTTCTTGTTCTAAAGGTTTTCATCACTGTTTCTCCTTGGACTGACTAGACCGGCCATTTGAATAAGCATAGAAAGAATGATGAAGATTTAAAAATTACCATTTTGCAATCACCATAGTAAAAAAGTGACTCAAATAAGAATGATCAATGGATGTTAACTCTGAGGAGGAGGGCAGTTTGGGAACAAGGTATTTACGTAGCATCAAAATGTCATCCATAAATTACAAAAGAAAAAAAGGAAATTTTCAATGGCTAAATTGGATAACACCTTAACTAAGTCATCAAAATCAACATCACCAATAATGGACAGATGGAGCATGTGCCTCTGGATATGATGCTCTGAAAAAAAGACAGCATCACTCAGGTAATAATTGTGCCAAAAATGCACAACCTGACTCTAATTATGAGAAAACAGACAAACCCAAAATATGGGTTACTCTATAAAATAAACAGATTGTGTTTTTCCAAAATATCAATGTCATGAAAAACAAGAAAAAGCTGAGAAGCCGTTGCAAATTAAAAGGAGACCAAAGAGATATGACAACCAGATGCAATATATAATCCTAGACTGGATCTTGGGCTAGGAAGGAAATTGCTGTAAGGACACCCTTGGCACACACTATTGACCAGAACTCGAATATGGACTTTTGATCACTATTATATTTGTTTTTACATTTTTGAACTGGATGACTATACTGTGGCTATGTTAAAAAAAAATCCTTGTTCATAGGATATATGCATACTCTATGAAGTGATAAAAAGCATGGTGTGTATATTTAATAACCTTATGTGTATGTATGTGTGTGTATATATATACAGAGAGAGAGAGGGAGGGAGAAGGAATGAAAGAGAATGATAAAGCAATTCAGCAAAATATTAAAAACTGCTAAATCTGGGGAAAAGGTACATGGGAGTCCATTGTACTATTTTTGTAATTTTTCTGTAAGCTTGAGAGACTATTTTAAAACAAATGATGTTAGAAAAAAAGTACACTGGGGCACTGGCAGACTTCTAGATCTAGCCTAGGGGTGAAGGGTCCAGGGAACAGGCAGGGGCAGAGCCCAAGTCAAGCCCTGAACAGGTCAGTGTGGACTCCACTGCTGCCTTCACAGTACAAAGAACAGCAGAGCTTGGTGCACTGGTTCCGCCACTACCCCGCTGCTGCTGCTGCCCACAGAAACCCCACGTTAGAGCTTCAGTGGCTGCCTTTACTGCCAAGATGGACTCTCTACCATGGCTGCTTGTCTGTGTCCAAAATCCCTGTTTCAAAATGGAGGGCAGATATGGCTGATTGGTGGAGCTGAGCCACACTTTCATACCTGGGCTCCAAGATAGTCTGTAAAAGTGCATATTGGCTTCTCACTAAGACTAAGAGTGTGAGCAGTTTCCCAAATGTAGAAAGAGAGTTTAGATTTGGGGAAGTTTTTTTAAGTGAATGTCCATCGTAACATGTTGAGACATTGCTTGAATGTAAAATAGACACCTTGGTCTCTATCGTGAATTGACTAGAGTCCAGCCTGGCTTGAGAGATAAGAATTGAAAGGAAATAATTCTCTTTAAGCCTGTGTTTATTTAGTACTACCTGCCATTAGAGACAGGACTCTAAGAGAATATGGTAGAACTAGCTTATATTGGCTTATTAAATCATGTAGCAGAGAAGAGTAGAATGGTTCCTGTATCGTTGATCAGTGTCCATCTGCTGCTCACTCCTCTTCTTTTTGAGATATTAGAAAGAGCCATGTAAAGAGTTCAGCAATTAATTAGAGAATTAAAATACATATCATGTACCTTAGTGATAAGAACATCTTTTTCCTTCATGTGCAGGAATTTAATGTAAAATATTGGGCACATTCATGTTTCATATTCATCCAAAGGATGATGATAAGATGCCCTGTGCATTTGAGTCATTAATATTGATATATAGTCTCTTATGTAACCCTTTATGAAGACTTATGTAAGACAAAAAGAAAGTGTTCTTAAGCTTGGGGAAAGATTAAATTAAAATGGAATCTTGGAGGTATAAAGGTCTTTAGAGTTCACATAGCACAACTTGGTCATTTCACATGTGAGGAACCTGAGGGCTAGGTCTTGATGGCTCAGATTTCTTCAATTAATTGCCTAGTCCCAAAATGAAAAAAAAAAATAAGTAAGAAGAAAGAATGCTGAAAGGCTTCTGATGGCATTCATCATACATCGCTTCATTATTCCTCACATTTGAAGAGGAAACAAAACATAGTGCTTAAGAGCTTCTGCTCCAGCATGACAGCCCCAAGTTCAAACCATGGCTTCACCACATAGTGTCTATGATTTTGCTCGAACTTATCCTCCCTAACCCCTACTTTTCTCACCTGTGACAGGGAGATAAGAAAAGTACCCACACATTGTGATGACTTCATAAGGATTAGATGAGATAATGAAGGTATAAGGGTCTTAGCATACAATAATTTATGAATTACACTGGCTCTTATGTTTTTGTAGAGCTACCAAAATGTTTCTTACATATCATCTGTGGAATAAAGACTTTAGCCCCAGCGTGCCTGTTATACCTATCATTCGAAATAGTGGCAGATGCTTACTTTTCTTGTTTTCTCATAATTCTAGATTTTTTTAATTTTCTCATCCTGAATTCCTTGCCTTGCATACACTCTGAATGTTTACTCATCTGTCACTATTCCCATCAAACTCACCCTCAGTGAGTGCTGCTCTGCACCACCACCCCTCTCCCAGCAATGCAGAATTAAGGATGTTTTTCTTGATGCTGCTTTAGCAGCTTATATGCATTGATAATACCATAATTAATGTATAGCTTTAATTATTTTTGTCAGTCTCCCCAACTTCTTGAGCTGTGGCAGCAACCAAATCCAATACATCTTTATATTCTTGGAGGCTAGTAGTGCAAAGTATATACTCTTTATGTAGTACTTATTGAATGAATAGATGACTTGATGATTAAAAGAATGAATGAGTGAATGAATGTGTGAAATACTCAGAAGAGTCCTTACTGTCCTGAGTAACGACTCCAAAGTGCAGTTGGGATGGTCTCCCTGATTCTAAGATACACACAGCCCCAGGATCTGGTCTATTCCCATGAGCTTTGGAAGCAAATGCATATCAAGTGAAGTTTCTACACACTTGAAATGAAATCGATTACAGGGAAACCTTATAAACCTTATAATTAGATTGCCACTGTAATTAACCAACACTCCACTGTCAAAGCAGTCTATGCAGTTTAATGGGTTCAACCTCTTTAAAGCTGGAGGACAATCTGGGGCTGCAGACTTAGAAATGTAATAGATTCTTCTAATGGTTTCTAACTGTATCTCTAACCAGCCAAGGTCATGTGGAATTAGAAACCATCCCTCTAAAGTTCTAGACACCTCCTCACCACTTCAGCTGGTTGTCAACAACAATTTTGATAATAATGCTAACACACACACCCCTGAGACAACTGAGACTATGACAGAATATTATGATGTTGGAACTGCTGTCAGAGGCTGTCATTTGCTTATACCCTGTTGTAAGGGTTGCTTACACCCCCAGCCCTGACCTCCCCAGTTACACATGCATGCACATGTGAGCTCCCTTTCTCTCTCTCTCTCTCTCTCTCTCTCTCTCTCTCTCTCTTTCTCTCTCTCTCTGTCTCTCTCTCTCACACACACACACAGCTTTTCACATCAGATCCAAGGAAGGAACTGTACTCACAATGGTCCTACAATGGTCATCCAGTGAACTTGTCTATTTTATGCACCTATCTGAACCATGGGATCTTATTATATCTCCCACAGTTACTCTTATATGTGAGCCCGAAATATGGAGGAGTGATTCTTCCCATTCAGTTATAGGCTAAGAAGATTCAAAAACCACATGTCAACACAGAGGTCTTTCTAAAAGGAGACAAGAAATAGCAATGCCAGTGACATGTACTACCTTTCTGCAAATAATAAAAATGTACCCTTTCTGGGTGAACCAAATATGCAAAGACTATGGTTTTTCCTGGAGAACACAATCCCACATCCAGGCACACACTTGGTATGTGAGGTAGAGGGTTGGATTTCAGACCTGAATAGTGTCCCCTCATCCAGACATCTTTGCACAGCCAATCTGCACAATCATAGGTATGGCTCTGAAGGGAGTCTCCTCTACCAAGGAGCTACTCTCTCTCTCTCTCTCTCTCTCTCTCTCTCTCTGTGTGTGTGTGTGTGTGTGTGTGTGTGTGTGTGTGTGTGTGTAGATGAGTGGTGAAAGGTGAATAAATTAGCTCTATTTTACCAAATATATTCAAACACAGATTGTATGTGTTTGCTAAGGCTTTTATAGAAGATGGTCTCTTTAAAGGATTACTGGCTTTCCTTCCAGCTCTAGGATTCTATTATTATCAGGCCTGTAATTAGTGATACCATACATCTGTGAGTGCTTGGTCAGGACCAATTCCCCCAGTTTACTACTAACCATATAATGGAAAATACATTTTAAAATGTTGCTGACATTGAGATGCTTGATATTTCTTACAAAGCCAAAGATCAACCTCTCCTAATTCTTCAGAGGACATGCTGTTTGGGAGCATGCTGCTGTATGTCTCCTCATTCTGCAAATAAGACATTTTCCTGTAAAGCTATCCCTGATATAGCAGATTCTTATTTGTGATATAATACTGATACCTCTGCTACAATAGTCACTTTTTGTGAGAGTGAGATGTTCATAAAAGTTAATCTTTAGAGTGCCTCAGTGAGGTTGGCAAAAGATAGATATTTTATCTCTGTCATGCTGATAAAGAGAATGCAACACACAGGTTTGACCGCCTCGCCGAAACTTCCTTGTCAAATCAGTTGGGGACTGAGGAGTAGAATCTGGGTCTTCTGTTTTTCACTCTATTGCTTGCGCCTGCATAGCAAATTCAGGCCATTTCTCCATGTCTGTACCTCAGCCACTGCAAAATGACTCAACTAACAGGGGATAAAAGGATTCTGCAAGTTTTCTGGAACATTGCGGTGGCCTTGGAGGGCAGAAATCACTGATGCATTGTTTCTACCACTTACTCAACACAGATGTCAAATCCATATAGTTTTACCAATACTCTGCACTCAGCACCTGTAACATTTACACATGTAATACTCTGAGAGCACCTTTGTGTAGGTTGGGGTGCACTTGCTTAGTGGAGTACAGAACAGCCACGAAACACCCATCTTTTATGCAGAAATCCTCTCTAGAATCAGAAATAGCCAGAAGGCCAGAATAATATTGAGGCTATGGCATTAACCGGAGCTCAGAAGCCCAATGTAGAGACATTTTTCTAAAGCCTCAATATTATATTGATTGTATGTATAAACAAAGCCGAAATATCCCCGCTCAAAATTATATTACTTACCTAAATATTTTTATCTTTTACTTTGTACTTTGATATTGTAAAATATTCAATATTAATAAGGTAGTTAACCAAGCGTTTCATGTATTACTTTAATGTTTTAACCTCCTTTAAATTAACCCCTGTTTTAAATATAAGACTTTACTAGAGAAAAATTTGTTGCTATTTATTTGAGGGAGTTTTCTTAATCTCTTATGATCTTAAACATCCATTTATACAGGGAGAGAAAATACCAGCTTTGTTGAAAGGAAACTACTTCTAAATGGCAGGATCAAAATTATTGTAGAGGAAATATGCACAGCTCTTATTTTACGAATCTCAATTCATATTAAAATATCTATTTTAAATAGAACATTTGTTCCCTAATGTCTTAAAATTAATTTTAAACTTTCAGTTAATTAGTGTGGAACGACTAAGAAGTAACATTATAGAAATCAGAATGTGATAGCATTGATCAAATTATTCAATGTAAAATTTAAAATACAAAAATAAAAATCATGTTTTCTTTCATAGCTGATTTTGTTAAAATTAATATTTTAGAAATCAACTTCTAGCACATTCACGTGATTATATTCTGCTTCCAGAATCAATAAATAATAGAAATTAAATGTTCTGTGTTATATCAAGGAAGCATTGATCTCATCTTCTATTTTAAGAGCCAAAGTACATGTGTTTTTGTGCCTCATTTGTCCAAAATTGTTATTTTACCTGTGGCTTGTATTGCACGTAATTCTGGTGTTTTAATAAATGCTTAAATAGATAAAGCAATGTTAAAGTAACTAAGCCAAACTATTCACAATAGTAAAGACTTGGAACCAACCCAAATGTCCATCAATGATAGACTGGATTAAGAAAATGTGGCACATATACACCATGAAATACTATGCAGTCATAAAAAAGGATGAGTTCATGTCCTTTGTAGGGACACTGATGCAGACTTGTGCCTCCATGTGTCTGGCCTTCTCTAATGATGTTCTCTTTGACCGGGTCACCCACATTCTCACCTACCTGACTGATCCTTGCTTGTCCTTCAAAATCCAGTTGAAGGCATCTCTTCCTACAAGGAGTCTTCCAGAAACCTCCAGGGCTGGATTAGACGCCTTCCACATGTTCTCATAGCATCCTGAGCCTGTGCAGAACTCTGTCTCGGCTCCCCTTACATACTTCCTAGTGGGGTGGTTCTCTTGGCTGTATCTTGTTCATCTTTTCAACCGTGGTGCCTAGCACAGAGCCTACACATGGTGGGTGAGCAATACGTGTTGGATTAAATAAAGGATTGTTGAATGAATTCATCTTTTAATTAGCCTTAATTAGTCTGCTTGGTTTGATTTAAACTTCTGAAGAGTCCCATAGACTAGTATAGGTTAAGCATTTTATCTGGCATCTTTGAAATTATTATGAAAATGAACTATTCCCTTTAAAAACCAATTATTCTTGAGTAATGCATTCAAATTCCTGTCTAATTTTTTTAAGGCAAGTGTGAAGAACCAAAGAAAGAATATAAGCCAACAAGCAAAACACTTGGATCCTAGATCTGTTTCTGCTCTAACTAGTACATGACTTTGGAAATATCATTTTATCTCTGTGGGGTTCAGTTTTCTCATTCACATCAAAAAAGGACTAGGTAGAATCTTAATCTTTTCCCAGTAAAATAATTTTATTATTCTAAACTAAAATTTAATAAATTAACATTTTGAGATAGTACTTAATGTAATAAAAAAGCAATTTAAATAGTATCTAGAGTTTATCATGCATATAAATGTTATATATAAGATATATGTAAAATAAGATATATGTATACAGTTAGATTTTATTGGGAGACAAGTTGTTGATCTAACTTTACCATAAAAGTAGACCAATGTTACATTTATTCTACTTTTTCTACTTAGTTATAATATTTTGTTATATTGGTTTAAATTTTTATTTTATCAATTAATTGCATGATTTGCTCATTATTTGAAATGATAATCATCTGTTATTTATTCCCATGGATTATATTATTATAAGTGAAATGAATATCATGGCATTATTTGACTGAGAAGATTGTTTTCATATTTTTCTTCTGGTTTTTAAGACATGGGGAAAATTTTTCATGAGATATTAATCCAAGTTGTAGCAATTCTTACCTGTGTGACCTTGGACAAGTTTCTTAATTTCTCTGAGCACCTCAAATTTGAAAATTGAAATGTGCATTAATTCATTCAGAAGCCTGATTGTTTGATTTCTGACTCTTGTCAATAAGAACACTCACAGATTTGTTGCCAAAATTTAATACTAGCTTCTCTGCTTTAGAAATGTCCTTATATTATTGAGGGAGGACATTATCCAGTTGATTATCTCATTAAAACAGAGACCACTACTTCCCATCATTTAAAATTCCACAATAAGATGATCATGTGGGAAATTATACCCTCTAATTAATGGAATAAGTTAGTTGCAGTGGGAGGTATTTCTATGTCCTTTCATCGCTCTGATTTCCTCAGTCCCAAGGAAATATAAATATTTTCATTGACAGTTATATTAGATTCAGAATTGTGAATCGCCTTTGGTATACCCATTTAGAGAGAATTGAAGGAGGAAATATGATGATAAATAAAAATGGGAAACTAGAACCTCAAGGTATGCTTCTACCTTAAATCACTGAAATTGCCTGTTTGCACATTTAAAATGAGGTAGCCTCATAAGTCAGAAGTAGAAACCAGAGGCTAAAACTCCAACCAGAGCCAGGAGCACACTTTTATAGAATGTTAGCAAATTTAATACCTTAGGGCAGTGAAAGTTCTTGGCAAACATTGATTTACTGGAGATCAGAAAGAGTTGGTTGACTGGGAGGAACATTTATGCATTTATATATACATTCTTTAAGTAAGCATGATTATATGAGTGAATTACAGTCTACAGAGAAACCTAAAATCCCAGAGACCTGGAGTTCAAATTATTGACTTTATTTCCAACTGTGACCCTATATGGCCTTAAACTAACCTTTATGATCCATTCCATGGCCCTAAACATAGCCTATAAGATGTTACCCTACTGAGCAATGGAAAAGATTGTTTGGCACACTTCCTTCTCACTTTCCACTCCTTTATGCACACAATTAAAATAGACACCAATACACAGAGCTAGAAGAAATGGCTTTCTACGTATTGACCATTTATACCTGATTGTGAAATAAAGTTGATTGTACTGATTTATGTGGCTCTATGATGCCTTTACTAAGGTGGTCCAAAAACTCTAGCCTTGTTGTTCTGGATTTTAACAAACAAACAAACAACAACAAAAAAAGGCAGACAACTTGAACAAATTGAATCTGCAACAACCTTAGAGAGCCATCTCGGAGGCAGGGGGAGCCCTTTGAGAAGCGTAGCAATTAGATGTCACCCGGTAAGACAGGCAGGCCTGGGTGAAAGGCTTCATGTGAGCTGTCTAAATGTTTACCTCGAGCTTCCTGCAAATTTGTGTGTTTCATTTTTCATTTCAAAGCAGCACCCAGTCTCCTATTAGAATGAACAATGTTCCCAGGCCAACAGAAACTCTTCTGCTCTCTAAAAACAAGCAAAATGAAAGGCAGGTTTGGAAATGACTTGCACAGCCATAAATTATTGGCACTATCTTTAACATGATTTTCACTTCAAAAAAAATATGTTTTCATTTATGTCATAGTTTATATTCATAACCACATCGTCAAGTCAGAAGGACTGGATATATCACCAACCAAGGCACAGATTGTTAGTTACTTGTCATCAACTGGTTAGTGGTAAAGCAAGATTACATTCTGTGTTATTTCTTTTAGAATATTCTTACACGAGATATTCACTGGCTAAAATGGTTCCAGCCCATTCAATAGAAAGGTTAACACAGACCTACCAAATGATGTAAAAATTGCAAATATAAAACTAATCATGATATAATATATATGTATAAAAATATTATATGAAACAACGTATGTTTTACTTTTGTTCGTATGAGGTATATGGTATATATTAATAGCTGAGGAACCAGAACACTGCCTTTGGTGGGAAAGGATGTTCTAATGTAATGTATATGTTCCATTCAGTTCCTGACACACTGTACAACCATAATAAATAGAAATTGCTGAAATCCACTTTGCTTTTTGGCTATACTCCCAGGAAAGCTTATCTGATTTCCAAACTGTGGGGTGCTAAAATAAAATCTGAGAAACACAGAGCAGAATAAGAAGATCTCTTCAGCATATCTGATATCCACCTACCCTGAGTCCTCATTCTTCATCTTAATTTTTCTTTACTTTGAATCTTGATCCCTTTCTCTGAACCTCATCCTTTTCTCAGAAGTGCTTATCCAAGTCATGTTTATAGAAGTAAAGACTTATTCATTCATTCATTATCAAATATTTTTTAGCATCTTATCTTCTTACACAAACAAAGCTTTATGATAATCCCTCTCATTTGGGAACTTAAAAGTTAGCTGAAAGGCACAATCAAACTTATGTAGGAAGATCAGATTTAAATAAAATAAAGAAATAAAGAGTTTTTATAAGGAAATAGAATTATATATAAAGTATATGGAAAATGGGTATTTGAAAATATGGCTCAGTTGTACATGAGTGACAGAAGTACACACTCAGTTTGAGAGTAAATTAATGGGTCGTATGTATAGTGTTTTGAATTAAATATTGAAAGATAGTCCCCAGATAGAATGGTTTTAAAAATCTCTATTAAAAATGGCAACTTTTCACATAGTTCACATTGATAACGGCTTTAAAATACATTTTAGGAATGTATAAAGAGAGAGAAACTTGCAAAGGCATCCTGGGGCTTGAATCTGTAATCCATATATTCTTTTTTCCAGTGTTATTTCAAAACCTAGATGTTATGTGAGGAAAATGGCCCTTTCCCAAAACAGCAGAGAGAAAATCATAAAAGATATTTCCATCTAGGGATGCGTAAACATTTAAGTTTGGTAAACAGCCATTTCAAGCTATTCATAAGTCAAAAATATGGTGGCGTAGTGGTTCTCCCGATTTCCTTTAGACCAAAATTTAGACTGAAATCTGTAAACAGATCTTTTTTTATTTTATCATGACACAGCAATTTACCCACTAGAGAAAATCTTGTATAGATGTTAATCTAGTATAAAATTTCATTGTGAAAATAGAACTTCATATATAAATCTGATGTGTTAATGAACATTACTCACTCTTTTTACATAAAAAGTCAGCAATAAAATATGAAATTAAATATTTGGATTCATGAATCTATAATGCTCTGTTCTTTAGGATTCCTGTGGAACTAAGTATGTTTATTAACAAAGCAAATGACCAAGAGCGTAAATGGAAAGCTATTTACATTTGTGAGAAATGTTCAAATATAAATGCAAATAAATCAGCTAAATTAATAAGCAGGAACATTTAAGAATAACACTTTACAATTAAGTATAGGTTTACATCAGAAAGGTGATAAAATCCATCAGCAACCCTGTCTGAGTCCTTGGAAGTTCAGCATCATTCACTTCGTGGGTGTAGGTCAAGGTCAGGCATTTATTGAGAGCACGGTCACCTCTGGAGCTCCTCTGGCTCCAGCTGCGCTGGTGGTACATGTTTACTTCTTTTGCGATGAAAACCAGCAAGAATTTTCTGTATTGTTCATTCCTGCATGACAACTGAACCAGGTATATTCAAGGACAAATTAAACAACCAAATTAAAGGTCAGTTGCAGAGAGAGGTGAACTGTATTAGTACTTTGTGAATCTCGTCTATTTTAAATTAGAAATTTCTTAAAGACAAGAGCATGATTTTAAACATTCACATATATAGAGAGAGAGATATATAAAAATATTTCGTAGCACTGAGCTGGCATCTAATTAATAGGAGGCTAACTTAAACATTAGAGAGAGCAGTAAGGATTTAATAAAACTTTAACTACTATGATCTAATCATTGATCAGTCATTCTTCTCTATGGTATGACTTAGCGATATTTTTCTGGAGATAAGATTAACACATTAGAATAAAATTAAGGATAGAATTAAAAACAGAAAGATAAGATATTGAGTGTTGGTGGTGGTGGTGGTGGTGGTGTTACAGCACTTACCTCTCTTTGTGGAAAAGAATGTTTTCTCCCCAAATTAGTCATGCTCACTTGTTGTGACCTAAATCACTATCAGCCATTATTTTTCTGTCTCTATAGTTTAAACCCAAATATCCCATTATACCTTTTCATAATTTCACATGTTGGTTATTCATTCTACTTTTACACTTTTGTTTATTTATTATACATTATATATGACATATTAAATATTATATAACATGTTATATATTATTATATTCTATGAAGTACCTCCTATGTGTCAAGACAAAAGTCAAGAAAATTAGTTTCAAATCTCTTCTATCATTGCCCTTCATTCTTCTGACTTGAGTCTTCTCTATAGCTTGGCTTTCTCACCCATAGTGAGGAGATTAATATATAGAATGGTCTGAAGCCCCCTCCAACTCTGAAATTCTAGTTCCTGAATAACCGCGGCTATCCTCTCAGTTTGTTTATTTTGTGAATTCCCAGAAGTCCATGAAAGCACTAAGGAACAATTCACTATAATTAGACATCAAGGATACTGCTTTGTTTTAGTTTTTAATAACACACGATGATAATGTTAAAGACTCTCACCATGTAAGATAATTATGGATATTTCTACCATGAACGGAGTCCTCAATAGGAAACATTTTTCTTCTGTTATACTAAGAGCATGACATTAGAATTAAAACACACACACACACACACACCTCATTTTGGAGAAAACAAGTTTTCTATAAAATATAATTAAAATCCTGTAGCTCATTCCCTAACTTGGCAGAGGTGGGATTTGAACCAGAAAAATTGGCTCCAGAGTCAACTCCCTTGTATACAATATTATTAAACAAATGTGTTTTAAGCATTCATCAAATGTTAGCAGGAAGGGATACAAAGATGAATGAGGTGTGGTTCCTGTCCTCAAGGGGTTTACAGAGCCAACTCATCTTTCAGCAAAACATTTCTCCAAGGCTCTGCTAAGGAATGAGACAGAGCACTTTCTGCGGGTAATCCCCATAGCACTTCATCTCTTTCTTTCTCAGAGCACTTTTACAAGTATGTTATTGCTATTTGTGTTTACCTCTCACATTTCTTGCTTGAAAAGAATGTACCTTATTCATGTTTATGCTCTATGTCAGTGCTGAATAAAGTGGTTCTACAATAATGGAAATAGGTACTGATGTTTACATGTAGCAAGAATCTTATGGTAAGTACAGTGCAAGGATGAAAAGAAGCCTTTGGTGAAATAGCTGCAATTGCAAGATCAAAATCACCATAATAATCCCTATTCAGATTTCGGGGATCATTTGTGGTTTTTCTTTGTTCACCTACTAGAAAAAAAGAAAAAGAATTTAGTGGAAAAAGACTTGCTTTATTTTTTTTCCAGTAAGTATTATACATGTAAAACAGAACACACACTTTTTATAATGCGTTTTAAAACTGTTTTTGTATGACTTAAAAGTTTAGCTTCTGCTAAGCCACAGTACTTTCTGTGGTTTATTTTGGTTTTCCAAACAATTTTCCAGATTTAAACTTTAGACATGCTTTATAGAGACTATAACTCTAAGCTTATCTTTAAAGTTTTAATGAAAGTAATAGCCCCACTTTCCTATAATCTGGGAGTTTTGTGTCTGCATTCTTTAATCTCTTCTTGGTATTAAGGTGATGTGCATTAGACATTGTCCCTTAATTGAAACACAGAATTCAGAAGGATAGTTCCTTCCTCAACTAATAATGTTCTAAGAGAAACTAGTGACATGGCATGGAAAACATAAAACACATTTCATTAATTTTCATTCTGCTTTCATACTCCAAGGGCATGAGCATGGATGCATTATTCCATTTCCCACCCAGTGGTGCCAAGACTTCTCAATGCCTTCAGTCGATACTTGTATTTATTGCAGTTTGCAATGGAATATGACAAACAGACATGCTAAAAAGGTCCAAAAAAATTTAAAGAGCAATTAAAAAATTAAAATCTGATTTTTTTATTATGAAAGTCACATGCGTTCTTTGCAGAAAATATGGACAAAAAGAAAGGTAGAAAAAAGTTAAAAATCATTCATAATACAATCATTATTAATATTTTCTTCCAGTTGTTTTTCCTGTATTCTTTCTACAAGTGGAGATGAATACCCTCAGGGAACCGTGAAATACAAATTACATTTTATCCCTATCGTTTGAATAATAATTACAATAGCTAAATTGTCTCGAATGCTTACCGTATACCACCCATTCTACTGAGCATGTCATATACAAACTTCAATCCTCTCTGGCAATGCCATCAATTCTAAAGAAATGCTTTTTCCATAGTTGAAGACACCAGGCAGAGTCACAACTAATTTGGATCACTTGTGACTATGGAGCCCTTAGTCACAAGTGATCCAAATATTATAGAAAGTAAGTATTCAAATAATAAATTAAAGATCAAAACACTGGTTTAAGGAATTTGTCTTGTTGTTTAAGAAATGTAAGAATTTTAAGCATGGTAAACTTGTATATTGTTGTTGCCCAAATATATTCTTTGCCATCATTTTGATTTACTGAGACCTAATCTGGGTATGAGGAAAATAAGGTATTGAGAATTTTAAACACACACTTGTGTGCACACACTTGAAGACTTATATGTGTTGCATTTAATGCTTTAACATTACTAAATATGTCATGGATAATACATTGCTATGGCATATTATTAAGAACCAATTGTTTATAGTTTTGAACTTCTATAAAATAATCTGTGCATGTTCAATTTTATAAACGTAAATGCTGATTTACTCAAGAGAGCAAAACTGATCATTTTTCCTAAAATGCATTCAATCCAGAAAGAAATACTGCTACCAAAACTACAGAAAGCTCAATTCAGGACCATTGCAGTTTTTTGGGTTTTTTTTTTGAGATGGAGTCTTGCTCTGTCACCCAGGCTGGAAAACAGTGGCGCGATCTCAGCTCACTGCAAGCTATGCCTCCCGGGCTCACGCCATTCTCCTGCCTCAGCCTTCCTAGTAGCTGGGACTACAGGCATCCGCCACCACACCCGGCTAATTTTTTGTATTTTTAATAGAGACGGGGTTTCACCGTGTTAGTCAGGATGGTCTCGATCTCCTGACCTCGTGATCCTCCCACCTCAGCCTCCCAAAGTGCTGGGATTACAGGCGTGAACCACCACGCCCGGCCCATTGCAGTTTCTTACGGAAGATTGCTGAATAATTAAAAGAAAAAATCACTTTGTAACATAATTGTGAATAGAATTTTATTCTTTTTAGCTCCATGTTATGAATACTTGATTTTTTTCAGCGTAATTCAGAGATGTATTTTTTTAATTAACTCTGCATCCCAAAGAATAGTTTGATCATATAAAATTAGAAAAGATTTACAATTAGGTTGACAACCTAATAAGATATAGGTATTAAAAATGGATTATCATAGGCAGTTTAATTTATTCTTCAAATGTATGCTATATATTTCATATACTGGAATTTATTGTCTTATATAATATATATTCCATAAAATAAGTATCATTCACCTTTATATTTTCTCGTTGTTATTGAAATCCTTTATCTTTTACCTTACATACTTGCCTTATTAAGTTTAACCCTTTTTTGTAGTGTCTAGACCAGGGTCAATATTTTTACATCAATTCTCCTTACTGAGTGTTATAATCATATAATTCTTCTAAAGAAAACAATGAGTTTAAGTTGCACTGACTCCAAAACAAAACCTACCCATTTGTTTCTTTCCTTTTTAAAAAAATAAAATCTCTGTTATTTTGCTTTGATAAGACGGGAAGAGGGAGGGTTATTTGCCTCTTTACCATAAAAAGAAAGAATACAAAAATACTCTGCTTAAATCAATATTGTTTTATGCTAGTCTTCAAATAACCCTAAATAGATCATGGTTGACAGATGCTAGCATTAACATATAGATAAGACAAAATATCTGTCTATTATCATAAGATTTACAAATAAATTAAATTAGGAACCCTTTTCTTTGCTGTTCATCTCAGAGTAGTTTCTAAAAGCCTGATTAGAGATTGTATCACTACTGTGTGGTGGGCTATTTACCAAACCTGGGGCAGATGAAATTACGATAATATAAATCCATTTAAGGATTAAGTTATTTTAGGCCACACATTTCCCTTCTACTATACAAATTGCCATGAGATGATAAGAGGGAAAAATCAAATTAAGAGGCAAGATTGTTTTCTTTCTATAAGAATACCAGCTGAAAAGTTGGATACTGAATTTTATGGCTTCATCTCAGATAGCCAGTGCTAAGAAGCTGTGTTCATGGTCATTCTTCTTTCCAAACTTCATTGCCTGGTTGCTTTCTGCCTTTGAAAAACTCTTGCTCTTTTCAGTCTTTTTGAGTTTAAAAAATAGCCCTTTAAAAGTGGTCTGTTGTCATTTCTTTGAAAAGGATAAAAAGGGAAGGGAGCAGGAGGAAGGGATGAAAGAGGGAGTGAGGGATAGCTCACTATCTAATTGAACCTCATAGTTCAGTTATGGGGGTAGAAGACTGCATTAGCAAACTATATCTCATTTTTATTCAAAATTAAACATTCTGTTTCATTTACAATCACTTAAGCAAATTATCACAGCGACCTACTAAAAATGCTCCTTTTTTTCCATGTTTTTACATGTTTTCTATAATGGTACAAGATGGAGAAGAGGGATAAGGTTACATTAGTAAAATGCTTGGCAACTTCTGCATGATCAAGTATCTTAGTAACCATAAGTCATATGCATTTTCTGAGTCTTCTTTTCCAGAGGAGCATGCTACTGTTCTTACAATATACAGTGGCTTGCACTGCCTTTTTTGGTAATTAGTGTAATTTAACACATTTTAAGATAGTGAAGGCACCTGCTCTGAATAGCTACATAATCGTTTAATGCCTAGAAGCTTTTCTCTTAGCAACAAAAAGATATGAAGGAACTTCTAATCCAACTTCGGTTCTGAAGTTTCATTTCCCAGAAAATTGTTAGACTTATGATTTGGATTTCAATAATACACTGTAATTGAGAGCTAACCTTGCTTTTAGGTGAAGATCACTAAGGATATTTTTCAAGGTGTATTTAGTTTCATGCAATTCATAGAGTTTTGACAGAAAGGAAGGAAAAGTGGTGTGGATGGTTGTAATCTTTCACCATCTGGGACTTGTGTGAGGAACTCTCACACTTACATCTCAATTAACCTGCTGATAAGTGGAGGACCCTGTATTTGAACACAGGTCTTCAATAGACCAGCATGCCTTCCGCTTCCCCTTGCCAATTCTCTTTTATAAATGTAACTCATTTCATAGGTGAGATTAAGAAGGAGTAATGTCAAGAAGTAAGTTTTTAAAAAATGCTTTAACAAATTACACAAAATTATTAACAATGCCACAAAACATATACAAGAAAAGTCAGTTGGGGCAATGGGATATGGCAAAGATGAAAAGAGAGGATGTTATTGAAGTCTTCTGATGAAATGTCAGTTTTGTATAGATAAATGTATGAGATTGATACTAGATGAGAAGGAAGTTACTGAAGAAGAGCAGTTTTATATACCTTTTCATTTCTTTTGCCTTAAAAGTAAGAAAACTAGGAGAAGACATTAGTTGTATAGTCATTTGATAAACCGCTCCTATAATTCACTTATGCCTCTCCAGACAAACGTGTTACATTTTCTCAGTGGTGGTTTATGTAGAGGGTATGCCAGGGTTTCTCAACCTCAGCACTATTAAGATTTCAGGACACATAATTCTTTATTTTTGGGGACTGTCCTGTGGATTGTAGAGTGCCTTCATGCCTGGTGTCTACCCACTAGATGCCACTAGCACCCTCCCAGTTATAATAATCAAAAATATTTTTAGACACACTTTGGGAGGCCAAGGCAGGAGAATGGCTTGAGCCCAGGAGTTCGCCAGCCTAGGCAACATAGTAAGACCTCCAGCTCTCTGAAAAAAAAAAAAAAAAAGAGGCTGGGTGTCGCCTGTAATTCCAGAGCTTCAGGAGGCCGAGGCGGGCAGATCATGAGGTCAGGAGATTGAGAACATCCTGGCTAACACGGTGAAACCCCATCTCTACTAAAAATACAAAGCAATTAGCCAGGCATGGTGATGGGTGCCTGTAGTCCCAGCTACTTGGGAGGCTGAGGCAGGAGAATGGTGTGAACCCAAGAGGCAGAGCTTGCAGTGAGCCAAGATTGTGCCACTGCACTCCAACCTGGACAACAGAGCGAGACTCTGTCTAAAAAAAAAAAAAAAAATCTTTACACAGTACTAAATGTTTCTGGCAGGTGGAGAGGGAAAAATCACCCAATATGAAGAACCATGGCTATAAACAAGCATTTATTGAGCGCTTCCTATGGGCCAGACACATAGAAGTGAACTAAATTAAGCCTTTGAAGTTACATCCTGGTGATGAGACAGAGGAAAAAAAACAACATATAGCACAATGACAAGTGTTGAAAAGAAACATAGAGCTAGGCATGGAACTACAGGTGCCTATAGTTCCAGCTACTCAGGAGGCTGAGGCAGGAAGATCACTTGAACCCAAGAGTTTCTGTCCAGACTGGACAACAGAGTGAGACCTTGTCACCTCGTTTCTAAAAACAAAAAAGAAAAAAAAGAAAAAAAAATTTTCAGTGACTCATGCTGAGTTCCTACAAACTTCTGCTTCCTTGATCATTTTTACTGACTTTCCTCTGTTTTTGGTTTTTAAATTCTTGTTTGCTTGTTTCATTGCTTAAGTTTGTAAAACTGCTTCACATGCTTTTTGGAAGAAATCTGAATATAATCTAATAAATGATAAGAGACTAGATAGGAATACCTCTGTTAATTCATAGTTGGGAGAAAAGAATTAATTAATCTATTGTGCCTTATGAGGACATGTAACAAGATAGAACCAAACATTGAAAAATATAAGGAAAGTTAAAGTATGTGATCTGAAAACAACCCCTACAAGTAACCCTTGTATAATAGTTATTAATTATCTGTTTAGTGAATGAATACATAAAGAAATGCAGACTCTCTCAATTTTGTAACCAAGAATATTAGAAAGACAAGAACATAACATATGACTGTCAAACTCCAATCAGTGGGAAAAATAAGTTATTTTAAAACTGGCCTTTAACCAATTAGAAATAGCATGAGTAAAATCTTCATTTATTCATCAACACTATATTTGTACACAATGAAATGAGGTTAAACCTTAGCAATTATTTGGTTAATCTGAAATATGCAAACATATTAACCAAAACATTTTATTCTAAAATCAACTGTTTGAGCTGAATGAAAAAGCAATATGATATGGTTTGGCTGTCTCCCCACCCATATTCTCATCTTGAATTGTATCTCTCAGAATTCCCACGTGTTGTGGGAGGGGCCCAGTGGGGAGGTAATTGAATCACAGGGGCCAGTCTTTCCCATGCTATTCTCATGATAGTGAATAAGTCTCACAAGATCTGATGGGTTTATCAGGGGTTTCTGCTTTTGCTTCTTCCTCATTTTCTCTTGCTGCCACCATGTAAGGAGTTCCTTTTGCCTCCTGCCATAATTCTGAGGCCTCCCCAGCCATGTGGAACTGTAAGTCCAATTAAACCTCATTTTCTTCCCAGTCTCAGGTATGTCTTTATCAGCAGCATCAAAACAAACTAATACAGTAAACTGGTACCAGGAGTAGGGTATTGCTGAAAAGATACCTGAAAATGTGGAAGCAACTTTGGAACTCGGTAGCAGGCGGAGGTTGGAACAGCTTGGAGGGCTCAGAATAAGACAAGAAAATGTGGGAAAATTTGGAGCTTCCTAGAAACTTGTTGAATGGCTTTGCCCAAAATGCTGATAGCAATATTGACAATAAGGTCCAGGCTGAGGTGGTCTCAGATGGACAAGAGATGAGGCACTTCTTGGGAACTGAAGTAAAGATGACTCTTGTTATGTTTTAGCAAAGAGACTGGCAGCATTTGCCCCTGCCCTAGAGATTTGTGGAATTTCGAACTTGAGAAAGATGATTTAGGGTATCTGGTGGAAGAAATTTCTAAGCAGTAAAGCATTCAATAGATAACGTGGGTTCTGTTAAAGGCATCAAGTTTTATAAGGGAAGTCAAGCATAAAAGTTTGGAAAATTTGCTGCCTGACTATGTGATAGAAAAGAAAAAGCCATTTTCTGGGGAGAAATTTGAGCCAGCTGCAGAAATTTGAGTAAGTAGCAAGGAGCCTAATGTTAATCCCCAAGACCCTGAGGAAAATGTCTCCAGGCCATGTCAGAGACCTTCATGGTAGTCCCTCCCATCATAGGCCCAGAAGCCCAGGGAGAAAAAGTGGTTTCATGGGCCAGGCCCAGGGTCCCTGCACTGTGTGAAACCTAGGGACTTGGTGCCTTATGTCCCAACCACTCCAGCCATGGCTGAAAGGGATCAATGTGCAGCTCGGGCTGCAGCTTCAGAGAGTAGAAGCCCTAAACCTTGGCAGCTTCCACGTGGTATTGAGCCTGTGGGTGCACAAAAGTCAAGAATTGAGGTTTGGGATCCTCTGCCTAGATTTCAAAATAAGTATGGAAATGCCTGGATGCCCAGGTAAAAGTTTGCTGCAGGGGTGGGCCCTCATGGAGAACTTCTGCTAGGGCAATGTGGAAGGGCAATGTGGGGTGGGAGCCCCCACACAGAGTCCCTACTGGGGTACTGCCGAGTGGAGCTGTGAGAAGAGGACTACTGTCCTCCAGACTCCAGAATGGTAGATCTACTGACAGCTTGCACTGTGTGCCTGGAAAAGCCACAGACATGCAATGCCAGCCTGTGAAAGCAGCCAGGAGGGAGGCTGTACCCTGCAAAGCCACAGAGGTGGAGCTGCCCAAGACCACAGGAACCCACCTCTTGCATCAACATGACCTGGAGGTGAGACCTGGAGTCAAAGGAGATCATTTTGGAGCTTTAAAATTTGACTGCTCCCCTGGATTTTAGACTTGCATGGGTCCTGTTACCCATTTGTTTTGGCCAGTTTCTCGCATGTAGAACAACTATATTTACCCAATACCTGTACCCCCATTGTATCTAGGAAGTAACTAGCTTGCTTTTGATTTTACAGGCTCATAGGCAGAAAGGACTTGCTTGTCTCAGATGAGTCTTAGGACTGTGGACTTCTGGGTTAATGCTGAAATGAGTTACTTTGGAGGACTATTGGGAAGGCATGACTGATTTTGAAATGTGAGGACATGAGATTTGGAGGGGTAAGAGGTGGGATCATATGGTTTGGCTGTGTCCCCACCCAAATCTCATCTTGAATTGTATCTCCCAGAATTCCCACCTGTTGTGGGAGGGACCCAATGGGGAGGTAACTGAATCTTGAGGGCCTGTCTTTCCCATGCTAGTCTCATGATAGTGAATAAGTCTCATGAGATCTGATGGGTTTATCAGGGGTTTCTGCTTTTGCTTCTTCCTCATTTTCTCTTGCTGCCACCATGTAAGAAGTGCCTTTCACCTGCTGCCATGATTTTGAGGCCTCCCCAGCCATATGGAACTGTAAGTCCAATTAAACCTCTTTTTCTTCCCTGTCTTGGCTATGTCTTTATCAGTAGTGTCAAAACGGACTGATTCACAAGAAATGGTACCAAAAGATTGGATTTGAGAGTTTGTTTCCACTTTCTGTATTCTCCTTCCCAGAAACCCTCACCTCAACTTCCTCTAACTTTGACACTTTTAAAAGCAATAGGTATGTTTATCTTGCACAGGTTGGGACGTACTTTTGACCTTGTATAATGTTTTTTCACTACTTCAGGAATTAGGTTTTATGTACATTTATAACAAAAAATAGTAATAATAAATAAAGAAGGAAGTGGCGAAGAGAACATAAGACCTGGTATGAATGGAAATAAGTTTGCTGAAGCAATTAATTAAAAATGTCATAGACTGCCATCAAGGGAAGGATCAGCAATTAATACAGAGAGGTTTTGTTAATTACTCAAGGTTGAAGCACAGAACAACCTGAGAGCAATGAATACATTAAAGAGTACTATTCCAGTGGAAAACTGAGTACTTTTTATGTCACTTGATTGAGGTAGTATTAAAAAAGTTTGAATTAATAACAATAGCAGGATGCTTCTAAAAGATAAACATGGTAAAAATGGATGTTCTAATTCCTAGCTATTTCGTATCTAATAATGATATATCACATTTGTAAAAATTTCTATTTTGAAAAGATAAGAAAGAAAGGCATACCTTTTTGAGAAATAAATTAAGATTCACCTGGCTGAGCACAATGGCTCATGCTTGTAATCTCAACAGTTTGAGAGGCCAAGGTGGGAGGATCACTTGAGACCAGGAGTTTGAGACTAACCTGGGCAATACAGTGAGAACCTGGTCTCTACAATATTTTTTTTTTTTTTTTTTTTGAGATAGAGTCTCGCTCTGGAGCCCAGGCTGGAGTGCTGTGGTGCAATCTCGGCTCACTGCAAGCTCCACCTCCCGGGTTCACGCATTCTCCTGCCTCTGCCTCCCGAGTGACTGGGACTACAGGTGCCCGCCACCATGCCTGGCCAATTTTTTTGTATTTTTAATAGAGACGGGGTTTCACTGTGATAGCCAGGATGGTCTCGATTTCCTGACCTCGTCATCTGCCCGCCTCGGCCTCCCAAAGTGCTGGGATTACAGGCATGAGCCACTGCGCCTGGCCTACAAAAAATAATTTTTTAATTAGCCAGGTGTGTTGACATGTTATTGTAGTCATAGCTACTCAGGAGGCTGAGGTGGGAGGATCCCTTGAGCACAGGATTTTGAGGCTACAGTAAGCTATGAGTGTACCACTATACTTCAGCCTGGGTGACATGAAAACCCTGTCTCTAAATATGAAAAAAATAATAATAATAATGAAAACTTTTTAAAAACCCAGCTAATCAATCCATTTACACTTAGCTATTTTCAGAAGTAGTAATTTGATGCAGAGTAATTCATTATAATTTTACCATTCTGTGTGCTGTTTTTAATACATTATTTCTCTTTCGATCAGAAAGATTACACATTCCTGCTATATGTTATAAGAAAAAATGTTACTCTCTTATGCTTAAACATTAACACAATAATAGAAAGTGTTCATGAGCTAAGTTTTCAATTTTTAAATATATTTAAAACCTCTGACATATTTTGTGAAGTTACTTTAATGTATTCTAGACACCACATTTACAAAAATATTAAGCAAAATTTTACCTAAGATCAATATGAAATGCTCAATTTTTAACTAATTCTAGTATGCATTTCACATTTCTTTTACTCAAATTCTTATAGCATGATTCAGATTAAACAGTTGATGAAGGCAACTAGATATTCTGCTTGGTCTAAATTAATGATGTTCGAATTGGACTGCATAAATAGTCCAATGGGGCTGCTTTTGGAATTGCAGCTCCCTGGGACCCTCCCAGAGGTTTAACTTCAATATATCTTGGGTGGAGCCCAGAGATGTCGTTTTTTAACATAAATCCAGGTAGCTCTGATTTATATAGCAAGACTTTGAACCTCGGCAAAACAAACAAACAAACAAACAAAAACAATAAATTAGATAGTTCAATACCAAGTTTCCATTTCATTTTGTTTGGTATGGGTTTGGGTCCCACTATAGAACTGGAACCATTTCATTCATAGTAGTATGCCCAGTTGTTTGGACATTTTTTCAGTACTTTGTGAAACACATACAGTTTCCATTAGCTTGACCAAAAAGATTTATCTGCAGTCTGAGTCTCCTTTCCATCTTGTTTCCAAACTTTACCAAATGCTTACCATAAAATAAATATCCTTATAATAACTAAAAACAAATTTGGCTTCCCTATTTTGAATATGAAACTGTGAAAATATAATCTGATGTATCTTACTAAATTTGACCATTGAAGTAGCTAGCATCAGTGTCTCTAAACATTAAGTTTGAGGACCATAGAATCTACTGGTAAGATATTCAGGATTTAATTTCCCAGCCAGGGTTTTTTTTAGTCAGTTCAAGGGCAAAAAATAAATTTGTAGGATGACCTTTCTAAACTCTTACTATTCAAATAACATTGCTTCCAAATATCACTCTCTCTTCATAACTGAAATTGTCAGACCTCTTGGGGGAGGGACAAATGTAAGATGTCCTGTATAAATAGTCAATGATGATATTGATTGGGATAAAAGCAGTGGTCAGTAGAAGCTGCTAGAGCATCTCTTCACCTGGCTCATTTGTAAGTTCAAATCACTTTTGTGTAAATTCCTTTCACTTATTTGTCCAACAGATTTCTACTGGATATTAAGAAATTTATTTATTCTTTAATACCATTTTAGTAGCCAATAGAAGCCAAAAGTAGCCTTTTAAGGAGCATTATGATAATATTATTTAGTTGCCTTTTGTTCTTATTGAAAAATTTAGATTAAATTCATGACACTTTCATATAAAATAATAAAAGTATTTTCCAAATTGAAAAATAGTTGTATCATACTTGAGCTTGAATCAAAGATCTGAGGACTCTGAAGCATTTAGATATGTGAGATTAAACCATTTTTATTTTATATTAAATTGTTGAAATAAGAAAGACCTATATATATCATTTTCCAGTTTACATATGTTTGTGGCATTTTATTTAAAAAATTACAATGTAACTAATACAAATGTGGTCAAATAAATATATATTGGCTCTCTGCAATTTGGTATTAAAATATGTGGCAGGTTCTTTTTTCTTTTTTTTTTAGTGTCCAGTCTGAGCCCACATAAATTAGACGGTCTTTTACAAAACGTAATATACTCCTCATTCAGTAACACATAAGCGTGGGGCATAATACAGATTGTTCTAATAATGGATTAAATCCCAGATGTTTTCCATGTTTCACATGATAGGATAGAATGAGCTAAGCTCCCTTTAGAGACTAAGTTTTCTGAATCACCTTGTTTACAGAGCTGCTAAGACTTCTGGCTTTATTTAGAAAAGTCTCAATAGGGTATTTGAAGTCAGGCTCTAAATCCTCACCTGATTTGTGTCAGTTTACATCTCCATTAATAACACAGAATGAATTTGATTTTTATCATTCTTTTCTCTGTTTGAAAAAAGAAACTCCTTGGTCTCATTTATAATCATTTCCTACCCCGTGAAATGAGAATTTATGTGAAGATAAGATACCCTCCAAATTTAACAAGCTATGAAAATGTAAGATAATTTAGATCTTTATGGGACAATTTGTATTATTGCAATTGTTTCCCGATGAAGCAAGATTATTTACTATACTTCCTAACTTTAAGGAAGAGGTTTATTATATTTTCCATTATCTCAGTCTTCTCTTGTAAAATATTATTTGTTAGGTAGTCTTCACACAATTCTAGGGCAGCTGAATTTCTAGTTATAGTTAAAACTGAAGAAAATATATTTCTTGGTGGAAAAATTAAGAATATGCCCCCCATAAGGATTATATTGATAGAAAAATACCAGTTTGGACAAATATTTACAACACATTTGACAAAGGGTAAATGGATATACTATACAAAAAGTTCTCACAAATTGCCCGTAAATAGACCCAAAACACAATTTACAACTGGGGATAATACACAAATGGGAATTTTCTAGGAGAGAACCTTCAAATGATCAACAAACATATAACAAGATGATCCAACTGATAGTTAGGGAAATGCAATGAAAGGTATCACTTTACACTCATCAGACTTAAAAATATTTTTAAGGTAATAATACCTATCTCTGTCAAGAATAGGAGAAAAGGTATAACTCAGAAAGACTGGTGTGGCATTCAGCAAGCTTGTAACCTGGCAACATCGGAAAACAATTTTTAAATAAAAAGTCCACTCTTCTAATCAGCAATCTAATCCTTAGGAATCTATCACATGGCACTAAAGCAACCAGAACTTAAGGAAATATGCAGGAAGATACTAAATGCAGCGTTGTTCAGAATTAGGAGAAAAAGGAAACCAAAGGAATGCTCTTATTTTTTAAAAAGTTGAAAAGTTCATGGTACGTTCATACCTAGGATAACCTGCAGGCATTAAAAAGAATGAAATAGAGCTATGAAGATGGATTCAGGTGGTTGTTCACGAGGTATAGTTGAGAGATGAAACACAAGGTACAAAGCAGTAAATGCAATATCATACTACTTGTAAACTAATGACAACCCCAGCTAATGTCTATATGTATATGGTTAAATATATTTACCTACAAATATGTGTGATTGGCTATGACTATGGATAATATAGATAAAATAAACATCTTGTTGATTATTCATGGATGGATAAGTGTGTATTTGATGATGTAAATGTACTGGGAAGCAGGAAGGGTAGGTAAGCAAAAAAGAAAAGACTAAACTATTAAAAAAAGAACATATGATATTACCCCAGTAAAGCATTTATGTCAAGTTGCATATATGTGTAAAACATATGCATAAAATATGCAATAAGTCCCTACTTAGTGGGCCCAAATCAATAAATTTAGCCTGATTCAACTCTATGTTCCTTCCCCCATTATCCCACACCCTTAATATCCATTCCTATGCCTGTTCTCCAGATTTCTGTATACATACATTAGAAAACTCAAGCAGTTATTTTTGAGTGTAGCACACCTCCTCATGGGTCACACTCTCAACCTCACCTCTACGGCCCTGCTGGGACGTTAGTCTTGTTATAGGTCTAGAAGCTAACGGGGGTGTTGGCAGTGGCTCCTGAGGAGAATCAACATTATCTTGCCTGGCAACTACCTCAAGGGAGAGCATCACTCTTCCCTCAGGCAGCACAGGGTTTATCTCCTCAGACAAAGGTGGAAAGGCTGATGGCAGCGTGGGTCAGAAAGGAGATGTTGCCACTTTACTGGGGATGGGGAAGCTGTTTCTTCTGGCAAAAAAGGTTCATCAGAGTTTACACACTCAGTGTCCCCAGCTTCATCCTGTTCCTCTCACACATCCCCATTCCAAGTTGCAGGATCCCATTCTTTTCCAATCAATGCCCTCACTTTAACAGTAGACACCTGGCAAGGCTCTGCATTCACCTTTCGTTGCAGGTCAGGCACCTGCTTGATAAGAGCTTGTGTCTGTTTTTTCACAATTTCAACTCATTCTCTACAGGAGATAAGACTCTCAGTCGGGGCAATCTTAGCAGATATGAGTCTTATTTGCTTCTGAAGCCGGGAGTTAGAATCCCTGAGTTCATCAGTTTCTTTCATCACTTTGTCTGCTGAACTAAGGAGCAACCAACCAGCTTCATCACGTTCCTTGGTGCTCCACAAATGGTCAGAGGTATTATGTATGGAGTCACTAAACTCCTTGCCTCTCACAAGCAATGAATCAGGAGTGTCAAATGCCTTTATTTTGCATAACTCTCTAAACAGTTCACACTAAAGATTATCAGTGTTCTCCATATTATTAGAAGTAGAGTCCTTGGCATGTTAGGGTCTAACCATATTAAGCAGCCAACTCCAGAAACCCGAAAACCAACCAAAGAACTCCATCCTTAATATTCTGTTCCTCTAGAACCACTACTGTTACCAAAATCTGTATCTGTCAGGGTTCCCTAGAGGGAGAGAACTATATATACACACACACACACACACACACACACACTATATATATATATACACACTATATATATAACTACATATATATGTAGGGGGAGTTTATTAAGTATTAACTCACACAATCAAAAGATTTCACGATAGGCCATCTGGAAGCTGAGGAGCAAGGAGAGCCAGTCCGAGTCCCAAAACAGAAGAACTTAGAGTCCGATGTTTGAGGGCAGGAAGCATCCAGCACAGGAGAAAGACATAGGCTAGGGGCTAAGCCAGGATAGTCTTTTCACATTTTTCTGCCTGCTTATATTCTAGCCACGCTGGCAGCTGATTAGATGATGCCCACCCAGATAAAAAGTGGGTCTGCCTTTCCCAGCCCACTGACTCATATGTTAATCTCCTTTGGCAACACCCTTACAGACACACCCAGGATCAATACTTTGCATCCTTCAATCCAGTCAAGTTGACACTCAGTATTAACCATTATCTTTATGTACATGGTTTTTCCAGCCAGTGGATGATGACTCCCTTCACTTGCCCAGTCCCTCTCGCCCTATCCAGGGGTGTCAAGTGTGCCCTAAATACTTTTCTCTGGGATAAGGGGTGTTTCTGAGGGGTTGAGGGATAAAAGACAGCCCAGGAGGAAGAGATGGATAAAAATGGAGGGGTAACAAAGAGGTCATGGAAAAATATTTGGAGCACTTCACTGGAAGATATGAGTGAGTGGATTCGCACACCAGAAGACATCATACACTAGAAGCTGGCAAAGGTTAATCTGAAGGTCAGAATTCACATTCATTAACTTTTAATGTGTAACACACCTTCCAAAACTGCAGCATCTCAAACCTCAAACATTTGTTATTTCCCATTTATCTTTGGGATGGCTAGGTGATTCTACTGGTCTGGAATGGCTCGGCTTGTGATAGCTTTGCTTGTGTGGCAGTTGGCAAGCTGGACAACAGCAAACTGACCTAAAAACCTGAATGTCCACCATTAGAGATAAACTATGTAGCACTACACAGACATTGAAAGTGACATTGTGGAAGTACACATATTTAGAGGAAGAAGGCTTGTAATATACTAAATTTTAAAAGCAATCATAAAATGATATATATATAGTCAGCCCTTGGTATCCATGGGTTCTGCATCTGTAGACTTAAGTAACTGCAGGTTGAAAATATTTGAAAAAAAAGCGTGTGTGCATTGAACGTGTACAGACTTATTTTAATGTCTTTCTGTATTATTTAGGGAATAACTATTATTAGATATAAGTAATCTAGAGATAATTTAAAGTATACGAGAGAGCCGGGTGCGGTGGCTTATGCCTGTAATCCCAGCACTTTGGGAGGTCGAGGCGGACAGATCACTTGAGCTCAGGAGTTAGAGACTAGCCTGGTCAACATTGTGAAACCCCATCTCTACTAAAAATACAAAAAAATTAGCTGGGTGTGGTGGTGCATGCCTGTAAACCCAGCTACTTGGGAGTCTGAGGCAGGAGAATCACTTGAACATGGGAGGCAGAGGCTGCAGTGAGCTGAGATCGTGCCACTGCACTCCAGCCTGGGTGATAGAGTGAGACCCCATCTCAAAAAATAAAACTAAAATAAAATAAAATAAAGTATATGGAAGGTTGTGCAAATGTTATATGCAAATACTACAGCATTTTGTATAGGTACTTGGGCCTCCTCAGATTTTGGTATCTATGGGGAGTCCTGGAACCAATTTTCCATGGATACCAAGGGACAGTTATATACACTATGATCCCTTTTTAAGAAAATCATTTCTATATCTATCAAAAACTCAGTAGGAAAACAGGCAAAAATAAGAGTAGGCATTTTGCCAAAGAACTTGGGCAAATTGATGAAAAACTTATGAATTACATGCTCAAATTGACTAGTAATCAGAGAAATGGAAATTAAAGAAACAAATAATTATATAAACTCTGAAAGAGCATATACCAAAATGTGAACAGTGAGCTGTTGCTGGTGGTTATATTAATTTTTCTTTCTTTCTTTCTTTTTCTTATCTATCTTTTCTATAGTGAACATGTTACTCTTGTAATAACGGGGAAAGTTATTTTTTTAAGTGTTATCCACACCCAGTAAATGTGATTATACAATCTTTTAACTAAATCTTATTTTTCATCACCTAAAAACTAGGTTATAGATTGTGCATTCTGCAAGGAAAAATACATACATGTGTACATACACGCATGCATACATAGGCACATACATACGTACAAAGAACCAGGTCAAACATCAAATACTGTATGAAGTCTTCTTCATAAAGTCTTACGAATTCCCTCTGAAGTCTCCTTGTATTATGATTTTATCTCACAGGCTTCTTAACCATCTTGAAATTCGTGTGCACTGCTCCACATAGTTTAATACTTGTTCTTTAATTGCTCCATTTCTGGAAATTTTACTTATTCCACAAATAATTATTGAGGACTTACATGCTACACGCAGTACTTTTTTCTGAGTGGGAGCCATTTGTTACATTTCCACCGCATCTCTGTTTTACCTACTCCAGCTCTGGCATAAAATCTGTTTAAAAAACACACAGTGATTGATTTTTTTCATCTGCTTTACAAACATTTGTGAGCACCCACCATGCATCATAATTATGCTAACCACTAAAATGAAGCTTTGGAGAGATTTTTTAGTCCTGATAAAATAAAAAGAGCACTGTAGATTAGATTAGCACCAACTCTGTCATTAATAAGTTGTGTGACATAAAGTAAATCATTCAACCTTTCTTGAGCCTCCTTTTTTCTCTCATCTGTAACATGGGGGAATGAAAGTCGGACTAAATATTCTTAAGATTCCTTTTGGCTTTCAAAATTAAATAATGTACATGGCATGACTAAATCTTAAACAATCTAACAATTTGGACACTTCTATGAGGCTGGGAAGAATATACTGCATATGGTGTCACAACAGGGTGTATCTGCTTTCTATGTCTCCACTCTGTCTTCATTTTGATGATTAGGCTATTTGTTCTCTGGGGTCTGATTCATGCCTGTGACTCACAGACCCTCGCACATAAGTAGGGCTCAGGAGATAACAACAGTTTTATCTCCTTCTATGTTTTTTTTATTTTTATTTTTATTTATTTATTTATTTATTTTGAGACGGAGTCTTGCTCTGTCACCCAGGCTGGAGTGCAGTGGCCAGATCTGGGCTCACTGCAAGCTCCGCCTCCCGGGTTCACGCCATCCTCCTGCCTCAGCCTCCCGAGTAGCTGGGACTACAGGCTCCCGCCACCTCGCCCGGCTAGTTTTTCGTATTTTTTTAGTAGAGACGAGGTTTCACCGTGTTAGCCAGGATGGTCTCGATCTCCTGACCTTGTGATCCACCCGTCTCGGCCTCCCAAAGTGCTGGGATTACAGGCTTGAGCCACCGCGCCCGGCCTCCTTCTATGTTTTAAGAACAAAAACAAATGTCTAATATGCTACTTTTATAAATAAGCGCCATGGGAATTAAATATCTAGGAACTAGGAATGAGCCTAGATTTTATTTTTTGTATCAAATAAAGAATTAAAGCCAAGAAAATATACTTTGTTATGTCTACCTATGATTTATCTTCTTGAAAAGTTGACAGAAAAGAAACATCATGTCTTCTAAAGAGAAAAGAGAGACAGGGAGAAAGAGAATGGATGGTATAGTCTTGGAAATTATTTCGACAGAAGAAGAGCTATGCCTGTTTGTACACGGAGGGAAAGAACTGAGGGAGAGTCAGAGATGGAAGATGCAGGTGAATGAATAGCTAGCTGGTGAAGCAAAGTGGCAAAATCAATGTGAGGGCAATGAGATCTGGACCACAGGTAAAGAGCTTCATCCTACCAGACAATGGTTTCCCCTAAAAAATAGACAAAAAGAAAGAACCAGAGGGTAAAGACCCAAAGATGAGTAAAGGAGAAAAAAAGGATGCTGAGACCTTGGGCATCTCAGGAAAGCAGCCAGGTCATCCTGAAAAAGAAAGAGCTCTGGTTGGCAAAAGGGGTCAGTCTTTGTAGCAGTGATGATAAGAAATTGCCCAGCAGCTGTGAGGATCCAGCTATTATAAAACAGCATGAGTCTGCAGTGGATATAGTCACCTTGGCCTTGCGACTTTTTTTGTAAAACCTGATGAGCTGGAGTGACAGTGCATCCAGGATGCAATAAGCACATAGTTGAAATGATTTGTGGCCTGCCCCAGTGCTATACAATCAATAGATACCAGAGGTCAGATGGGGAAGCATCCAAGAGCTCCAAGTCAGGTTAAAGACAGTAAGTCGGTTTGGTGCTATCTCAGTGGAGGTGAGGAAGCAGGCTGCCAGGAGTCTCCAGAATTTTCAGCTACACTCAGGAATACATGTAGAATGCAAGCAGGTTCCTAAGTGTTAGGCATGTCCCCAGATTTTTCAGGGATCATGGGCTACACATCCTGTATCCACTGGGAGTATTATAGGGTTGTTTATACATTGGGATAGGAATTATATAAACAGGTTTTAATTATAGCTTCACAGCTGACTAGCCAAGTGAGCTAATGGAAATATACCCAGCACATTTACATTTCAGTTTCCTCATCAATAAAATAAGAGTAATAAGAGTACTTACCTCAGGAGTCTGTGAAAATTAAACAAAATAATGTAAGTAAAATGCTGAACAATGTTCCTGAGACAAGGTAAGCACTCAAGAAATTATTGGTACTAACAACCAACAGTAAAGATATCAGAATGGGCTGGGGGCAGTGGTTCATGTCTGCAACTCCAGCACTTTGGGAGGCTGAGGTGGGAGGATCACCTGACGCCAGGAGTTCAAGACCAGCCTGGGAAACCCTAGAGAGACCTTATCTCTACAAAATATTTTTTTAATAAAATAGCTTAGTGTGGTGCCATGCACTTGTAGTCTCAGCTAGTTGGGAGGCTGAGGCAGAAGGATCACGTAAACCTGGGAGGTAGAGGCTACAGTGAACCTTGATCATGTCACTGTACTCTAGCCTGGGCAACAGAGCAAGACCCTATCACGGAAAGAAAAAAAAAGATATCAGAATGACATACCATGATGAGAAATGGAAACAAATGAAAGGAATTTAGTGTTACTTTAAAATATGGGGGAAATATGTAAGAAAGACATGGGCCAAGATCTTTTCTCTAGTGCAAATGATTAAAGTACCGATGTGAAATTTCTAAATGCGACCAAAGAAACATGTTTTTATAAGCATAGATGCATAGAATAGTGGGGCTGAAAGACCCTAGAAATAATCTCATCTGATCCGTTCATCTTACATATGAGGAAATGAAGGTTCAAATGTATTACGTAACTGGCACAAGATCCAATGGTACTGACTGGCCATGGCAGCACCGAAATAAAGATGTACTGACTTTTATCAAGTAAGCACTATCATCTGTACCTATATGTAATTTCAGTTCAACTATGCAATATTTAATGCTATAATTTAATAAGTGCCCTCCATGTGAATGTTGGGAAACATGTGATAAGGAGTTTATCAGAAAGTGGCAAAACCTAAATGTGATTTTATGGTATAAAATAACATATTCTTAACTTCAGGGCACCTCTATATTGATACACAAATCACATTTTACATTTGAATTGATATATGCTGTGGAAACAGCCAAACTTGATTTTTAATGTAATTCTTTTAGGTGACTATTCTTTTGATAAACAATATTCATGGAATAATTGTGTCAAAGTTGACTGGATAAGCCACTATTCTCAATCAATCATTTTGATACTCTAAGTGCATAAGGCAAAGTTTATGGGAAATAAATATTGCTTTATATCATTACAAATACTAGATATAAATATGTCAAGTATGTCATTAAGGAAAATAATACTTTTAGGCATCTCATAACATAGCTAGTATGGTACAAATATAATTTATAAATGGATAAATTTCATATGCTAGTTATCTGACATTTCTGTTTTTATTTTTCTACCAAAAATAAAAGAGGAAATCCCCTATCTATTAAATATGTCATGAGAGGTTTTTAAGTAGAAGGTTGAATACATAAACTAAGCATGATCAGCATTTCTGAAAAAGTTATACCTAAATATAGGAACTCTGTTCAAAACAGTCAATGATTAGTAGAGACAGTCTCATTTTAAACTATTATCATGCTCTCCTAGATCATGGTGATATGTCTTAATTCTATGAAGCGTCTAAATTTTACTAGATATGCTGAAGAATACATATAAGATGCCAGACCTTGGTCGCTGTCTGCCTATAGGGCGTAGAACCAGACAACTTAGCTCTGTTCCATGGCCTCAGAATTATCCCTCCCACTGATTTCTGTTTCCTTGAAGTCCTATGCAAGATATTGCTAATGACATCAGTCAATTCCAAGACCAACGCTAGAATCAGCATTCCAAGTCCATCCCCCATTGTTTGTGAGACAATATGTATACTTGCATTTTGAAGTTTTATCTTGATAATGGCATTTTACTGATTTTTCAGAAAATAATCTCCAAAACTATCACTTGACTATATATCCAAGTTTATTTCTTTACAATCACCAACTTGCCAAAACCTGGCAATTCCATTCTTTGTGCTGCTACCTTCTTTCAGGGTTGTTACCTATGATTTAGCTCCTAACTACATTAGTGTCTCCACAAATGTATCTTCAGGGAATTCTGCATCTTGTTGTCTGCTTAGTTTTTCTAAAGCAGGTGTTTACATAGACACTTACAGACAACTGAGCACCAGCAAGTTCCTTCTTGAGAAACATATTTACACATCCAATTTCAACTACTTTTATTTGTTACATTAGAATGGAGACTTGGGTTTGTTGCTGCCATTTCAGTTGGTTGTTATGAAATATTAAGTTTAACAGATGTGGGGGAAGTGTACATAACAACTGGTAGAAGACACTAAATCCTCCTGACTATTTGAGTTAATGGTATATTTTTATCAGGGTTAGTTTCTTGCTTTGATTAATAATGGACCTCTTTCTTTCTTTTTTTTTTCAATTTTATGAATTTATTTATTTATTTATTTATTTATTTATTTATTTATTTGAGGCAAAGTTTCACTGTGTCGCCCAGGCTGGAGTGCAGTGGCGTGATCTTGGTTCACTGCAACCTCTGCCTCCCAGGGTTCAAGCTATTCTCCTGCCTCAGCCTCCCGAGTAACTGGGTTTACAGGCACCTATGACCATGCCCAGCTAATTTTTTTGTATTTTTAGTAGAGATGGGGTTTTATCATGTTGGCCAGGCTGGTCACAAACTCCTGACCTCAGGTGATCCACCTGTCTAGGTCTCCTAAAGTGCTGGGATTACAGGCATGAGCCACCATGCCCAGCCCTCTTTCTTAATCACTATAAAATTACTAATGAACTGACTTCCCAATTGCTAAAAAATGAAATCATAGGATTAACAATGAAAGATCATCTGGTCTTCAGGTACCTCAAAGGTACAAGCCTTTGAATATGGGGAAAACTGAGCTCAAAAGAGTTGAAATGGCAAGCCCTATAAGAAAAAAGGGATCAAAACAAGGCTAGAACCCAGATTTGACACAGACCAAAGTTCTTCTCTACCCACTTTCCAAATCCACCATCTGCAGTCATTCTTTTTCTGTATCCTTAATATTTTGCATCATCCCTGAAACATACTATAAAAAATCCAGTCTGTGTTAAAAGAAGATTCAACAAAGAGGTGGACTTCAAAAGGGTTGGCAGTGAAGGTTCACTGCTGGGGTTCTGCTCCAGTTACTAAGCAGCACCTGAGTTTGGTTCAGTTGGCTTTTTGTAAGGTTGGGGGTAGGAGGATTGGTCAGACCAGAACTAGAACTCTTCATGTTGCTTGATTTTAAGTTCACAAGAAAGTGAACCATCAAGGGAATGTTCTGATGTATCCATGAACTGCAGCTAAGCCATTCAGAGTCTGCTTAAAATAAAGCTCTTCTCGGTTTTCTCAATAAAGAATTCTAAGAGTTGACACAGAAAGATTGCTTCTCACCAGGTTCTATTTTTAAATCCCAGCACCTCCAAAACTTCAATATTGATTTTCTGAGCCATCTTTGGTGAGTTTTTCTAACTTGCTAGAAAGATTGTTTAGTGTTTACACATTGTTAATTCAACCTGTTAAATGGGGAGAGGGAGAGAGGGTGGGAGGGAAGGAGGAAGGGAGGAAGGAAGGAGGAAGGAAGGAAATGAGGAAGGAAGGAGGAAGGGAGGGAGAATGGGAGGGAGGGAGAATGGGAGGGAGGGAGGGAAAGGAAGGGAGGGAGGGAGGAAAATATATCAGCTAATAATATTTAATGAGTGCTATTAAATATGTCAAGCACTGTTCTAAGCAGTTTACATGTATTAGTTAATTTTTTTTCTTAACAACTCAAAGAGCTGGGTTTTGTAATTATTCCCAAATGAGGAAACTTAGGCACAGAGAGGTAAACAATTTGCTCAAAACCATACAACTAGTACATATCGGAGCTGGCTTTGAACCAAGCAACATGACCTCAGAGACTGAACTCTTACTTATTCCATTATATGTCTCAAGTTCTTGAGTTGAAAGTTTGTCTAAAAAAGTAATAAAGAGCTGTTGACCTTTTGATATTTTTTCTTTTTATTTAATCAAATATGTATTTTTGCATTACGTTATCTAACTTTCAATGAAATGGAAATATGCTGGGGGCAGGAGACTGAACTGAAAAGAATCTAACCTTTAGTATCAGAAAATCTTAAGTTCTAATTTTGCTCTGCCATTTATAGGTTGTGTGACCTTTGATATGATCCTGAAAAAAAATTACTAAATGTTTAGGACTTTCCATTTCCTCATTTGGAAACCAAGGAAAATGCAAACAAACTCAAGGAATTATTCTGAGAGTTAAATGTGATAAAATATGCAAATTTTTAATTCTAGCACATAGCAAAACATCCTCCCCAAGGTAAATTTACTATAACAAATCACAATGTTTAGTGAATCATTCTCATTTTATTATTATTGCATAAACATAAAGTTGTATATATATTTAAAAAAAAAAAAATCGGCCGGGCGCGGTGGCTCAAGCCTGTAATCCCAGCACTTTGGGAGGCCGAGACGGGCGGATCACGAGGTCAGGAGATCGAGGCCATCCTGGCTAACACGGTGAAACCCCGTCTCTACTTAAAAAAAAAATACGAAAAACTAGCCGGGCGAGGTGGCGGGAGCCTGTAGTCCCAGCTACTCGGGAGACTGAAGCAGGAGAATGGCGTAAACCCAGGAGGCGGAGCTTGCAGTGAGCTGAGATCTGGCCACTGCACTCCAGCCTGGGCGACAGAATGAGACTCCGTCTCAAAAAAAAAAAAAAAAAAAAAATCACATGACATTGTTCCTATCAAAGTTAGTTATTATTATCATTATTATCTTATTAGGTATCAATATGTACATACACTATGTTGGGATCAATGTGCAAAGAGAGCCAGATCAATACCGTTAATATTCCTCCGCTAGCCAACTACGTCCTGCAGAAACATCCACATCCAGCCAAATCTTACCAGCACAGCCCCTTAATGCTAAGCAGTTGAAGGGCTCTGCATGGGCCACCAGGAAGCCTAACTCACTGCTTTCACTCTGTGAACCTCCTTAGCCCTAGTGCTGCCTCCACAAGAGTGGACTGGAAGACTGGGTCAGAAGCAGTTTCCTCATGTGCAACCAAAATGGGACTGAGGGGAAGCAGAAAGGCCCCCAGAGAGGTATTAATCAAGATCCATCTGGACCATTCAAATGGCATATTATTCTGAAGGTACTGGGTGGAGAGAGGCTTCAGGTGTGAAGCCAACAGGATCCAAACTAGGAAAATAAGTGGAAAAGGGGGTTTTAAGCTAAGGTGGGCTGGCTTTGCCTGGATTCTCAAGAGTTTTTATATGGCTCCAGCAGCCTCAGATCAGGACAGGGAAGAAGTGATTAAAGGTGGTGGTATCCAGCAGTTACTCAAAGCTAGTTTGAACCAGTCCTGGCAAGCAGGAGAGTGACCTTTTGACCTATCTGGTCACCTCTACATTTGAACACAGAGCTGGGGTGTAGATCAACAGCATATATAGAATGAGCTTTGGCTTCCAGCCTGGAAAAGGCTGCATTTTGGTTATTGTTCAGACCTGGAATTGCTCTGAAGCTTTTGCATATACCATTCTTCTATTTCTGTCTTAGTGACTGAGATGACCTTTCGTGCTTGAATTGGATGAAGCCAAAGCTACACTGGCCATGTACAGAGTTATGTTGTTATGCTAATCATGAAAAATAATGATAACAGACATTATTATATATTAAGCACTATTCTAGAGGCCTTGGAATATATTATTTCCTGTAATCCTTATAAGAGGAAATGGGCTAGGAGAAAAGTCAGGAGCTGTGCCCAAACCCAAAAGGTGTCTCAATACTCAGCCCTTGCTTTAATTGTACAAGAGCAGGAGTGCATAGTCTACATTGATAATAACCAAAAAGCTATTTTTTCCATCCAAAGATAAAAAAAAAGAGCACAGGAACACAAGGTTAGCAGACCTGCATTTGATTTTGTGCTCAAGCACTTTATAGATAGACAAAGCACTTTTCCTCTCTTAAAATTCATTTCCTCAGTATAAATGGGGAGAAAAATAACCTACATTCCTGGAATGGCCTGTGAAAATTAAAGGATATAACTCAAATATAAGTATTTGTAAGCTATTATCATTAATATTAATTCAGATATATACTAAGCAACATAGAGAGCTATTTATCATAAGGCTAATGAGATAATTTTTAGCATAGGCTATTATGGAATTTTCCATGAGAATCTAAAAAAGACAAATTGACTTTATAATTATTAGAGAAAGGTAAAAGAAAAATTAATTTTCCAAAGGCAAATTGTTCTACCAACTCAGAAAAAGTTTACATTATTTCTAGAATAGCAGTGGTTCAAACATTTGTCTCCATGCCTCTATATCCTTCTGAAAATGATTGAATACCCCAAAGATCTTTTGTTTATGTGGATTATATCTGTTCGTGCTTACTGGATTATAAAAAAATTAAGAAAAGTTTTAACTATTTACTTATACAATCATTGAAAAATAGCAGTAACAAACTCTATACATGTACATACACACACACAATTTTTTTAAAAACTTCATTTCCAAAAAAAAAAATTTCAGTGAGATGTATGACATTGTTTTATATTTTTTCAAATCTCTTTAATAAAATTCTTAATAGAAGAAAATTAGACTATCATATCTGCTTCTGCATTTAATCTTTTGCAGTAGCTTTTCCCATTGAAATATAGAAATAAAAAAAAATTACACAAATATGTAGTTGAGAAAAGAAATAATATTTTAAAAGCCTTTTTAAATAACTGTGGATATTCTTTCATACTACACCAAAACTTCAGAAATGTAATTTCTTGAGGTTTAGTAGCACTGTGAAATCTGAAGCCATATTAATAAATCTAGTACTTTTTATGTTAACATCTATTGGTCTCTCTTACACTTTGAATGGATCTTTAACTCATGTATGATTTTGGTAACATTCTAGTGTTGGTCATTTGAAAAATATTGGTTCACTGAGGTATTGGTTCATTGGTTCATATCTTCCAATGTTGCCATACTTCATTATACGATATCAAAAAACACTTCATGAATGTCACTACTGATCTCATCAGAAACATCTTTATTGAGAAGCTATTGAGCTCACAGTGGCTGATTCAAGTTTCTAAATCTCTAATTTTCATTCATATATTTAATTTTGGCAACAAACACTATTGATTTTTTTTCTTTGAAAATAATGACTGTTTTCATTCATTTTCAGGAAAAATAAAAGCCAGGGTCCCAAGTTTGAGTAATTGTAGCTTGTCATACTTTTAAGTAAAAATGGTGGGTTTTTTTTTTAAGTGGCTAATTTATTTCCCAGCTAGTATCATTTGGTGCCACCCTCTTGATTCATGCCAAGGTGCTAACAAGATTGCTTTTATACCACCAGTGCAAATTTCAACACAATGAAAATGACAAATACTTTCTTAGTACTATTAAGAAAATAGTTTTCACTTCACAGTTCCCTTCAAAGTTTCTGAAGAACCATCAGGGTTCTGCAGACAATACTTAGGTGCTATTGTCTCTTAAGTGTTAAGTAGATTCTTTATTCTGATAGTTTCTAGGATTTCCTGAATTTTCTTAATAAAAATTGTTCATTTAAAGTAGATTTGGATGTGTAAGGTGGATATGAATATGTGTATTAACGTGAAAAGGTAGTCACAATATATTTTTATTAAAAAGTAGTATTTATACTATAGTCATGTTCATGTCATTAAATCCATATGTACACATTAGAATATTTACATATAAATATGTATATTTATGCATGCATACATGTATCTATGTATAAATATAGATTGAAAGTAGTTATACAACTTTTTGTAATAGCATCAGCAAGAAACAGTAAGGGGGATTAAGAGTAGTGAAAATATTTTCCTTTTTGTTATAAAGCAAATGCTTTTATTCAAAAAAATTTACTAAATACCTACAATGTGATAGGTACACTTGTATACGTGATTAAGATTTTTAGTGTTTTTTATAAAAAGAAAAATGATACTTTGATTATTTAAAAAGGCCATTTGGGACATGGTACCATCCACAGCAATGTAGCTGTTCCTTACTAAAGCCTTGCTTCATCTCTCCTTAAAATCCCCACACTCACCTACCCAGGACAATTTTATAAAAATGCAGTTTGTAAAAGACTTTTTGTTAAACCCTGTATCTACTTCTAAAGATGCACTTCTAATCCTTAAGTGTCATTCATTCTTCTGTCTCTCAGTATATTATCAATACATTTTTCACTGTGGGATATTAATCAGAGATTGCAAGAAGAGTCATCAAAGGAACCCTTACAGTGCTCTCAAGTTAATACTAGCTTCATGCTCCTCATCACTGAAATTTTTCTGGTCTGCATTGTTCAAGAAATCTTTCCCATTGTCTCTCTAAAATTTTGTGGCAACTTCCCTAATTGAAGCACCTAGGATTTGGGATTTGATTTCTATAAAAGAAAGATAAGAAAGATGCAAAGATTAAAAGTGCAGATGGAAGAAGGTGGTCAGTAGTCATCTATATTCACTGGGATACTGTGATCTTGTAGAAATAAGTCAATTCTGTAACTCTGAGGTGTGCTTACATGTAACTGAATATACTTCAATATTTTGCATGTAACACATTATTTTTAAATATCAAGAACAAAAGTGTCTCACTAAGAAGCAAGAATCAAATTTTGAGTAAGAGGATAACACTGAGTAAGAGGATTACAAAATTTGAGTAAGAGGATAAACATGATCAAGTATTCCTTACTCTACCTTACCTTGCCAATCTTTCCCCATTATAAGGTTTTATCCTCTGATACATTAAAAACAAGTGAAATGCAAGGGAATCAACTAGTTTTTTAAACACACTTTAAATATGTCATCTCAATTCTTTTACAAACACATTAAGTTTGATGATATCCTCAAATACATTTAAGTAAATATATTTCTTTTCAATATTTTATATTCCCTGGGCAGTTAGTTCTTAGATTTGCACAAACAGTTCCCGTTGTTGCTGTCTAAAAAAACACAATAAATCCTGTTAGACGCTTTAGGCACTGAACAATTTCACATTGTATCTTTTTAAACAGACTCCCTTTGTTTTTTGTTTTTTGGTTTTTTTTTTTCAAATAGCAAGAAACAACAAGAATAGTTTAGATACTGCTTACAGAATGGAAAAATATGTATCCTTCACTAAGCACAACATTTTTTCCTGTTAGCCAAAGGTTTTTTTTCTCTCTTTCTCTCATTGTTTCATTGAATATTTTTAAAAATAATTTTTCATATTACTAAGTTAAGTGTCTAGGATGTGTCTGTTGTAGGCTCATACTCTGCTAATTTAATTCTTGACTACAGAAAAATATAGATGCTTTTGTCACCTAGAGAAGCTGGTGTTGAAAAAGTAATCTCATAATATACCAACTGATGAATGAAGCATGTCATTATAAAATTGGTGTGTGATCAGCTATCTCTGTCAACCAGTGTCTGAACAGGCTCCAGGCTGTCATGCACTGACCATTTCAATGGCTCTCAACTTCTCTCCTTGACTCCAGCCGTCCTTCCTCCAATCCATTCCTCACCCCTTAGCCAGAGTGGGCTTCTTACAGCCCATATCTGATAATGTCACTCTCTTGCTTAAAACCCCGCAATGGCTCTACGTTGCTCTTAACATAAAGAACAAACACCTTCATGTGATTTTCAAGACTTGGCCTTCCTCTCCAGCCTCATCTGGCATCAACCCCCACAACCCTGGGCAACTCTGTCCCAGCCACCCCATCCTCCTCATCAGCAGTAATATTTTTTATATCAAGCAAGGCATTAGTTGGTGTTTGTGATAAAGTGGTGAATATGATTTGGATGTGGCTGTACATCCTTGAGACTCTGCTGTTTTAATTTTTTTAGAAAGAGTCTCACTCTGTTGCCGAGGCTAGAGTACAGTGGTGCGATCTTGGCTCACTGCAACCTCCACCTCTGGGGTTCAAGCAGTTATCCTGCCTCAGTCTCCTGAGTAGCTGCGATTACAGGTGCCCACCACTAGGCCTGGCTAATTTTTGTATTTTTAGTAGAGACAGGGTTTCACCATGTTGGCCAGGCTGGTCTCAAACTCCTTACCTCGGGCAATCTGCCCACCTTGGCCTCCCAAAGTGCTGGGATTACAGGTATGACCCACCGCTCCCGGCCAACTCTGCTGTTTTAATTTCTTAACTGATTGTCACATTTCCAGTGGATGAACCACCTGTCTGTGGCCCCAGATCTTTCTTGTTCCTACATATCTTGTAGCTTAGAAGAGTATAGAATTCTTTATTCATGAAGAATATGGATAGGAGCCTCAGGCATGCCTACCCTCTAGAAATTGTCACGTCTTATCTGTAATGTTGTTATAGTGAATAGATAAGCCATTGGAGAAAAAGGGTGAGCAAAAGAAGCCATAAGGAAACTGATCGAGAAATGACAAGAACTGTGATGTTAACTTAGGATGCCTGCAGTTATCAAGGCCATGGAAGAGAATCTAGGGGTGAGAGGAATGAGTTATACCTCCAGGAAGTGTTTGCACTCTGAGGAACAGGAAAGATTTATCCTAAGCTGTCATGACTGTGTATAGATCCGTATAAAATCTAAAAAATAATAATAATAACCCTCAAAAGTCATTTGAGCCATAATAGAAATGCTGATTATAAGTCATTCAGTCACATACCTATAGCTTAAAAATAAATAACTTTCTGCATGAATTTTATGGCTGAAGCACAAATGTTGGATTGATTCTTGTCAGAAACAAAATTTCATAGGCAAATTTTCCTCAAGCATGTGTCAGAGTGTCCAAAAAAATATGCTGGTCTAGAGAAGGTATGAACATTGAGGGAAAATATAGTTAGGATACCGAATGCCTATAGAAGCAGCTGGGTTTTTTCTTTCTTCTTTATTAAAGAGATCACATTTTAGTTTGCAAGGTCATAAAATCATGACGTCCAGATCAGTTGTTAAAAGGAAGTCAATGGCAGGTGTGGGATGCCAGGTGTGCTGGCTGCCAGTGAGAAGGAAGAGGAGTCGCTGGAAAAGCCAATGATAAGTACACCTGTGTTTGAGATTGCTGTAACAAGGTTTCATCCCCATCTAATAGGGTCAATGCATACGAAAATAAAAAATAATGTCAGCGGGGATCAGAAGCAGAACATTAAGCAGTAGATTTTCACTTAAAATAGATTATTTGTTATTTTTATCAGACTGCAGAGAATACACAATTTACCCTTTTCCTGTTGGGGATGGGAGAGATTATTGTAGGATAGAAGTGTTCCCTTGCCACTGGGATCCAAGATAATAAGTCAATTCTCTCAGACTCTGTACCATCTTACACCAACAACCATTCCAGTCCTGTTGTGTGGGGAATGACAGGGTTAAAACCACCAAAAAGGAGTGCTTGCTAGTTTCATCTTGTTTTGGAAACAGCACCCAGACTGCATAATGCCAAGAGATTATTATATTAAAATATCTAATTTTTCAATCATCATTATCTTTCGCCCACAGAAAACAATTTTTACATATTAGTCACTGCATCCTATGATGACATTCATAGCTCTAGAGACAAGTGTATAGGGAATGAGACAAGAACATGCCAGCTGAAAGAAAAACTGGACTCAATTTTCTGTTTAAAAGAACATTATCTTTGTTTGTTTGTTTTTTTCAATTTGAATTTGGTTTCGAGGGTGAAGGAGGATTAAAATGAATTTACTTATTGTCCTCCAAGTAGTGTGGAACATTGCTGAATCTGACATAATTGAAATTTCAAGTTGAATTTTTGTTTTCTGCCTACTTGATCTCAATATGCCAGCCCAGTACTGTCCCTTAAAGCAAATGTAAGCCCTCTGATAAGTCACTTGCCACTTTTGTTGCAGGTACCAGAGGTGAATACGTACTATATAGCCCAGAGTATAGTGAGGTTGTTTGCTGTTTTTCATAAATGCAGGAGAATTGATGATCAAAGGACATAAAATTGAGGACGTGGTAATTAACATCATCTTGAATTGCCTATCATTCCATGGATTCATCCCAGAAATTTGAGTTGTTTGATCACTAGCTTTTGACTGAGAGCTATAAAAATCCCAACCCTTTGATCAGAAATCGTTCCTCCGGATCCTAGTGATAGGACCTACACAATACTTAATGGTGGGAATGTAGTTCACTGATTTGCTTTCCAAATAAAGGCAAAGATTTCCAGTAAAACAACTTCTAAACTTTAGTGCTCTGATCTTGGAAGCTTTTTGAAACAATAGTCTTGCTTTTCTGAGTTTTTAAAAGTAAATTAGATAAAATAAAACTTGAAGGAAAGAATACGTAGAAATGTGATAGTGTATATACTTTAAAAATATATCAAGTGGATGAAAAATTCGGGGGAAAAGCAAGTATAATAAAAGTTAGTAGAATCTAGGTAGTTGAGTACACAGGGTCTCTCTAAAAATTATTTTAACTTTGCAGTGTGTTTGAAACTTTCATGATAAAATACTAGAAAAGATATATTAAATGTACATACCTAAAGTTGAATTTGTATATTTAAGAAAATGTCACTGGACAATGATGTAAGATTGTGTAATCTTAATAGATATTTATGTTGGAACATTCTTACTTTTTGAAATCTTGGAAAATGGAAAATATTTTCAAGATGCTTTATAAACTCTTCAGGCTATTAATGTACAGACCAAAAGCCACCCTAAAGGTAGAAAAACCAGCATTAAGAGGGAACTGCCAGGCTGTAGTATTGTGATTCCCTGCCATCTTATTATCCAACTAGTTAGTAACTGGAATATCTATTTTCCAATTAGATTTAACCTTAAAATCCAAAAAATTACTAAATGTCTGGGCTTATGCATATGGCAAAACACAGTTTAAAATGCTGCAACATACTTGTCCTTATATTTCTTTTCTCACCCAACAACATACATTCAGGACTGAGTCTGATTGCCATATGTTTTGTTTGCCCATGCTTGACCCAAAACTAAAACAGGGTACTCTGTGGCCACTCTCTTTTACCGTAACATGATCACAGTTAGAGAGGGGAAAAAAAGCCCATGCGTGTCTTTTAAAAAGACAAGACAAAAATTGTTCTTTAAAAAATGCCAGACTTAACCAGCCCCTCTGTAGATGATTCTCTGTAAAAATAATAATTTCCCTTCAGAAAGTTGATCTCACCCATACCTAAGAAAAATTAAAAATCTGAAAATTGCACTTTTAATTGGTAAGGCAATTACTCTCTATTCAAAAGTCATATTCGAGCTTACGTCCTTGAAAGGCGAACACTCTCAAGCTCTACTTCCAGGCCTTTTGGGAAAAATTTATCCTTTTTCCTCACTTCCTGTTTTCTCTCTTCATTGCCTTTTTGGCTCCCACAGCAAGGCGTTTGTGGCTGTGTTGGCACTGTGGATATTTTTAAGAAGAAAGGACATGGAACCAAAATATTGTCAAAGAACTGAGAAGCTTAGTATTCTAAGGGAGAGTCAAGCTTAGTATTATAAGGGAAAGGGGCATATTAACTGCAATAAACAAAGCATTCAGTTCACCATTTACCATGCTTACCGCAAGGGGCACAAGCAAAAACTGCAACATGTATCTCTATGTGTAAAAATTCATTCCCAGGAACATCATAAAGGAAGGGTAAAGTCCTGGCCCCATCGTTTTTACTGCAAAGAAGTCTTTAAATGAGTATTTTCTGTGGCAATTTTATGGATCTCTCAAGATATCACATTTTGTTTACTTTTCTTTAATTATAAAAAAATTCATTCTTATTTCAAAAAGCACTCCCAAGTGTAAAGAGAAAAGCATAGATCATGCACAGCCTCATCTCCAAGAGAAAAAGACTTTTAGTATTTGGTATATATCCTTCAATATTTTTTCTTACAAATTTACAGCACACAATTGTATTAATAAATTTTAAAAGAGAACCAGTTTCTTTCCAAAGGATAGTTGCTGTTACTTTCTTGCTTCATGAATTATCCCCATTCATTCTCTGGTATCTATATTTTCACTTTTTTTTTTTCCTAGTTCCTTCTTCTTGAATTATAAACATGATCAATATCTTTACATAAGGGAAGGAGGAAACAGTTATACATTTCCCAGTATTCTTTCCACATACTTTCTGTCTTTTAGCTATCATTCTTACTCCTGCTTTCCATTTCCATTCAAGATTTCCTGGCTGGCTGTGGTGGTTCACACCTGTAATCCCAGCACTTTGGGAGGCTGAGGTGGGTGGATCATCTGATGTCAGGAGTTTGAGACCATCCTGGCCAACATGGCTAAACCCCATCTCTACTAAAAATACAAAACATTAGCCAGACGTGGTGTCACATGCCTGTAATCCCAGCTACTAGGGAGGCTGAGGCAGAAGAATCGCTTGAACCCAGGAGGCGGAAGTTGCAGTGAGCCGAGATCATGCCACTGTACTCCAGCCTGGGCGACAGAGCAAGACTCCTTCCCCACACACCACCCCCTCCAAAAAAAAAAAGAAAAGAAAGATTTCCTAAAGAAAGATAAGCCTTTTCTCACTATCCTCCTACCCTCACCACCAATGTATTCAATAATTTACTCTAACCTGGCTTCCATCTTCACCACTTCTGTTCCTGAAGTCATTAATGACTTCCAAAATGCCAAATACATTGAAACTTTGTAGTTCATATCCTTATTTAACCTCTCATCAGCATCCGACACTATCAGAACTCTGTTTCCTTTGACTATGTTCTACCAATTCGCCACCTGCACCGTGACCACTCCTCTTCCTCATCATTTACTGAGTTCTTTCCTTTTGCCTTAGTCCTCATCTCTTCCTTCTCTGTGTTTTCTTCTTTGGTGAGCTTATCCACTCCTGCAATTTCAATCATCCCTAGTGATCTTTACGCACTACCCTTATCTCTCTTCTCAGATACAGACACCTACATCCAAATGGGTGACTGGATCTTTCCACTGGGATGAACTTTCCAAAGACACCACAAACTCAGCAAGTATCTTTTCAGCACATTTTCTTCTTTTTCAACTCTTCTCCTTCCCATTGACACTCAAAACAGAGATTAGATCAAAGTCTTCAAGGAAAAGCAGATATGAGGAAATCACCTTTTAGGACAGGGAAAATCTGAGCAATTTTGCAGCTGTGGGAAGGAAGGTGGTAGAGAAAAGACTGAAGACAGGCAAAAAAGAGGATAGGAACTGAGTCCTGACAACCATGAAGAAAACAGTAAGAAGGTCTTTTCTTCTTGTAGCTATATTTTATATTGTGTATGTGACATGTGCTTTAATAAATTCATGTCTACTATGTATCATTCATAGCAGCATTGATTTTTAAAAATTTGAATTATTTACATGCAAACCTTTATATTTATTTTGACATCTGTAGTTAGGCAAAAATTGCAATTAGGGCTAATTTGTACAATTAGCCAAATCAAGTGTTCCTTTTCCCTTTCAAAATGTTCTTTATATATTCCATTCCTAATGAGTATGAAGAATCCTTTTAATTCAATTCATACACAACTAGTATTTTTCAATTAAAACCCTTACTTTTAAGAAATTAATATCCTGCAATGAACAGGAGTTACTTCATTTTTCAGATCTCTAGCCCGTCAGATTTCATGGTTGTGTTACTTACTTGCAAAATGTTCCTATATGATACATTCCACATCTGTGGCCATTATATTGTTTTTCTTTTTTTAATTTTTCTTTATTTTAGAGACAGGGTCTCACTCTGTCACCCAGGCTGGAGTGCAATAGTGCATTCATAGCTTACTTCAGCCTCAAACACCTGCACCCAAGCGATCCTCCCCGTCAGCCTCCTGAGTAGCTGGGTCTACAGGCACACGTCACCATGTCCAGCTAATTTTTTTTTTTTTCTTTTTGAGACGGAGTCTCCCTCTGTCACCCAGGCTGGAGTGCAGTGAAGTGATCTTGGCTCACTGCAAGCTCTGCCTCCTGGGTTCACGCCATTTTCCTGCCTCAGCCTCCTGAGTAGCTGGGACTACAGGCACCCGCCACCATGCCCGGCTAATTTTTTGTATTTTTTATTTTTAGTAGAGATGGGGTTTCACTGTGGTCTCGATCTCCTGACCCTCGTGATCCACCTGCCTCAGCCTCCCAAAGTGCTGGGATTACAGGTGTGAGCCACCACACCTGGCCACTAATTTTTTATGGAGACGAGGTTTTGCTGTGTTGCACAGGCTAGTCTTGGACTTCTGGCCTCAAGTGATCCTCCTGCCTCAACCTCCCAAAGTGCTGGGATTACAGGCTTAAGCCACCACACCTGGCCTATATTTTTCTATAGATGTTCCAAGTTTAATGCAAGTTTATTTAATTAAAGTAAACAAACTCGTCTTTCTGTTTTACCTTTGTGGAGGAGAGAACAAAGGGGTAGGAAACAGGAGGTAGGGTTAAGGAGAGATGGTGGAAGTCTGTAGAGAGGAAAGATTACCAGTTAGGCTCACTGTTCTTAAGAAAGTTACCCATATAATGCAAAGTATCAAAAAAGTTATCAGCATTAACGAAGAACTAACAAAGATACGTCTCCTGCAGGTCAGAAAGGATTCAGAAAGGTGTGGAAAGATGGGAGATACTGTGTTTGGGGTTTCAGAGATTGGACACGTTATCCTGAGCTGAAAGCTTCTTATGGGGGTGAGGCACCGTCAGCAAAGAAATACTATTTCCTTTCCCTCTTTCCTTACCTTTCCTGCCTTGGGTCCTTACCATTTTAGCTCCACTGCACTAATGCTCCCTCCTTGGCTACACCTAGGGCAACGGTGCACAAAGTCGGCCATAAATGGGCAGCATGCTAAGGCCAGGTAGACAGGGGCCTAACCTTACTGCCTCAGTGGAAATCCTCAGCTCCAGTGTCTTGCCACTGAAGGTGGGAGGAGCACAGGAAGCGATTGCCCTGTGGCTTCTCCTCCCACAGAAGCCCTGCCCCCTCACACTTGGGCGGTGGAGAGATTAGCTTTCTATTTCCTTCTAGTTCAGTCCTTTGGCTACTGTGAAAGACCACACAGAAGCTGTGGACTTGCTTTTTTGTGCTTGACAAAAGTGCATAGATAGAAGACAGGGATTCCCGGCTGGGAGGAGGGAGGAGAGCTGAAGATCCCTGCCTGGGCTGGCTGAGCTAAGCAGTCAAAGTGGGAAGCTGAGTGCTTGAAAGAGGATTATGCTCGCACTAGAAATAAGCAGTAAGTGAGTGAATACCATTATGGCTTAGAAAAGGATTAATCCTCCCGGGGTTATGGGGTGAACTAGAAAATATTGCTTAATTCTAGAGTCAAACTGTAAGGCTTTGGCTTTGTGTACTGTTGTGTGCTGTTTGGAGACCAGAGGTTTAAGTACAAAACCAGAGCTCTAAATGCCTCCTCCCACTCTTGGAAAATGCCAGCTTCTATTTAGATTAGTTGGGGGACATAATTTCCTTCCCTGAACTAGCCTCTTCCAGGGAAAATTTACTACTAAATTAGATAAGGAGTTGAGATTGGAGAGGCAGAATTTGGTATTTGCAGAAATTGCAGTTTCGAATGATGTTCTGTGAGTGCTGACATTCTGTTAGCAGTGATTGTCAAGAAAGTTTAGAATAGGAGATTAAAAAGGGGAAATCAAGAGCTTTTATGATGAGGAGGCTGAAGAGTCCATATGCAGAGAAGTAAATTAAAAAATTATATAATTTAAAATAGGTGGATTTTTTAAAACATTAAATGGGAACAACAGTCAAAGAGTATAGAAGTGCATGGATAAAAATTAGTTAGAAAAGGAAATTTTCACTTCAGTGACTTTTTTGTGCTAGCCAAAAATTTCACAATGTTTACAAAGTCAAGACAATGATTCAGGAATACTTCAATTATTGTTGTACATTATTAATGCTGTTGCTGGGCAAGATCTGTGGTTCTCTGGTCAGCAAGTTCTGGCAAGGAAGCCACTGCCACTGGCACAAAGAATTCTGGGATGTCTGACAGTGAAATGGATGGAAGAACCCACATTCCATCTCTACTTAATGTCCTTTTGTCCAGAAACCGGGTCATGCAAATGAGCTACTTGGTACGTATACAGATCAATATTTGGAAAGGCATTTCTAAGTGTTTTGCATTAGAGGCTCTCTAGACAATATCTTATGGCAACCAGTGAACAAAAAGAATACAAAAGCAAAGTGATAGGAAGGAAGTTGCTGAAACCAACCCTGTTCTTTTTGTTTTCCATCAATCTTGAAATGGAACCTCAAATGAGGACAAGAATAAAATAGGGAGAAATGCTGTGGCCATCTGTTCTGTTCTGAGTGGCTAAGTTCATTAATATATAAATGAGAATTTGGGTTTTATTTATGCATCCTAATACTTGGAAGACTCAGAAATGTCTTTATTACAGTAGAAAGAAAATCCCACAAAAATTGGAGGTATGTTTTTGTGGAAAAAAAAATGCGTAATTCTGGTTTTTGAATGTTATGGGGAAAAACTAAGAATTGTGCTCACATTGTGAAGATTTATATCATGTTCACTGATGGATATATCTCATCCCCCAATGAGATGAGGACCCTAATATGACACAGTAGATGCAAACATAAGCTTTTTAATTCCCTTAATTCAAGTTGATGTTGATTAATAACTAAAGCAAGAATCTTTAAAATAAATAAATAACCTTGAACTACAGCTGACTATGTAGTGGTTTTTATTTTTCATTTGTTACTGGTGTGAAGACACAACATGACATTTCTAGTATTCTCATCAACCGTTGCGTTGGGAGAAAAAAAGGCTCAGACATATTATCTTTCCCCTGTAGCACAAGTGTAAAATGATTGTCATTATCTATGTCCTTTTCTAACTTTAGAATTTGTAGATTTTGCTATGGAGGAAATAGATGGAGAGTGGTCTTTGGGTCAAAATAAATTATGACAAAATGCCAAAAAAGTGCATTTAAATGAACTCTTAAAATAGTCTGTCCTCCAACTTTTCAAATACCTAATTTTGTAAATTATTTTATTTATCTCTTTACAATTATTTCTGAGTTGGGTTTTCCAATGTTAGTATTCATCTGACTTGCAAGCAAATGTTGAAAATCTGAAGATTCATTATCTGAGTTGCATAATACTTCTATTATTCTTAAACAATATGTAAGACATTAAAACAAAACATTGAATAGTTGGAAGTCTTGAGTATAAAACTAAATTAATTTCCAATCTTTAAGAAAAATGTGCTAGGATTCTTCAAAGAATTGCTTATTTATCTCAAAGTGTTAAAGAATCTTTTCTGATACAACAGGACTAAAAAGAGAAGCATAAGAATATTGAGAAAAAGATTAAAAGTATAAGTTGGATAGTGGAGGCTAAGCAGATATTGTTAATGAATAATGATAAGACAGCAGTTTGACTATAAAAACATTTGCTGTTGTACATGAGCGATTTGTATAAAGAATGATGCATTATGACTGGTGAACAAGGCTAAGACTTTTATCTTTAAAAGTATTAAGTAGGAATTAAGATTGTTAATGGATAGAAACTAAATGATCATTTAAAATTATTCTTTCACAAGAAAAGTAAAGAACAAGGATATGGAAAACTAAGCAGTGATGAAGACCTCGAAATAATTGTTGATCAAAAGCAGGTAAGTGAATACTTACATACATTTTCTACTGTTATACTGTATATTTTGATGACTAAAGCCTTTTGAGTGTTCAGCCCTTCTCTGGCAGCTGTGTTAGCCTGTCTGGCTAAAGCCTGCATAACAAGATTTTGAGAGCAGCTAAGCCGCCCCATACGATGCCTCTGATCCACTGACTTTTGCCTGATGCCAGCATGCATATGTATGAATGATGGAAATAAAGCTAGAGTAAGAGAACTTTTGGAAAATTAAAGGGATCACTTGATAAAATGAGTCAAAACAACAATGATAATTTGCTTGGGAAAAAGATAATAACAATAAAATATATCATCTTGAAAATGAGAAACACTGCCATTAGTCTATCTTGTGAAACAATTAATTATAATTTAGAGAGAGAAAAAAAACTGAGAACTTTAAGGCATATATATTGCCCAATTTAATTTTCCATATTGTCTGCAATATACATAAAGATGATTCTGAAAACAAAAAGAAGAGGCTATTAATAAAATCTGTAGTACCACCTGTAATTTGAGAAACCTCTAGCTTGGATGTTATATGGGCCTATAAGGTGAAATGAAAACTGCTTAATAGAGCATGAACAATGACATACCAGGTAATGGAAGGTTTCCAGCCCATGCCACTGAATTGGCACTAGCCCTTAACATCTCTGTTAATTATCAATGAGACAAGATAACTGCACATCTATTTAATGCATAAGTGGCACAGCCTCTGAGAGCGATGCAAAAGCTATAGACAGAGAAATAATTCAAAGAGATCTGAATAGATTAAGAGATTAGAAAGAAAGCAGTCAGTAATTTACAGACAGGCATCTGAATTTGCTCAGTTTCCTGATCATACAGTTTGTTTTGCATCATAACAATTGCATTCAGGGAGCTATTGTACATATTTCTGAAAAAAGGAAAAATGACCATCAGAAGGTATCAACCAGAAATAATTGACTTAGAGACTTGTTTGTTAGGCTTGGAGTAACTGAGGTAACTGAGATGGTCTTCTGGAAAAACTTGCCGAAACATCTCTCCACCGAGGTGCAGAATATATTGATTTTACAGCACTCACTCAAAATGCTTCCGAGTTTTTCTCGTTATTGCCCTCCTGCTCCTGTGTAGAACAGGGTAGGGGATGTGTGGAGTGCCATGTTATCAGTTAAGTTAATAAGGTGAGTGGAGCTGTAGCCCATGTGCTCTACTGGGCTATTAACTGTTACTTTATGCCAGATTAATTACTTAGGGCATGCAATCTATGTCTGATCCCACCCATAGACTGGGATTCTGATCAAAGGACTGGACCCACCTGGCAAATGAACTAGTAAAATAAACCTGGGTATATTATGAGAATACATATATGTATATATTTCTCTAATAAAATGAAAAATTAGTTATTTTCTTTCTTAATCATATAGAAGTTAAATTCTTATTTTTTCCTTCTTCTTTGCTATCTTCCTACCCCAAAGCTTTTCTTTTCTTTCCTTCTTTTTTGCCTAAATCTTTGTGTTTTAACTGAGTTTTGGTGTTCAGAAAACTACAAAGTTATATTTTGAGATCCTTGTGGTGAAAAGCCAAATGAAGCCATGTTCTTTTTTCTCATGATCCTTTGACAAAATTTCTATTGTTGTGACTAAACACATTTTACTAATTGTTAAGGAATCTTAAAGAAAAGAGAGAAAAAAGAAGAGAACAAAACCTTCCTGCTTCTTCAGAAAATAGCACTTTTATTACCTGGATCAAATGAGGGTGGATTCAATTTTCTCAGAGTCACTGTTTGCCTCTGTAGTTATCACATTTCTTCCAGTGCCATTGCACAAGTTGGTACTATTTGGCAGTGACTCAGCTTTGCTGAGTTATTCATGTCAAAACATGTTTCAAAAGATGAGTAATTATGAATATGAGTTGGCTTTGGTGTTTGCTGTTGGCAGAAAGAGTAGTCCTTCTTTTTTTGAGAGATTTATTTGGTGTTGATGTTGTGAGCAAATCCTAGGTTGAAACAACGACAGTGACGATATCTCAAAGTAAAATATTTGGGGAAACACTGTAATTAGTCTTTATAAAGCTATAAGAAATTATCTCAAAGTTTAAGAGGTCAACAGATTAAGCATGTGTGTATGTATATGTACATTTGTTTTTCAGAAATTGAATATTGCTCCATCTCATAGATATGAGTTATACATATATGATGACATTATACATATGTATGTATTTTATATGTATAATAAAATTACAACTCTATAGCATTATGGAGGAATCTTTATGTTCAGTTTATTCTTCCTATATCTTTTCAAAAACATGGTAGAAATATGTTATAGTCAATCTTCATATAACTGCAGGTAGCTTTTTCAGTAAGCAGTGCCAAAAGAAAATCTAAAGAGAATAAATAAAATAATTGGAGTTCTGCAATGGGCAGAAGTCTCCTAATTTCTTTAAATCCGTCATTCAGAAGCTGTCACTCTACACATGCTGTGTAAGCTATATGCCATTTTATCAGTCATATGATTTGCAAATCTTGTACTTCCACGGAAAGCCCACAGTCTTGCTTATATAAGCAAATTAATAACAGAAGCAGCACCGTGTATGTGGATTTTGTTCTTCCTGGCTGCCTTCACTCAAGGAGGTAAAAGATGATTTCTGTGTTATTTCAACATGGAAAAAAAAAAGTGTATTTTGGAAATGTGTAAGGTTCTATTCTTTAAAGACAATGTTGTTTTCCTCTCTTTGTGAAATTGTATTGACAAAATTTATTTGGGATATGTATAAAAACATTTCAGAGAACACTTAAGTGAGTGTTGATGTCCTATGGTAAAAGGTGCCATATGACACACACACACACACACACACACACACACACACAGAGTCATTTAAATAGAAATGTATCACACTGGGGTCAGAGTCCCTATTTTCCAACAGAAGTCTCCAAGGTTTTCAAACTTTAAGCATAGAAGGTAATCAAAGGGAATGTATTGGATTAAAACCTTAATGCCTCCAAAACCCAAACATTTGCCATAAAAATATTATAACTAATTAGTAAATGCTATGTTTGGCTTTGTAAAAAAAAATATTAAAAGACAAATTTTAAACATCTATTATGGCACATTTTTATTATTTGTGAAACTGTTCCTTCCTAAATGGAGGAAAGGAGGGTCTTGTTTAGGTTTCATGTACACATGAATTTCCTTCTGAAGTTACTGAGATTTCAGGTGTGGGAGTAGATAGTCAAGTGCCTTGACTTAAGGGATTAAAACCATTAACCACTTTGAGTCAATTCATTCTATTATAAATTACTATTTTTAGTTACAGCCAACTTAAGGTTTATGATAAGCTGGAGCTAGATAACAATTTTTAAAAATGTTTTCAAATTCCAAGTAGACTTAAAGGAGGTAACAAAGACTAATAAATTTATAGACTCTTTTGGTTATATGATGGATGCAGTTACAGGTTCATGTATTGTAAAAATGGGTTTAACAGCATGTTGTGGATTTACTTGGTTATAGGACTCAAAGTTGCAGTTGCATAACCCTTAGTGCAAGTAGGTTGGGAAATGTCAAATTTCAGCCAGTTACAGAGGGAACAAGTATATCCAGGTCAGAGCAATAGTTCTCAAGCTTTAGCTGCCTTAGCATCCCCAGGAGGGCTTGATATAACATAGATTACTGGGCCCCACCCCCGGGGTTTCTGATTCTGCAGGTCTGAGATGCATGCCGCCTGAGAATTTGCATTTCTAAGTAGTCAGCTACTGCTGCTGGTTCCAGACCACACTTTGTGAATCACTGGGTCAGAGAAAACAACTAACGCAGTTTTAAAAGAGGAAAAAAATATGTAATTTTTGATAAATTTAACATTCTTCAACCTGGCATTACCCAGGGATCTAAAAACTGGAATTCGTAAGCATTTAACGTAATAACAAGACCAGAAAACAAGAAAACCGCAGCCATTTACAACCAAAGGTACCTTTAAAGAACCAGGTTTACAGTCTGGCTAAATCCACATGGAAACCCGGTAATCTTGAACCTCTCTGAGCTCAGTTTTCTCATTTTCAAATAAGTTTTCTGATATTGTTTGTAAAATGATCCTCTGCTCTTCCCACCTCCTAGAGTTTCTCTGAGTTAAAATATGTAAAAGTGCTCTATAAAGTGTATATCATTTATGTCATTTTAATTAGCTAGGCGTCACCACTTCACTCCCCACCTCCCTTCATCCCCAATTTAGCAAACAGGAACTTTGAGATCCAGAAAGCTGAATGAAGTTGCCCAACTCCCTGGTTAGGTGCAGAGAGAGCCCTAGAGGCCAGCTCTCCGTCCTGCCATCCAGTCCCATGCTCTTTCTGTCACCTCACATAGCTCTGTACCATTGCTCATTACTGATCATGCCAGAAATGGATTAAGAAACTGTTTTGTCTCAGTGCTCTAATTATATAAAATAACCGTCTACTAGAAAGTATCGTAAATGGTCAACATTTATTTATTTAACCCTCACAGGAATAAACTTCCCCACCAACACTCCTTAACTGTTTAATTCCCTCTTGAGCCCTATGGCTTTGTCAGGAGAAAAATGCCCCTTAAAGCAAGTGTAAATAAAACTAGAGCTAAAAGGTAGTTGTGAAAACCACTTGCCTTTCCTGTCACAACTTCCTCAAGGAGAACCTCTACCAGGCATGAGAAGGGTCCTGGGAAGAGACAACACACACTCAGCTTACAACCTTTTTGGGAGTCTCTTTTTCACCTTGTAAGGGAAGCCTGAGCAGAAAGCAATGGACACTAGAACTTCTGTGATCTTTTTCTAATGAAGAAGAAGAGATAAATGATAACCTCACCCTTGTGCCTCCAATAGCTCATAAGCATTCAAGTTGGATTGCAGTTCTGTCCTAGTGGTTGTTGTGAAAATGGATCCTCAAGAGAAAAATATAGGCCAATATGAAATTAAAATGGAAGAACAAGAAAAACAGATTAACAGAGAAGATACCCAGCTTATCTGGTACTAATAGATAGTGTGATCCTACCAACATCTAAGCAACTAACTTTGGTCTCAGACTCACAGACAGTAAAATGGACGAGGGTAATATGTGTTCCTGCCTTGTTGTGGTAGCCAGCCCCATCTGGTCAATGCTTTCTTGGTCATATCAATGTGGTGACTTAACTTAAATGTAATTCAGATCCCATTTACCCCTGAGGACACTTACAAAGTATGATATCCTATCTCTTGGTATTAGGTGTAACACCGTCCCTGGGTACCTTCTTAGAACTCTGTATTTGGTCAGAAGAACAGAAACCTCCTCTAGAGTTGCAGAAAGGAGACCACCTGCTCAGCCTGCAGATTCTGAAGCATGAAACTCTGAGACATCTGAAGGACAAAGCACATTATGCAGTTGTAGTTGCCTTAATTATACTCACAGCTGACATAGGCTCATTAGTGTTTCCCTCAGGAAAGATTGATCGATGAAAAATAATTGAATGAAAAGAAGCCAGATTTATTTGGGATGAGAGAGACTATTCAAATTTGCTGTCTATCTGAACTCAGCATTGGAGTAAACAAAGATTCACTGTTGCAGTCCAATCAATCCCATCTTGTCTGCAAACTATTTATCATCAATAAGTATTGTACATGGAAGGGGGAAATTTCTTCCATTAAGTTAAATAGAAAAGTTACTAGAGTGAAAGCATAATCACCCTGCATTTTATTCCTAAATATTCCCTATTTGTATCAAGTAATATAAAAACAATTCTGAGTTACTGATAATTTGGAGGGCAAAATTACAGTAATGCCAAGTATCTTACTTTGTATTTTCCTTGTAAACTCACGATGCTGAGTTTATTTTTTGGTTGGTTTGTTTAGCTTCATGCATTTCAATTTAGTGTACGGATTCTCCTAAGCATCAACGGACTCTAGGAAAAACACAAAGGGCAAGTCTAATATCCTTCATTTTAGAATCTTTACTTTAAAAATCCGATTGTTAAAGTCTGATGGTATAAAGCCAGAAAACACAGAGAGTCACGTATCATAGAGTGGCACAGAGGCTGGCAAGATAGCTGAAGAAAGAATCCATTGCCCTGGTTCCTAGTCTTGGCCCTGCCATTAATAAGCAGAAGATTTTGGAGTAAGTAGTTCAAGTTCTCTGAGTTTCCGTTTCTTCATCTGTACAATGTAATAATAACATCTGCTCAGATGACTGCTGTGAGGCTCAAACGGGGTGCTCCCTTGTGGAGCCATGTGTCCAGTTTGGCCTCCTTTGGTCAGTCCCAAGTCTAGAATCCAGAGCCACCACTCCTTTGTCTTGGGACTCTTTCCACTGTAACTCGTGCCTCCTGAATGATGAGTTGGAGATGGATATGGTATCGTGACATTTTCACTTTGGTTATTTCCACTGGTTTACTATTAGACATTCTGCATGCCTTGCTTGGAACAGTATTAGATACTCTAGTCTAGCACATTTTCAGTGGTGCCAGCTCTTCTGCCAGGCCATGTGCTTGGCATTGTGAATATAACACAGAATGTGTGTGTGTCACTCTTACACAGTGGTTAAGAGCAGGGCCTTTACAGTCACAAATCTGAATGAAAACAGACTATGGCCATGTCGTAGCTATTTGGGAAAATTAACCAGCTCTCTGAGCCACAGGCTGCTCTGCTATAAAATGAGGAAAATATCTATTTCGTAAAGTTTTTGGGAGAAGTAAATAAGTTCTTGTACATAAATGCCTAGCAAAGTACATGGCATGTGGTAAGTGCTTTATAAATGGCAAGTGCTGAGGTGAAAGCATGGTGGTAGTTGATAGATAGTTAGACTAAATAGCTGTAAGATCCCCTTGGTATCTCATTGTGGTTTGGGTATGCATTTCTCTAGTGATTAGCGATGTGGAGCATTTTTTCATATACTTGTTGACTGTGTGTATGTCTTCTTTTGAAAAGTGTCTATTCATGTCCTTTGCCCACTTTATAATGGAGTTGTTTGTTTTTTGTGAATCTGTTTAAGTGCCTTAAAGACTCTGGATATTAGACCTTCGTCAGATGCATAGTTTGTGAATACCTTCTCCCATTCTATGGTTGTCTGTTTTTTCTGTTGGCAGTTTCTTTTGCTGTGCAGAAGCTCTTTAATTTGGTGCCATTTGTCAACTTTTGTTTTTGTTGCAATTGCTTTTGGCATCTTCGTCATGAAATCTTTGCACAGTTCTATGTCCAGAATGGTATTTCCTAGGTTATCTTCCTGGATTTTTGCAAGATCATGTCCTTTGCAACAACATGGATGGAGCTGGAGGTCGTTTTACTAAGCAAACTAACACAGAAACAGAAAAGCAAATACCACATGTTCTCATTTATAAGTGGGAGCTAAACATCAGTTACATATGGACATTAAGATGGGAACAACAGACACCAGGGCCTACTTGAGGGTGGAGGGTGGGAGAAGGGTGAGGACCAAAAAACTGCCTATCAGGTAAATATGCTTATTATCTGGATAATGAGATAATCTGCGCAACATATCGCCATGACATGCAGTTTACCCATATAACAAACCTGTACATGTAGCCCTGAACCTAAAATAAGAGTTAAAAAAAAAAAAAAGAAAAAGAAAAAGATGTCATTGGAATTTTAGGATATTGATTTATAATGATTTTAAACAATCAAGTCTAGTCTGGGGTAATGGATGCAAATGCCTTTTCCAATCATCCAGGTCCAGAAATGAGGCTAGTAGACTGTGCATAAGAAACATAGGGAGTGAAGGAGTCAGTGGCTACTTGGTGGGAGCTGGACCCGGTAGAGGTGGCAGCACCTACCAGCTTCGGCTGATTGCCACCTTGTTGGGAATGGGCTCAGTCTCACCACACATATGAATTTTTCAAAAAAGGCATTAATCTTTTCTTTTTACATGTTTACAATCTTTTTCTTAATTTTAAATAGTATATAATCAGACAAAACAGTCTGAGTGTTTATATAGCCCATGGGGTCCAGTTTATGACTTACTATACTCATGAGTCTCTAAAATCCAAGAAGAGTCATATGTGCTCTCCTCTGTTTCTCTCCCATTTTACACTTTCCCCACTGAAAATTAAACTAACCTAGTTGTTGATCTGATTAAATTAATGGACATTAAGTTATAATTGACGCTGGCCTTACGTTCCTTGGGAAATTGAAGTACCTCCAAAGAAAACTAGCCAATTTAAAATGTAAAAAATTCCCATTTGATAAAATGAGTAGGGCAGTTATTTATGAGGAGGAAGTATTGCTGATGTTTCTACCTATGCAGGACTGTGTTTACTGTCTTCTGCTTTTGCCAGGCTAGCCATCTCTGTGAGTAAATAAGGTTCCAGCATTGTTAACCAGCAAGCACACACCTAGCTCTCCTCTACCAGTCCATCTTCCCCAATTTTCCAAGCAGTAATGCAACTAACTCACAGGGCTCAGTTAAAAACTGTAATCACCAAGAGAGACATCATGAGTCACCATCTCAAGTTCAACAAATATCTGAAATGCTATTAGGTATCTTTACTTTAAGATATTAATATACAGCCTATGTTCATTACATGCAGCATAAAAGAAAAATACTAGACTTTCAAGCTGGAAAAATGTATCGCTGTTAAGTCATTTTCAAGTAGCCCATGTTTTCCTTCTTTTTAATCTAATAGATAGAAGTGCTGGCACAATGTTTAGTCAGTGAGAAAACAAATGCATAATTGAAATGACATGAGGTGACATGTTGAGTGTAAAAATGATGTGATATATGAAAGTAACAGTCAGAGACAGTAGTACTTAAAATTAGACTCAGCCATTTGGTATAGAACTTGAAAAGAAACCTATTCAGCCTTTTATTGTGGAAGGAGTGTTGCAGTACTTATTTATTTTTGCTGTTGATTTTTAAGTAGGTTCATCTGATCAAAATGAGAACTGTAAATATTAGATCTGGAAGGAATTTCAGAAGATACTCTAATCCAGTGGATTAAAAAGTTAAAAATTCCATCCCGTGGAACCCATTTCTAGTCACCTTAATAGGGGAAGGAGTGTGTATGTATATGATAAGAGTGCTTAAGGAGCATTGTAGGTGTACAGCTAAACTTTGATGAAAAGATGTTCTACGAAGCATAATCATATTGGTTCTGTTATAATCAAAATCAGTTAAGCAAGTCTTGGAATAAAAAGGTAACTTGACTGCGTTCACCAGTTTGCTTCACATCACAGGCAATATTTAAACTTGGGTCTGCAGCCTTTAGTCTTGAGTTCATTCATCCACTCCTATAACTGCCTTTCTAAATTATGATGCTTCCTTTCCTTTCTTCCAAGTGTCCCACGTTGGTAAGATAAGCATAGTAATCAAACCAGAATATTCATTTGAGAAAAGTGTGTATTTCAAGTGCACAGCTAAAAGTCTATTTGTCTGACAGATTTTTATAAAAAGATGTTTATATTAGATACTTCCTAACTCTTCTTAAAATGGTTCTCACAAACTTTGTGACATCTTCCCAGTATCCATCAGGATACAGATATTAAAGATTTTTAAAGTGAACTTTGAAATCTCCTAAACTACCCTGGGATTAACAAAGTGTTTCCTCCATGTTGACACAGATGGTTTTTCTACAGCTCATCTCTCAGGGCCTCTCCACCTGGTTCAGTTTATCATCTCCCCCTCAACTGGCCATGGAGATTGTGAACCGTATCCACAGTTCAGCTTCCAGGCCCATCCGTTTTGAAGTCAGCTGCCAGTGCTTTTGTCTAATGAACCCTGCAGGTGAACTCGGTGGTTACTGATTGAATCAGCATCTATTGTCAGAAGGGCTTTGGAAACCAGTTGTGAGCGGAAATATTCGTACCTCCATGATTTATGTTATAAATTCAATTTTATCACTTATAATAATAAAAATGACAAAGGATCAGGAAGCCCATACAAAAATGTTCTTCTTATTTTCATATGTAAACAACAGGGAGAGTTTAGAGGTAAAGTTCCCTTTTTCTCTTCTGACTTTGGACTGAGATGCTCATGCTCTGCCATTGCCCCGACCTTGTCATTCTGTGGCTGCGCTTTTACTTCTCTCCCATCCAGACTTTGCAGTGCGTGTTTTTTCTTCTCTCCTCAGCACCACTCTCTGATCCCTGCCTCTGGAATGTGTCTTTTATTCTGACTCTGCATATATAAGGTTTGACAGAAATGCAGTTCTTGCAAACCTGTTTTTTTTAATGCTCCATTGCTTTCTTCCTTTTCTCCAAAACAACTCTATAATTCTGTCATTTCCATTTTTGGTTTAATTTTTCACATGGTTTACCCCCAGTTGGAATGGGTACCACTTCCTTCCTGTCTTGTGATCTAGGAAACACACACACACACACACACACACACACACACACACACAAGTGATCATTCAGTACAATTGTTATTTATTCCTCATCGTATTTTTTGGCCAAATGATCTCATTCTTGAAATATATGAATAAGTGACTTATTAAAGAAATGGTGAGAGAATGTACCATCCAGGCTTTGTGCTGGATGTTCTGAATAGAAAAAACATTCATTCATCACTTTGTTTTTTAACAAAATTATCTCATTTGGATAATTTGTGAATAATTAATTAATTTTCTTGTAGAAAAACACTAAGCATAGAAGTTGTTTTCTTCCAGTCAAGGGTTGTTCAATCATCACTTCCCTGCATTCTCAGCTTCTCTCTTTAAACCTTAAATGTGTCCCCAAAATTGACACATAAAATTTTATGAACTATGGGAGTAGTCCCTGAAAAAAATGAGTTATGTTGCATAAGTTGATGGATTTCATTAATCAAACTATTTACTACAAGATAAAACAAATTGAGCTCATAAACAGGTTAGATACTGTTAAATTTTTAAGCTAAAAACTTTGTAAATTCTGCATTTTTTAAAAAAAGGAAGTAACTTGTTTTTGTCTAGATGAATGAGCAATTTTACTTTTGCATCCAGACTCCAAGGAACTTGATTTAAAAATCATACCCTTTGGTCAGGACTTTTATGAACAACAGTAGCAATGCCCCATGGACCCCAACACTGCTTGGCTTACTGGTGAGCACCCAATACATAGTGAGGTGAGAGAACTAATGTTTCCCACTGTCTCCCAAATAAAATGCAAACTCCTCCATTGGGCTTACAGGCTGTTCATTGTCATCCAGCCCCTAACTGCCTCTTCGTGCTTATCTAATGTCCCCTCGACTTCATGCCCCATTCATACGGAACACCTTGAAGCATCGAGTGTTTGATATTCTTCCTCCCTTCACCTTTGCTCTTGCTCTTCCTTCTGCCTATATGTAAGAATATAACATACATCACAAATATTTTGACATATCTAATAGAAGTAGAGGATATAGATTGCAAGGCAGAAGGCCTCCTTATAGTTCTGACCAAGTCTGGCCCCTTGGAGAATCCAAATGGTGAGAGAACAAAGAGGGAAAGAGCAAGTCCCCCTAGGTTCTATAGGTGAACAGACTTCTTCAACCTTACAAATATAGGGGAGAAATGACAAGGAAATAAAACATAAAGCCTGTTCCTGAAAAGAAGGGGCAGAAAATGGAGAAACAGAAAAATCTGAGAATCTATTACTTGGAGAAATGTATTATGTCAACAATTTTGCTATATATATTCTAGGCATAGTTGTGGGGGAAAACACATAGTTACACTGAGTACAGTAATACCTGCTATAATTCTAAAAATAATTGGTCCTTACTCTGCTCTGCTCCCAAGGTGGTTCTTCCCACATGTGAGTGAGGAGGAACAGTGGAGAAACAGCAGAGCCAGGTCAGGGAACGCTGGTGACATTTAGCCTCAGCATTCGGGGCGAGAGCACTAAATAGGGAATCATATTTTTTTGAAACTGGGCCTGAGAGAACCTATATGAAAAAAATAATTTCTCATTTTCTCTATTATGAAATAACTTCAGGAGGAAGATAGAATGCTGCTTTTGAAAAAAATACATTATTTTTGATGGAAATGATTTAATCTATTTTATTTATTTTACACAAACTTATTTACAACCTAATTTTTTGGTAGGTGTTTGCTAGGTGCTGGAACACAGAGATGACATAACCATAGTCGTGGCCTTTAAGAAGCCAGTATGGTTGGACTTACAGTCAACAGACAGTTACAGTCCCCGTGCTGCCATTAGTTGGAACCAAGGGCTCCCAGCAGCATTCAGGAGCCTCAGAACTCTAAGAACTAAGATGTACGTTATTACCTCCTTCCCCAGTCATAGTCCAGAAAAAGTTACAAGGCTTTCTAGTGCTCCACGTCTTCCCAGGAGACTTGGACTTTGAGAACAATTACCAAAGATGTTTTTTACAACCTGTTGACTCAAAGAGTGGTTCATGGACCACAGCATCAGCATCACCTGGAGCTTGTTAGCAATTTATACTCTGACCTTCAGACTCTGGAGGTGGGGCCCAGGAATCTGGTTTTTCGTTTTGTTTTTCTTTTTGTTTTTGTTTTTGTGGGGTTTTTTGGTTTTTGTTTTTTGTTTGTTTCGTTTTGTTTTGAAACAGAGTCTTGCTCTGTCGCCCAGGCTGGAATTCAGTGGTGTGAACTGGGCTCACTGCAAGCTCCGCCTCTAGGGTTCACGCTGCTCTCCTGCCTCAGCCTCAGGAATCTGTTTTAACAAGCCCTGCAGAAGAATCCTGTACACACTGTGGCTCCTAAGAAGCATTGGTTTATGTTATTCCAGTTTTTGGTGTCAGGAAAGGATCATTTATGCTTTGATAAAGACATTAATTTTTTATTTTCTAGGCCTACAAAAAAGAATAAAGACAAGTTAGATATCTTAAATCCTTTATCTCAATGTCCCTAACCTTGCAAATACTCCTTCCCTGCCCCGTCATTAAAGCAAACCTACTTAGTAATCAATCCTGTAAAACAAATTCTAACAAAAAGAAAGCATAAATGAGGGAGATCAAGAGGTGAAACTTGTTAACCCAATATTTGTCTTAAGCTTTTCTGGTCTTAGACCATGTTTATTAGATGACTAATGATAACAAGACACACATATAGCGTTTAGTATGTGCTACACTCTGTGCCAAAGACTTTTTATATATTACTCATTTAATCCTCCCAACAACTTCATCATATAGGTTACTATCATACCTCTTTTGCAATACACAATAGGGCAAAGGGAATTTTATACAGGGCTGCAGCATTGCACAACCCCAGAAGGCTGTGCTGTCCACACAGCCTGTGCGGCAGTACATGGCAGTGCTAGGTCAAGTGAGTTCACATTTAAAAACTTCCTTTCATCATACCTCCCTCACTTACTAAGGAAATTTCTTGCAATTTCAACTGCTAGGAAATAATATAAGATGGTAAAATCTGAAAAGTGCTTCCTATATTTAAAGGAAAGATATATATGATAAAGAAAAGCATAAACACATTAAGATGGGGAAACTGGAAAATATATTTTTCCTTCCAAAAATAGTATTCTTGAGCGCGTGTGTGTATGTGTGTGTGTGTGTGTGTGTGTGTGAGAGAGAGAGAGACAGAGAGAGAGAGAAGAAATAGAGAAAAGGAAAATGTGTAGATACATAGCCATAAACATACATAATCAAAAGCAAAGCTGTAAAAAGGAGCAGATGCCCAATCCTTAAATACATGCCCATTCTGAGGCCACTGGGGCAGTACACCAGGAGACCAGATAACCCTGTAAGATAACCAGTAACAACCATGTATTGCATTGAGGTTGCTACATATGTTTCAAGTCCTTGTATCTGAGGTGCTACTTATGATAAATTAAATCCTTACTTTGCATTAGAATTACCTCTGTATCCATCACATTTGAAAAATTCCACACCTGGCACAAAACCAGAAAGCCTGTCACTTCAGTATTTGTTGAGCAGTTTTCTGTTATGGGAGTAGATTTCTGTGCTCTGAAAATGTCACTCCACCAGCTGCCCTACAGGGGCTGACCTTTCTTCTCAGGCTGAAGTTCCTGCTGAACTGTTCAGTAGAGCTAGTTTATCCCAAGTTGTTGGCACATGTCCAATGTCACTGCGTGCCCATCTATAGAAGTGGTCTGAGAGTTGATATTTAGCCACCCCTTTAGACTTTCACCTGACATGACTCTGCCCCTCCCAGCTCGTTGTGATTCATTTTGTGATCCTCCCTAAAGCAGTGCCCTAGCCTTCTTCCCTGAGCCTTACCTGTTAATGCTACACGACTGGCAATCACCCTGGGAGTCCCTTCTCCCCAGTTACATTCTGCTTATGAGGTATGTATAAAACCTTTCTCCAGAAATTTTGGACAAGAGAGAAAGTATCACCCATGATCCCGAGAACTCTTCATTTTGCATACTCTCATTTTTGCATAATTGCAAGCATAATTTTAATTTTTTGCATAGTCGCAGTCAGTGTGCATTCAATTTTGTACCTGCTTCTTTATTTTTCCACATTGCTACATAGTTTTTATAAATATCACTTTAGTGGTTGCCTTATATTGAATCAAGGTGATCCTTAGGCATTTTTTTCCAGGATTTTCACTGGCTCGTGCAGTGACCATTCAAACCTTTCTCATCTTTCAAGATGCAAGTTATCAAATTAAAGAGAAAAAGAAGGAATTGCAAAAAAAAAAAATCATGTACATTACTATGATTAGACATATACATACTGACTTACCATGAATTTTGCATGATGTTTGTGAGAATTTGCAGTGTCATCTTTTCATATCCCGGATGCACCGTTAAGCATCACTGGAGATGGCACCATGCATGTTGCATGGCTTCATAAAACCTCAGGTTTAAATCACATTCTATGTGGCAGTTATATAGCACTTTTGTTTCCTGAGGCTGACCACAGCCAAACCACAAACATGGATTTGCATAAATTCAGTTTGCATGAATTTTTAAGTTTGCTGAAAAAAGAAACTAAATATTGTTACGGCCACATAAAACTTAGGAGATAATTTACTTTGGTACCTCATTCATCGAGGACACAGACATATATATCCACTAGAGTATTCTTATGCCAAAAAATACACTCTAGAAACCCGTATTGAAGTCTAAGCAACTTATATGAAGTGGTTACCACTAAAGGGGATATAGAATTCAGACCTAAGACTGCTTCATATTGAAAGGCAGTGATAAAAAGACATAATCATGAACTCATTTTAGAATGTATTATTTTATAAGTATTCTAGATTTTACCATTTTTCCTAGGGTTCCAAAATGTAAAACCCTTAAACTGATAAAGAACCAAAGGTACAGAAAGTTATTAAGGTCTATGAGGTCTGTAAGTTCCTAACACTGCCAATGACTTTCTATTTGACCTTGAACAGATCTCTAAGCCTTGACTTCCCTATCAGCAAAATGATAATAGTTTCCCTACTTCTATCTCCCAAGAATTCTGGAAGAATTTCTTATGGAAAACTATAAAAATAATCATTTGAGCCACTCGAGAGGATTACTTCCTGTGAATAAATCCAAGATGGTATCATCTGTAAGGAAGCCACTAATGCCCTAGGGTTATGAATCACTTTCTTGTGTTAAAGAGCAATTTAAAAATGAAATCCCCTATAGAAAAATGAACACATCCATAATGATGACTTTTACATCAGTAGTACTTGGGGAAGGAGTAAAGTACGGCATGATTTTATGAATTTATAACTGATCGAATTAATTACATTGGATTTTTTGAGTGATTATTTAGATAACTTTCTAATTATAATAAGAAAAAAATGCATACTCATATTTATGTTTTTCAACTGCCCCAAAAGATTATGTTATAATACAGAGTTCTAAAGAAAGAATGGTACTTTAATCACTATAGATTCTATTTTTCTGAAATGAACACAATATTTTTCCTAGAACAGCAAAACTTATGCTGAGGCTCCCAGACTTTATTTAGCAGTCAAGAAATCACATAGCCCACATAAAAACATATCTGTCCCCCAAGACTAGAAAAACGCTTCCTAGATGAATTTTGTTAACACCTGAGCCTTCTTTTTGGAAAAAAAAAAAAAAAAAAAAAAAAGAAGAGCATAGCAGAACTCATAATGAGTCTTTAGCAAAAAAAAGTCACATAACATTGCTCAAAACACAAAGAAACCCAATTAGCTTCAGCAAGGTGCCAAAGAAAAGGAGAACTTTCTCTCACAAGGTAAGTTGACATTTAGAACCACACTGTAAAGTTTTGAAGGGAATTAGGCCCTCTATCAACAAACTGTCTTTGGAACAATTATTTCAGGCTGTACTTGTACCAAAGGTTAGTAACCACAAATTAGTTCTTATTATTCTTCCTTATTTAGAAATATGCTTCTGTGACATGAGGAAGGCCGGCCACTAGCTTCCTCAGAACTTCCAGCCTATCAGGAAGAAGAAATTATCTAAAAAAAAATAATAAAATGTATATGTCAGATTTGAAGTTCATGGTGAAGCCAGATTATAGGACAGGAGTTAGAGATAGGGGGAGTGCAGAGAAATGTTGGTGAATCAGCTTGTGCAAAGGTCATTTAAAACACAAATGTAGATACTGTAGAGGAGACTGCAGAGGTGAATGGGCCATACTTTACACCCTAACTGTCCAGTTTAGTCACTTTATAAGTGGGGCGAAGGGGAGGGAAGAACAAAGGGAATTCACGTTGTTGGGCACCTACTGTATGCCAGGTGGCATCCTGAGAGGTATGATTATGACAGTTTTTCGGAATGAGGCAAAAAAAAAACAACAACAAAGCTTAGAAGGGCTGCGAAAAACCCCAGAAGAGTCACATAGCTAGTCAAGCAGCAAACATAGAATCCAAATCAGGTCTGTCTGCTTCCAAAGCCCATGCTCCACCTCTGTCAATCACCTTCCCACCAGCCATCAAGAAAATTAAACTGCATTGCATTTTGTTGAATTTATAGATACAGTCAGTAGTTACTACACAATGCCTAGTACACACTAGGAGTTTAAATAAAAGGGCCTTCTTTACATGAAAAAAAAAAAAAAAAAAGTCCCAGAAATCTCCTGCCGGTCACCTGCTGCTACTTGCCAGTTCTTTTGTGGTGATTCTTTGGAAGAAGCCCGGTACTGAATCATGGACTAGGGCAAGCAGAGGGTTCTCTTGAAACATAAGAAATACATAAAAATAAAGACTGTATTGTTCTGTTTCCTAGTTTGCACACAAATATATCTGTATTTTACTCATAATTGGTCTGAAGATACACTGTACTAGGAAAATCAAATGGCTTATTTCACCAGGCTTTTCTCCCATTCTGAGAGTGCTGAAGTCCCTTTACTCATGGCTGACTTTTTTTCCCCCACTAATGGTTACCTCCTGGGCTTGTTCCTGTGGAACTTAAACAGTAAAGGTATCCAAGGCAGGTACAAAAGAAGAAAAAAGAAATGTCTGGACCTTAAGAAGCTGCAATTTCCTGTAACCAGATGAAACCACACCTCACATCCCTTCTTGGATTTATAGAATTAACAACATTGAGAGATACAAGGTTAAAATTATAATCTTTCTAGAAGACTTAAGTAGATAAAGGGAAGCAAAATAGTTTGCCTTTGGGGATATTTATAATACCTTGCTAACTTTCAGCTTTGGTAGTTGCCAAACATTTTCTTTCTCACTGCATTCATGTCAGTTGATCATCATTTCCCTTTTCAGCTCTTTCACTTCTTGCATTATGATTTACTGCTTGTCAACCTTTCAGCCTCCTATTACATCCATCAGTGAGGCTGTTTGCTCCTTCGCTTTTGGTGGGATAGCTTTTCTAACATCACTACTCCATTTCCATCCTAAGTCATGGTGAGGCCCCAGACCTAACAGTCTTTCTATCACTGAGGATGGATCATTTAGAGATGTTCCCTACAGCACCATGGAAACCAACTTAAAGGCACTATGAATGATACAGCTCTCCTGCTTCTCAAAACAAAATGAAATCTTTTAATGTTAAATTGGTCAAGATTTTTTACTGAACAATGTACACCTCCTTGGTTACACCTGCATGCAATAGATTTGAATGGCATCAGCAGCAGAATCTTTAAATTAAAAAAAAACTTTTGAGAAGTATATGTTCATATCCTTTGCCCACTTTTTGATGGGGTTATTTTTTTCTTGTAAATTTGTTTAAGTTCCTTGTAGGTTCTGGATACTAGACCTTTGTCAGATGGATAGATTGCAAAATGTTCTCCCATTCTGTACATTGCCTATTCACTCTAATGATAGTTTCCTTTGCTGTGCAGAAGCTCTTTAGTTTAATTAGATCCCATTTGTCTATTTTGGCTTTTGTTGCCATTGCTTTTGGTGTTTTAGTCATGAAGTCTTTGCCCATGCCTATGTCCTGAATGGTACTGCCTTGGTTTTCAGTCTTATGTTCAAGTCTTTAATCCATCTTGAGTTGATTTTCAGTTCTCTGCATATGGCTAGCCAGTTTTCTCAAAACCATTTATTAAATAGGGAATCCTTTCTCCATTGCTTTTTTTGTCAGGTTTGTCAAAGATCAGATCATTGTAAATGTGTGGCGTTATTTCTGAGGCCTCTGTTCTGTTGCAATGGTCTCTATATCTGTTTTGGTATCAGTACCATGCTGTTTTGGCTACTGTAGCCCTGCAGCATAGTTTGAAATCAGGTAGCGTGGTGCCTCCAGCTTTGTTCTTTTTGCTTAGAATTGTCTTGGCTATACAGGCTCTTTTTTGGTTCCATATGAAATTTAAAGTAGTTTTTTCTAATTCTGTGAAGACAGTCAATGATAGCTTGATGGGGATAGCATTGAATCTATAAATTACTTTGGGCAGTATGGCCATTTTCACAATATTGATTCTTCTTATCCATGAGCATGGAATGTTTTTCTATTTGTTTATGTCTTCTCTTATTTCCCTGAGCAGTGGTTTGTGGTTCTCCCTGAAGAGGAGGTCATTGTTGAATAGATATTATGTATGCTGTTTTCAAAAGGGTCTTTGAAAAGTAAATGATTAGATGAACTTACAAATTATTAACTATCCTCAACAGTCTCATTGACATTCTGCTATATACACATTTTCCCCTTCTTCCCATACCTCCCACGTTTTCTTTCTGCTACTGGTACAGAGTATTAACGAAGGTGGTAGACCCTTTCTCAAACATAGTTTTTTATTAAAAAATCCAAAAATAGTTCTTTCTCAACATTTGAAATAAAGCTAGAAAAGAAATAAATTTGAGTGAGTATATTGTTTCCTAAAGAGACAAGAGTACGCCTTTCATCTGTTGTTATGCCAGATTGTTTGATATTACACAATCCAGATTAAATGCAGCTAAATAGGGATGCCTTTGCTTTGGAAATCTGCCTCATTAGATTCAAGAAGCTTTCTTGCAAATCTGTAATAAAAGCAAAGTATAGTAGTGGAAGCAAGCATTACTTTTGCACTCAAAGACCATGAGTTTAAGAGGAAAAAGTCACTATTGTGACAATTGCTTTGTAATGGTAAATTATCACAAATTTATCATTGACAAAGGTCTATTCCACTATTGGAAATATGTTGGAAGGAGCTGGGATGTGCAAATAAAGAAGAGAAATATAAAGAAAATACATAGTTATTTAAGCCATTTTGTTTTCTTGGCTTTCATTTCATCATCACCACCACCATCATCAACATTGAACACTCCCGATGGACCACGTGGCATAAACATTGCTCCTCTTTTTGAGAGTATACACTCTATGTACTTAACGAAATGAATATGTAAACAAAGTGGCTTGAACAAAACAGCAGTTTATTTCTGTTTCACAAAAAGGAAATCTGGTATTATATCATTTGGGGCTAGTATAAGAGCTCCTAAGTAGTCAGAAATGCAAGCCTCTTCCACTCTTTGCTCTGCTATACCTTAGAAGAGGACCTAGTCCTTATATTCTATTCATCATCTCTGAGTTCAAGGCAGCAAGAAGGAAGAAAGGTGGGGCTAGAAAGGTAAAAAATAATCTACTCTTCCTTTTTTTCTTCTTTTTTTAAGGAGTCTTTGTGGAAGTTTCATAGAGACCATTTGCTTATACTTCATTGCCCAGAATTTAATCAAGTAGTCAAAACTGGCTACTGGAGATGGGTTCCCCTAGGAAATAGACTCATTGATTCTGCATGGTAATATATCTACCTGAAAACCATGTTACTAAGGAAGAAAGACACTGGAGTAGAAAACTAATAATCTCAACTCTAATGATCAAACTGTGAAAAATAAATGTCTTTTCTAAAGTCAGTGACCAAGGAAAATAAGCATATATCACCCATTTTTCAGAATTTTCTTAATTCAATCTTATAAAGTCACAAAGCTCGATATTGTTTCATTGAGGATTGGGGGGGAAATGCAGAACATTTTTTATGGAATATGCAAAGTATCTGTTGTAATAGCCTTCAGCATTTCCCTGACAAAAGAGAACAGACTATGCATATTCTGAAGTAAAGAAAGGCCAGCAGGACTCTTGTAGAGTTCATTGTTTCAGTGCAGTCTGGTACCCTTTGCCATTGGGCACCACACATATGCCTCCAACACACATTTTACTCCATGCCTCCTCTTATGTCTCCATTTCAGAATACTCACCAATTTCCTCTCAGCGTTTCCTCCATCACTTTGCCAGAAGACCCTTAATTTTCCCTGTACTACTGTTGTTTTACTTGCTTTGACCTCTTGGGACTTACATGCAGTGCCAGTGAAGGGCATGTTATCGTGATCTTACTTTTGTTTCCACATGCTCATTGAATATTTTCAACTAGACTGTAAGTGCCTCAGAAGCTCAGTCCAGTCTTTACACCTGCATTAGACCCCACATGCTCGCTGGGGATAGTGTATACAACAGGCCCTCAATAGATGCTATTAGATCAAACTACAAATGTGAGAAGATGGGAAAGAGGTATTTTTTAAGAGGTTGCACCAATTGCCTAGCAAGTGTGACTATAAGACGTGCTGGGACCAAGCACCACAGGGAAATGGGAAAGACTAAAAGGTGACGTGATCATCAACAAGCCTGCAGTGTAATGTCAGTGTCACTGACCAAGAAAATTCAGGTGGCAGTGCCAGAGAGCACACAGTCCTTCAACCACAATTTCACAGTACCAGTAGGCCAGTCCTTTTACAGCAGACCCTCAGCACAGGCTGATGGTGGGGGAAGAAGGCTCACAAGTGGTAGGTGAGATGTCCGGGTCCAGCCAAGATGAGGACAGAGTTCCAGTCGAACCCAGGTGTGCAGACTGGGCCAATGTTGCCAAGGTAGAAACTGCATCTTATTCGTTTTTATATTCCCAGCACCTAGCACTCTCTTGCTTATAGCAGGTTTTTAACAAATGCCTGTCCCCCTAGGTAACCTGTCCATAATCACGAGAAGATTTCAGACTTTACCTGCTTGTCAGATGAGACTCTCTATTCCTCTTACCCATGAGGATTTGGTTAGACTTACTTTGCATGAAAAAGGCAGCAGCTGGGGCGAGAAGGCCACCTGTCTCCACTCAGTTTCTTTGTGCTTGGAAACAAAGTATGATATTCTGTAAGGCAATCCAGTGTGAACACAGGCAATTTAGTGTGTAGTTCTACCAGATGTTTTATATAAAGTAATACTTAATGGGTTCTAAATTTTAAAGGGAGCAGTTGCTTGGTCTTATTTTTTAAGGGAAATAATTTCTAGTGCTTACATATTATGGAATACTACATGCAATTTAAAATCATGCTGACAGAGTTTATACTGACATGCAACAGTGCTTAAAACATACTAAGCAAAAAACAAAGGTAAGACAAAAACTTGGAAAGATCCACTGTGTTAAGATGCTTAACAAAAAGAACTCTAAGGAAACATTCTAAAATATTAGTAGTAATTGTCCTGGATGCTGGAATAATAAGTGGTTTTAAAACTATTTATTTTTTTTAAAAAAACTACTCTTCTTTTCAGTTCTGTACTTTACCGTTCATTAATCCTTCCCAAAACAATTTTTTAAAATAGAATATTGCAACATTGACTAAACTATGAGAAAGACGTGTACAATTAATCAGACTAGAAATAATGCCACTCCAAGCCTCAGCTATAAATACGACCATGTGTTTCATCTAAACAGAAGAGACACAATGGCACCATAACTGGAAAGCTAGTCATGGGATCTGCTCACTGTTGGTATAATGTAATATTAACTAAATATTATTAAAGTCTCTTTGCATGAATATAGATATACTGATTGCTTGTGTTTAAAATCAACTTCGGCAAAAATGCTCTAAAAAACTTCTTAGTTGCCAGTTCATACAATTCTGTTAAAATTGCATTTTAACAATGAACATGAATAGCTTTAGAAGCTTCAGATTAATAAACAAGTCTAGTGCTTCCACAGAGAGAAAATCCAAGGTAGGCATTCTTTTTGTTTATCTAGTACTTTGTTTTTTCAGCAGCTGGTGGGGATTGGGGATTGGGGAGAAGTGAAGAAATATAGTATGCACTTACCCAGTTTGGAAAGTGATAGCATCATTTATAATTTTACAGAATTGAATTGGTAACTCCTGGAGGGAGGAAATTCTGCTGAACTCTAATTCTCTCCATGGATCCACAGGTCTAATTGTATTTCTCCCATGCTGCCTTCCTAGTTGTCTCCTCATTCGTCTTCTCTGGTCAGATGACAACTCTGTCAGTGCCCACTTCCAAATTCTAATTTTCCCCCTCATAATTTCCCACCTTGCTGACCACGGTCAAACAGGAGAAAGTTAAGCTGAGCTGTTTTGGGAAGGTACTTTAGACAAAAACCAAACAGATGCTGAAATCCTTCAAGAAGGAAGACAGCTTGCTAGGTGAGAATCGATCAGGATTTTGTTTGCTGCTTCTTTGGGGAAGGTTGATCATTTAATAACTTTAGGGGGTATCTGCCTCAAATGCAAAGACTGTAATATGAAAATGTGAACTTGAACTTCCAGGCCCCTTGCTATGAAGTATAAATTTATGAAATGTATTTATAATTATGGAAAGTCAAACGCATTTTGTTTATTCCTAGATGGTAATGCTTTTAACTAAGAAAAAGCATCTCATTAATAACAATGTTCTAAATAATCCAATCCCTGTTCTTGTTCTTCACTTTTCTTCTCCTTTAAAAGTAACATTTTGGCGGGGCACGGTGGCTCACATCTGTAATCCCAGCACTTTGGGAGGCCAAGGCGGGCAGATCACGAGGTCAGGAGATCCAGACCATCCTGGCTAACATGGTGAAACCCCGTCTCTACTAAAAATACAAAAAATTAGCCGGGCGTGGTGGTGGATGCCTGTAGTCCCAGCTCCTCAGGAGACTGAGGCAGGAGAATGGTGTGAACCTGGGAGGCAGAGCTTGCAGTGAGCCGAGATAGCGCCACTGCACTCCAGCCAGGGCAACACAGCGAGACTCTGTCTCAAAAAATAAAAATAAAAAATAAAAAATAAACTTTTTTGATTATTACATTTAAAATAATTATTACTCAATTAATGGTACCTATATTATCATTATGCTATCTTTTAAGTTTCAGAATCTAATTACACTCCTTGCAGAATATTTTAGTGTTTGGAAATTTCGATCCTGGCTTCTAATTGATTGATAAATACATAGTCCGTGGAACTGAGAAAGGCCACTACCAATTTCTCAGATGAGTATACTTTTGCAATACCTCAATGAGAGATTTTCCATGTCTGCTGTGTTCATTAATGTGTATGAGCCTCCGGACTCAATTGAAAATTACCCAAGTAGGGGGTCCATGTTTCATATACTATGAAACCCCTTGTAGCCAGACTACTCAATACATACCCACTGCTACAGACAGAGTTAATAACATACATCAAATATTGCTCACTGATTCTTCTCTTTCCATCAATGCAAAAAATCCATGTATAGTGCAGCTCTGTTTGACACCATTTAGAGGTGGACTGTTGGTCCACCCAAACTGGAAAAAGCTGCCTCCGGTAACTGAAAGCTTTTCTCACATTATCCTGTGTGCTGTTATTAATGAGAGAGCCTCTAGCTCCTGGTTCTCAGTCACAGATGCACACTGGAATAACGTGAAAATTTTTTTCCAAATAATGATGCCTTCCTAGGTCCCACGCCCAGGGATTTTGATTTAATCAGTCTGAAGGAAGACTTGGCTCTAGCTCACCTCACCAGAGCTTCTGCTTTTTGAGTAGCCATTTGAACCCCTGTTAGTGACTCTACTTGGAGATAAGAATTTGCATGTGCGTTGTGAATTGGTTGTCTTATCTTCTCACTTTCTTCTTGTTGTCATTATCCCCTCTATTCTAACACAGTTTCTCATCTAGCTTCTCTATCGCTTATGTTTTTTCTTTCTTCAGTCTCCGTGTTTGACCTGTAAACAAGGAATTTCAGATGGGAGATAAGGGATGGTGTCCAGTGAATTTAGATTTCTTTGGACCCTGCCCTGTGTCCCACACTATTCTAGGCTCTTTATTTCCTTTATTCTTCACAGCAATCTTGGAAGGCAAGTGAGAGCACTTCATCTACCATTAAGAAAGCTGTAATTCACCGAAATTAGTTTGCTCACTCTATATTATACAGCCAGCAAGAGCCTGGACTCAAGCTCAGATTATTCTGATTTCAAAACTCTTTCCACTCACTGTGGATTACAAAATCAGAGCCCTTGGGTGAGGCTGGGGGATGGTAGAGGTGGTCACATAGCAGAGTGAAGCTGGCCAAGTATAGAGCCATGAGGAGAGGTAAATAAAGAATGAATTCCCCTAGAACATTCAGATTAAAAAAAAAAAATTCAGTACTGCAGATCAACACATCTATCTGTACACTGAATTTGGCTTGCAAGTCACTAGCTTTTACCCTTTCTTTTTCCAACTTTGCAAAATAACATTCATGCCATTTCCCTCTGCAACCACAGAGAAGAGGCATCAAATATACTGCGTGACTCAAGTGGAAGAACTGAGACTAGTGGATAGAAGTAAAAGGAGGTGAATTTTGATCTGATATGTTTCATAGACTTTCCTATCAGAGCTGTCCAGCAAAGGAACTGGCTGCCATGAAGCAGAAAGCTCCATGCCAAGAGGACAGAGCTGAATAAACCTCTGTAGCACTCCCAAGGAAAAGTATCTTCCCATGGATGGAAGGTACAATTCTGTTAAATATTTATTGATCTTTTAGCTTGTGCCATGCCCTGTACTAGCCTCCGTGGGAACTGTTCAGATACAAAACCTCCCATGGAGACTGCAGTCTTATTAGATAGCCTGGCATCATGCTAACAAGTCTTTAACTATGTCTTTAGCCCTTATCATGACCTCAAGTGATAGATGCCATTAACCCGAGTTAAGAGATGAGGAAATTCAGACTTAGAGAGATTTAGAAAGTTATGTAAGGGCACACAGTATTAAGTGACAGGGAAAGGATCTTAGCCAGGAAGTAAATGTGCTCTCAATGACTGTTCCAAATATCCTCCCTCGGTAGGGACACCAGCTCAGAAACCTGAGTCATCACTCGGGAAATCTGTCCCAGGTCTGGTGTCCTGGTACTTAAAATTTAGGCAATTTCACCCTGTCCCAACTACTGCAAGAAAGAGCAAGCTGTGAATCCCCATTCTGCCAGCTTCTTCTGGTTGCTAGAGATGTGATATGAAGACCACAGTAAACTTGGCTCCATCTGATTAAATAACAAGGGAACCAATTGCAAATTGGCTTCAATTTTCACTCTGTTATGTCCAAAGAAGACTATAAAACAGAAGTTCTGAGTGCAAGCATTGTACAGCTTTTCTCGTTTCAAATGTAACTTTAAAATCAGCATGACAACCTGATATCAAGAAATAAACGTATTGACAGGCAACCTTGCCTTGTGAAGCGGACACAGAGGGAGATGTTAAGAGACCTGAGTGAACATCCTGATTCTACCTGCTTATTAGTTTTGTAATCTTGCATTTCACTTCATTTCAGTGATTTCTATTTCTGTATGTGTAGAGAGAGCTTGCAAATTGTCATGGGGACACCCTTCAATGTACTGTAGGTGCTCAACAAATGTTTGCAATCCTTCCTTGAACACCAATTGAAAACTGTTGAAAAGGGCCTTAAAATGGGCATAAATTGGAATCGTACAAGATTTACCAGAATTGGTTTATAAACTCAGTATAGCAGTAACGGGTGATAAGATCATTTAAAAGAATGTAATTCTGTTTTTTAAAAAAGACATTTAGTGAACTGGAGGAAGAGGACGTGATGAAAATGGGAAACTGACATTTATTATGCTCCTAGTCTCTGCCAGGCCATGTTAGACCTTTCCAGACATTTCGTTTATTCCTCATAACAGTCTTGTGAGGTAGCCATTTTTATCCCCATTGCCATAAATGGTGAACTATAAGACTGAGAGGTTAAGGAAACTGCTTGAGTGTCCAAGACTGGGTTTGAACTCAAGTCCCCAGACTACCTGAGCCTTTCTAGTGGGGACCATAGTGTCTACTGATTTTTGTTGAGCAAAAGTCTCTTTGTAGGAGGCTGGATTGAGTGCAAACCTCCCATCTTTTATGCATCTCTGAAAGTAGCAGTCTGCTATCACCTGAGTTAATAGTTGCTCTTCCAACAGAGACATTTGTGGACACAAATTTCTAAAGTTTCTGATATATTCCCTCCATTCTCTAAAATTTGTAATGGCTCCTGATGAAAATACCCAGACATCATGATGACCTGTTTCTATATTTAAAAGTAGCTTTGAATTCATAAATTGTTCTAATTATAATTTGAGTGGAATATAAGTTTATAAACTTTTTCAGTTATTATTTTTTGGGGAGGACATATTCTTCTGGCAAGTTTGTTGACAGAATCCCATTGAGAGTAAGCATTACTTGTCCTCAATATTTGTGTTACCAGTTTTACCAGGAAGCCTTATCTGGTCCTGCTTCCTTCTGCTTTACCCAGGGAATTTGAATAGCTGATGTGGAAAGGAAAAAGGAGATGGAGCACAATCGGTAGAATTAAGCATTGTGTTGAGAATTGTTACTGAGTCCTTCAAGAGACCTTTGTCTGACTTAAGCATCTAAGAATTCAAGCCTTGTTTTTCTCTTTCATATATAATGACAGCAGTGGGCCACGGATGTCACGTGCTTAGAGCTCACCGCCTCTGCTGTCTTATTGTGATTCTCCATGTGGTAATAAAAAACTTTGCACACAGAATGCAGACCACATTCAGCTTCCCAGAAAGCTAGCTTCCAGTGAACAGAAACTGAATTTCCATACCTAAATACTGTAGGAAAGGATTTGACTAATTGGACATGAGTTTCTGTTCTCCTCACAATAATTTACTGCCGGCAAATTATTACACATTTAAATACTTTGGATAAATGAATTAAAAGCCAGTTTTCCTCTTTATTCATCCAATTCATTAGATGATTTCATTTTAGGAAATGAAGAAGTAGATGTGATTCATTGTACAACAAATGAGCAATTCACTCACTTATGCAAGGAATAAGAATCTCTGTTCTAAGAGATGGAATGATTTGTTTCCCCACTGCCAAGGTGGCTGCTGGCCATACAGGGCATAGTGTTCATACAGTGCAAATGCTGATGATGGCGCTAACCTAGTATAGAGATGCTTGCTTGACATCCAGAGTAATCTTCATCTACCATAAATAGGAAGGTAAGCAGGATTCTAAAAGTAACTATAGAAATAATAATAATAACAACAATAATCATCAACTCTCATATAGTTCATTACTTTTGCAAGTGTTTTGGTATATATTACTTAATTTGATTGTCACACAACGACCCTGGATGTCAGTATTGTTACTATCCCCATTTTACAGATAAGGAAACTGAGGTTCAGAGGACATTACTGCATTGCTGGAGGACACACAGCTCATAAGTAGCAGAGCTAGAATTGGAACGCAGGCCTCCTGATGCCAGAATAATACGGCCTTTTCATTATGTCTACTATACGTAACCTAAAAGGACAAAATGGAGAGAGAAAGAAAAGATCCATCTGAAAGCTGCGTCCTTTGGTTGTTCTAGCTCAGGTCACCACACATGCTATCTCCCTGTTCCCGTCAAGAGGCAGCTGGCCTTGAAGGGCTGGAGCAGGGTGGGGCAGCCGGGAGACTCAGTTGACAGGTGAGCTCTCTCCCTGTCCACTGTCTTCAATGTATGCGTCCCAGTGAAAGGAGAATCCTGGGAAGAAACCATCTGTCTCTTGCGCCTGTGTCGAGAGAGGCAATCCGGGTGCAGTGGGAGGCAGGTGAGGACCAAAGAATTCAAGAGACAGGAGATTCCGTGCCTCCGAGTGCCTACCCGTGCCACAGCCCAGCAGAAGCGCTGGGGCCTTGGGCATGCGCGCAGCGGGCGCGGTCGCAGACTCCAGCCCCGCCCAGCCGCCTCCGCGGTCCCGCAGTGTTGTCATTGCTCTGGCAAGTGCGGACACATCCCACTCCAGAACAGCTGGGAGAGGGGCGAGGGGCGTCGGGTTCGGAGTGGTCCTCTTCAGGCTCCAGGTGCAAAGTGCTCCAAAACAATCAAAGCATCAGAAATAGCAGCCACGAAAAGGAGCCCTCAGAGGAGAAATGAGGCCCAGGCTTCTTGGGAGCGGATACAAAAAGTGCTGTCACAATTAATGTCAGTCCGGAGGCCAGTTTCTGAGAGGGTTCAGTAGACTAGAAGTACATACAGAGGGAAACGGCTTTTCCTCCAGTGGTAAAAAGCAGAGTCAACCTTAGATCCAGATCCTCTTCTTCCAACCTTTTCTTTGAAATAGCTGATAAATAATCTCATTTTCTTTCTTTTCTTTCCTTTTCTTTCCTTTTCTTTCCTTTTCTTTTGAGGAGTCTTGCTCTGTTGCCCAGGCTGGAGTGCAGTAGCGGGATCTCAGCTCATTGCAACCTCCACCTCCCGGGTTCAAGCGATTCTCCTGCCTCAGCCTCCCAAGTAGCTGGGATTACAGGTGCCCGCCACCACGCCCAGCTAATTTTTGTAGTTTTAGTAGAGACGGGTTTTCGCTAGGTTGGTCAAGCTGGTCTCGAACTCCTGACCTCATGATCCGCCTGCCTCTGCCTCCCAAAGTGCTGGGATTACAAGCATGAGCCACTGGGTCCGGCCAAATCTCATTTTCAGAGTGAGAAATTCTCTATTCTTATAACTAGTAGGAGCTGTATTGGAAAGTTTTCTACTCACTCTTTTCTACCAGGTTAATCAGTGTTGTGGTTAGGAGCTTGGATTTCGGCATCGCACATACTGGCGTTCAAATTCACACTGTGCTATTTATTGACTGTGACTTTTGAACAAATACCTTCTCTGATTCTCAGTCCCTTCATCTGTGAAATGGGGGAAATGCCACCAACCTGATAGAGTTATTTTGAGAATTACATGAAGTACCAAATGTTGAATGCTTACTATAACATCATGGTAAATGAAATAAGGCAGACACAAAAGGACAAATACTGTATGGTTCCATATATATGAAGTGCTTCGTAGAGAATTTTGAGCTGAGGGGAAGGGCAAGATTTCTTGTTTAATGGCTGCAGAATTCCAGTTGGGGGAAAGGTGTGGAGATGATCACACAACAATGCGAACATACAAATGCTGATGAACTGTACATGTTTAAATAGGCAAAATGGTAAATGTATGTTATGTATATTTTAACACAATAAAATAAACACATTTTAAAATGTTTACAATAGAGCTTGGCACACAATAAATGACTCCAATCTTGTGCCCCATCCGTCGCATACTTCTATCACTTGCTGTTATTTGCACTGTATTTTATCCACTCTGTCTGCCACTACTGTTACATTTCAATCTTCTCGAAAGTAAAAGACCACTGATTATACCTTATTCATCTTTTCTACCTCTGGCCTACCATAATGCCTGGCACATGTTAAGCACTCATTAAATGATTTGGGGAAAAAGGGAAGGTTGCTCAAGACTCTTCCCCTCCTATTTCTTACATTTTTAAAACCTCTCAATGTTGTAAAAGGTCACTTGTTTCTCTTTTTGTGCTAGAAGATCATTATTTTGGACTAAAATAGCAAGTTCACACTATTGTACCAATGTATTGGGTTATTTAAGCTTCAATAAATGAAGGAGACATTTCCTTAAATTAAGTCTCTGAGGATTGGATCCATGTTGTTCTTAAGGAGTTACATCTTGCTCTAAATATACGGGCAGAGCAAAAGTGGAGCATGGGTTGCTGTTCCTTTAGAGGGAAATTAATACTATATAGAGTATTCTATATCCAGTATATAACTGGAGCCCACATGGTTCTGTCTTCATGCAGTACCATTTCAAAGAAATAGTAGCCAGATGGCATAAGCTTTGAAGAAACTGTAGACCATTAATGAAGTTTCCTGACAGTGACAACTAAGGGGATCCCATAACACTTCATGCAGAAAGTCTCTCAAAAGCCTACTGTAGGTCTCTTTCCATCTCATTAAACTTCTGCCCTGCCACACACAGTAACTGCTCCCTCTTCTCACTCTCTCACCACCTCTTTCTTTCTCTTCCCAGCTTTCTCTCTCTCTTCCCACTTCTCCCTCTCTTTCTTTCTCTTTACCCATTCCTCTCCTCCAAGATGCATTCTCATCCACCCCTTCCTCATCCATGCTATGCTGCCATGCACACTTCCCTGTCTGTAAAGTCCAGGCTCCTTGTGTCTGACTGTTCCCTCTGCACACAGTCCCTAGGAAGCATGGTCAGGTCACCTGCACTGACTAGGACCCAACAAGAACCAACACATAGTCCATCCTTCTTCCTGAAATTCTGGTTAAAAAAAAAAAATTAAAATTTTGCACCTCATGTAATGCTGAGGAACCCCCGCGTCAGCATTTCTAGGATGTGCTCATGGAGAACTATTCGGCTGTCATCATATAACTTTCCTTTTATTTTTTAGCCACCCTCATTTATAGGACCATAAGTCGATCAAAATGATACCAACTCATTTTTTCTCTGGCCTTCCTCTGGGTTCATGTCGTCCAACTCTGCATGACGTACACCACCAGAACTGCTCTTCTCAGGATACTCACCAAGGGTCCTGGCTACTCACACCTGTCTGCTCACTCAGTGGGGGCCTGAGTGCACAGCTGCAACCTCTTTATGGCTTATAAACATGCTAATTGAGACACTTGGCTCTAGGTAATGAAGAAGTCTAGGAATATGAATTGCCAAATCATTTGACTTTGCCCCTTTGTAAATGAGGGGCCTGACTGGGCTGTATGTTCTAAGTTCTCCTCCGGGCCCAGAAGTCTATGTATCTGTAGTTGACACATACATTACCCCTAAAGCCCAGTTTCCACTTGCTTCAGACTTCCTTTGAAGCTTTAATACCCAAGACCTAACTATTTTATTTCCTCTCTTCTGAACCCTCTGAACATCTTGCTTTAGTTTAAGGCTTCAAGAATATCCATCAATACAAATTACAGAGCCCACCCCCTAGAGTTTTAGATTCAGTAGAGAAATTGCACTTCTGACAAGTTATTGAGGTATATGGGTGCTTCTGGTCTAGGAACCATATTTTGAGAGCCACTGGACTAAGAATTTTGAGAAGACTTTACCAACACTTTCTTATAAGAGGTATCAATCCTGTTTCTCAGAGCTGATCACACCTGTTTTCTTCAGTAAGCATCTTCATTTCAAAGGATGCTTACTCAATCAAAAATGAAGACCACGTAGAAAGTCTAATTTTCAGGACAAGGATACTGAAATGTAGTTTTTAGGTGCAGTGAATTTCCCGAAGGAACTCAAATGGCATACATTTGTGAGGCAGAGTTGCAGCAGCACGATGCAGTCTTTTCCCAGCCCCTGAGCCATTTACTAGACCAGGTCATCCTTTCAGGACTCATGTTTTATTGTTTTTGTGAAGAAAATACTTCTGACAATTGCTGCCTCAGAACTTAACCTCTAATGCAATAAGTGACAGTGCACTGAACTCCAGAAGAGATTTAAGACTGGGGTCTAATGGCTTAAGACAATCCAGCACTGGTCTCACGCCCTGCAGGAAGCAGCAGCTGCAGGTCTTAAAGCATTTGAAAAATGCAGCATGGCCCAAAGTCAGTTTCCAAAATGAAGCATTGTCATCCATAAATTTGGAACACTTTAAGAAAGGAATTTACAGGTTTTAGCCAACATTCACATCCCCTCCTTGAGGCACGTCTATGTTGAGAGTTCCCTTGCCTCACTTAAAATAGTTATCTTTTTCATTGTGTCGCTCTGTGGTATTTTTCCTGTAAACTCTTATTTTGTGTGGATATGGTAATGAACCTTATAATGCCAACCCCAATGGATGGATGCAGACAGTTTTATTAAACACGCTATTTCCCTTGCCCACCAAAGTGTTAAATGATAGTTTAGAGGTTTGTATTCATCATGCTGATCTAATTATACTAGACAGCTCTTGTTAAGTCTCCAGAGTAACCGGATTTCAAGGCCTTTTGTGCAGATGCACAATTTTGAAGAGATTAACAGATTAAATGCCTTCTAACTTCTCATCTATATAAGTTAGTAATGGACAGGGTGCCTTCATTATCATCTCAACTCCATTGAACCTAGTGGGAAAAAGGGTTTTCAGCCAGCCCACATTTTAATAGGTGAAAAGAAGAATTTCTTGCCTAGATGACATGAGTAATTTTATCTCTCTGAATCTCCATTTGAGAGAGTGTGCCCCATTTTGTATGTTCACCTCTGCAGAGTTTACCTTTAAGATGTTTACCTCATCAGAATCCATTTTTATAATATTTAGTATGGCTTCTGGTTCCATAATTATATGGTGTTGGTGAGAGTGATGTTGGAGGTGGTGACGGTGGTGGTGGAGGTAGAGATGAAGGAGGTGGTGGAGTTGATGGAAGTGCTGGAAGTAGAGGTGGAGATGGTAGAGGTGGTGCTACCAAGCAATGCTAGAACTGGTGGATCCCCAGTTTCCAGATGAGGAAACTGAAGCCCAGAGAGGAGAAAGCATTGTCATTTCACACAGGAGAAACATTTCTCTGCCTCTTTTCTGTCCCACTTGCACAAAACCTGTTTAATATTGGGTAGTCCTAACAAATAATACCAAATCTTGAACTAAGGTTCCAGAGTTACCAAATCCTTACAACCAGGTACTCAGGAAAAATTAGGACATTCTGCTTTCCCCAAGCCAAAGAGCTGACCTGATTTCTACCTCATGAGGCTACATATGTCCTATATCCACTGCAAAGGCAACCCCAAAGCCTAAGTTCTGTGCAGTTGGAACTAGGGAACACACTGGTCTTTCCTGGAGAAATAAAATTAAGATGATTGGTCATTATATTATTATGGTTACATGAAAGGAGGCCAGAGCTGAAAGATGGTAAGTGTGCTTGCAGGCAAAAATGTCCAGTGCTTCACAGAGGCTATTTTTTTCATTAACTTTTTTTTCTTTTTTGGAGTAGTTTTAGATTTACAGAAAAGTACAAAGATAATACACAGAGTTCCCATGTACCCTGCATGCATTCTCTCCTACTGTTAACATCTTACATTACTGTGGTACATTTGTTACAACCAATGAACCAACCTTGGTCCTTTGGTACTTACTATTAACTAGACTCTACAATTTGTTTGGATTTCATCTGCATTTCCCTAAATATAAAACAATATGAACTTTTTACTTTTGTAACATGGTAAAGTCCATCACACAAGATGGCTTGAAGCTCCTTAAGGGTAGGCTCTAATTATATACATTTAATCTTATTTCTTTTAGCACCTTGTGTGTGTGTGTGTATATATACACACACATATATATACACATATATATATCAGTCAATACATATATATATGACACAATAAATGTGTTAACTGATTATGCTACTCTAATATCCCACTGATTCCATTTTCGTACAAGATAATTCACCAGCCTCACTCAGTTTAGTAATAGTTTTATACACCTAGAATATAAATGAGTAGCAAAGGTTACTCATGCTGTCATGTAAGCTGTCAAGTGTATTCTGCTTACTTTTCTTTTCAGAAATCTCAGCCTCAATCTCAGAGCTGAAGATAGTGTTCATAGCCATGGAGTAAGGGTTAAGCTCTTCAAGGTGATGCTAAAGAGAGCGCAACAGAGAAAGGCTGGTGACTCAAGAACCCAATAAATCCTTGCTCTGCTTGACTCTTCTCCTTGGTGACTAGGCTCTTGGAGAAGTACATGGCACCCTGTCCCTTCTCTCTAGGGATGACTAGGCTCTTGGAGAGGTACAGAGTGCCCTGTCCTTTCTCTCTAGGGTACCTACACATAATTGTGTCCAGCCCTTCTACAAAAGCCTCATTTTTTCAGAACTAAGTTTCCTTTGAAAATTGAAGGTTTATCTGGAAAGTTAACAGAGCAGAATTAAGTTACTCAGAAGTAATGAAAGGAGAAAATCATGAGACCCGGAGCTTAAGTTTAAAATTAAAAGCAGCTCCTTTTGATGAAATAATAATAGCTAACATTTCCTAAATGCCAGGCACTATTTTACTGGGTTTATTAACTCACTTTATTTTCTAAGAATCCAAGAGATAGGTTTTCTCTTACATATGTAGAAACTTCTTATATTCCTTCCTCTTCCACATGTTCAAGTACATAGATGAATCCCATCTGACATATATTAGTATATTGCATCTTGAAAAATAAAGTACATTGCCAGCATATTAATCTGATTCCAGAACCCTTGAAAATAATGACAGAAGAAAAATATCATCAATAAGGAATCATTTGGCTCAACTCCACCACTCTCACTACCCTATCCCCATCTCCTTCTTACCTATACAGACAGAAACACACATACAACATACAGTGTACTGCCGTGACAGCTACTGTCTTGATTCGTTTTGTGTTGCTATAACAAGATACCTGAGACTGGATAATTTATAAAGAAAAGAGAGTTATTTGGCTTACAACTCTGGTGGCTGGGAAGTCCAAGAAACGTGGTGCTGGCATCTGCTCAGCTTCTGGTGAGGGCCTCATGCAGCTGGCAGAGAAGCAGAAGGGAAAGTGGGTATGCCAAAAAAAAAAGAGCCAAAATGAGGAGGAACTTCACTTTATAGCAACCCACTCTCACACTAACTAATCTAGTCCCACGTGTGAGAACTCACTATCACAAGAATAGCATCAAGCTCCCCATGATGGTGGAGGCCCCATGGTCCAGATGCCTCCCATCAGGCTCCTCCTCTTAAAAATTCCACCTGCGACATTGCTGCCCTGGGAATTAAGGTTCCAACGTGAGTTTTAGTAGGGACACTCAAACCATGCAACTACCAAAATAATTGTGACTACCTGCAAACTTTTATAGATAGGAGAAGAATTACTAGATTAACTTTAAAAAGATGTATGTCTCATTATTAAAGTGATATACGCTCATGGTAGAAAATAAACAGCAGAAAAATACAAGTTTTGAAAAGAAAGTGAAAATAACCCATAAGCACATCCCACATGGGCTGGAGGCCCCAGTGGCCCAGATGCTCATGGTAGAAAATAAACAACAGAAATATACCCATGGTAGAAAATAAGCAGCGGGAAAATACTTACAAGTTTTGAAAAGAAAGCAAAAAACACCCATGAGCACATCCCACAATATGGTCATTTCTACTATTTTGTTGTAGCTCCTACAAATCTTTTTTTCTATGTATATATGGTTTTCTTTCATTGAAGTCACACTGCATGGACACTTTAATTCTGCAACTTTTTTACATAGCATTACACAGTATCATTTTCCCATGTTATTATAAATTATTCAAAAGTATCATTTTTGTGACTACAGTAGCATGTTTCATGCTGTAAGTTAGGACTCGAGTAAGTCTGCCCCTCTGCCCCTTTGCCACTACACTGCATGCAACTCTTTTTTTTTTTTAATTCTCATATAATAAAAAGATCATACAAGCCTTTGTAAGCTTGGTTTCACTTCTGGGTTTATTCATGGCCAAGTTATTTCTGCCAAAATCAGGTCCTTTGCTATCCAAAATGCTTTAATATTGACATCTGAACATTTATAACAGGGAGGCACATAAACACATATCTCTAATTTATGATATGGAGCTAGTAAAAAGAAAATGCTTTTTAAAATACATTAATTCAATCAAATGCTACCACATAAGGAAATCAATATTTTTGAGATGATAGTTTCCAAACAATTAGAGTATTAGTATTGAGCCCTTTTGTGTGTTCAGCAAAAACCAGAACAAGGAGAGTAATAAATGGCATAGGGAATACAAATTGATATTAGATTCATACTAATATTTTCTGGTTAGATAATGCTTATTTGCTTCATGTTGCATCAATGGAAATAAAGTGGAGAGAGTATAGACTTTGAAAACAGTAACTGAATTCAACTTCCAGGTTTGCCATTCAGTAATTTCATTTTTTACTAGGCAAGTTGTTTAACCTCTGAGACTCAGAGACCTCATCCACAAAGTAAGGTTCACAGTGTCCACCTTTATCATGTCACTTGTGCTAAGGATTAATTGAGACAATGTGCATGAAGGTTCTTAGTGCATGGTACATAACAGAGGCTTCATAAATGCTAGTTCTCACTACCATTTCTTTTCCCTAAATAGCCTGGTTTACTCAACAGACATTTAGCTTAATCCCTGGTTCAGTACACACAATCTTTCCAATCTTCCTTCCATATATATACATAGATCTTGCCATATCCACTTGTGCAGAAATGTGCTATATGTAAATGCAAATTTTACTCTACGAAAATACATATAAGATATCCTCCAGAGTAGCAGCTATTCATATGCATGAATTGTATGCCAACCTGCTTGATCTGGATAGAGTTGGTGCAGGTTGGATGTAACAGCAAGCTGGCCAGAGCATTTGCGCTGCTCATCAACCGCCACGCCAAATTCAGCAGATCTGCCTGGCTTGTCAGAGAGGATATCCCTTTCTTCCTTTGTGTCCTATTGGGCCTTTCTGAGTCCTGGAACAACCTTCCCAGCTAGAGAAGTGTTCTCCTGCCATCGGGCATGTCAGAGTGGGTCAAAATTCAAACATAGGGAACAGACTGCAATCTAAAGCAGTGCTACTCAAGATAGTCCTAAGACCAGCAGATCAGTACTACCTAGAAGCAAATTTGGGGACTCTGCAAAGGCCTACTGAATCAGAATCTCTGAGGGTGAGGCTCTTCAGGTGAGCCTGGTGCTTGCAAAATTTTAATTTAAAGTGAAACTTCATTCATTCAACAAATGTTAATGGAGCTCCTGCTTCTCTCCCCATTGCTCACTTGTCACCAAAAACACTGGCCTTCTTGCTGAACCTTGAAACAGGAGGAGGATGAAGAGGAAAGACTTTTGATGTAACTACACAGAATGGTTAAAATTCCATTTGTATTTCATCAGTGTTTCTAGTTCCTTGTGTTTCATCAATGTTTCTAGTTCCAATTTTCAGACTAGTTTCCAATTTCTTTTAGAATTTTTAAAATTCAGTTAAAGTGCTTGCTGTTTAGCGATAGAAATTTCACTGGTATTGAAATTAGTTTTCTAAAAAAAAAGAGAATTGTATATTGCTCCATTATCTCCAGTCACTTCCTCTAGGACAAGCTTCCCCAGAAAATACCAGCATTAGCAGCATGAGCTGGTGCTGTGGGTGATAGCTTTGGCACAGAAGGCACATGTGCACATAGCACTTACACAGCAGGTGGCCATAATCATTTCCATGACTGGCTGTCGATTTCCTGGTAACAAGAGTCGCTTGGGTACATGGGCAGGACAAACACACATGGTCCAGAACAGCCATCAGTGCTAAAAACAATTCAAGATATATGTGGATCAAAGTCAGGGGTCATTCATTATGTTAACTGAAATAGGCCAGGTGCAGAAAGGCAAATACTATGTGATCTCACCTATATGTGGATTCTAAAAAAGTTGAACTCATAGAAGCAGAGAGCAGGATGGTGGTTACCAGAGGCTGGGGGTGGGGGCGGGGAGGAGTTGGGGATATGTTGGTCAGAGGATACAAAATTTCAGTTATTCAGGAGATCAAGAGATCTATTGTACACCATGAGGACTATAGTTACAACAATGTATTGTATTCTCAAAAATCTCTAAGAGAGTAGATTTTTAAGTATTCTAACCACAAAAATGCTAATATATGAGGTAATGCATGTGTTAACTAGCTTAATGAAGCTATTCCACAATGCATGCATATTTTAGAACATCATGTTTTACATGATAAATATATGCAATTTTTGTCAATTTGAATAATTAACTTTTTAAAGTCTGGGGTCATGAATTACTTCATCAAAGGTATCTTTAAAAAAGTTAAGAACATGAATAGAACTTAAATTAACTTTTATTTTTCCAATTTTAAATTAAGAATCAAATCTAATAATATTTGAAATCCTCTCTCTCATGCTTTTGAAATGTCTTAAATGCATTTGCCTGGTACTCATTCCTTAGAATATCATAAAGCAGAATTTGGCAATACCAAAACATTATTTACCTTTATTTTGTTTAAAACATGAAGGTAGATCTTTTGTGGGGAGGTAGGGTTATTTTGTTTAGGGTTTTTTTGGTCTAATTTTAAAACTTATCCTTGCTCATATATGAAACTCAAGCAAATGTAAACAGCAAAATAAAAAGCAGCTCAAATTCATCCTAGGTAATTGCTGTCAATATTTTGAAAGGCATTCTTGCATATGTCTCTTTATAATCACACACACACACACACACACACACACACACACAAACTTTATATGAAAAGGACTATACTATACCTGAGGTTTTGAACCCTATTTTTCCCCTGCTTTCCATGTCCTGGAGATCTTCCAGTCTCCATAAATATAAATATAATTTGTCTTTTTAAATAGCTGCATAATTTTTGTTTACTGGGTTATCATAATGTATACAATATGTTACCTATTTATAGACAAGTATGTTGCTTCTAGTTTTTATGACTCTAAATAAGATTAGGATAAACATATCCTTGTACATGGAAATCTTTGCACATTTCTAATTTTATCACTAATAGAAATAACTAGCAGTGAAATTAGTGATGGAAGGCCATATGCATTTAGAGGTTTGGTTCCATCAGCAAACTGCCCTCCAAAAACACTGTCAAACTTTTTAATCTTTGCCAATCTGATAGACAAAAAATGGTGTCTTGTTTTTATTTCTATTTCTTTCATTATAAATGAAGTTAAAAAAAATTGAGTTTAGATACATGTGAACTTAACTGATCATCTCAGGAACCCTGTGGTTAACACTGGAGTTAATTGGGCTGTGCTATATCTAATGAATTTTTCATTTATAAGCTTGGAAATGTTGCATCTTTGAACCTCTTTAGAAAAAAAATTGTAGCAAGTTTCTCTTAAATGAAGCAGATAAGAATAATTTAAATACATCAGAACATACGGCTTCAGGCATCTTGTCATTTTTCTAAGATATTTAAAATCTTGAAAAAAGTATTTGGGAAAAAGTCAAAGTTTCCAATGTGGTTCTATCATTATAAATAATTGCCAAAAGCTATTTCAAAAGCCGACTGTGAAGAGATTAAAAGTCAGGAATCCTGGGCTCTCTGTTCCAAGTCTGCCCCTAACCAACTCAGTGACCTTGTGAAATGGACTTCACCTCTGTGGTCTTCAGTTTCCTCCTCCAAAAAAAATGGAAGGGATTGAATAGATGTCCTCTGAGGCCTTTTCCACCTGAGATGTGATGATGATCTTCATTCTCAGGACAGTAGTTTTGCCAGGTCCATAATTGACAGAGGTCCCAATCCTGCCACCAATTGAACTCTAGCCCACTATCTTGAACACAACAATAGACACTCAGCTTAAATCTTGGTCAAATGCAAAGAATCCATTTTTTATTTGAAAAACATTTAATAATCTAGACAAGTTGGAGAAATGTAACCTTTATTTCTGCATGTGAGTGGGTTTGTGTGTGTGTGTGTGTGTGTCTTTTTCAATTTATTCATTTCTTAAACATTTGTTAGGTATCTACTGTCTTATAGGCTACTGCGGGAAATACAAGGCTGAACAAGACAAATATTTCCTTCCTCAGGTAACTCAATATCTAGTGGAGAAATGGACAAATAAGCAAACAGGGATTGTCTGAAAGAAAACTGTGCTTAAATAATACCGTTTCTTTCTCAAAATTTACATTTGTATGAGATGGCATTTTCCTTTACCTCCATGTTGCTACAGAGATAAAGATGATGAAAGGTTTAAGCAAGCATAAAATGCCTTTCAAAAAAGCCCCAAATATTTGGACCTCTTTTAGAGTAAAATTATCCACTTTGAATGACAGATCCTAACAGTTCCTATTATTTTAACTGCTCAAATATGATTTCAACAACTGGGAAAGCATGAGGCATATTTAAAGCCCAGACTTGGTTATTTTGTCTTAGTAAGTTAGAGAAAGACCAGACATAGTACAGGACAAGTCTCAGGGGTAGTGCCAATCAATAAGAGACTCCTGTGGGTAGGCAAAGCAGCATATTTATGGAGCACCACAAACTTCAGTTGTACTGACGCCAGTGGCCAGTTTCATGGATTCCAGCATGTGGGCAGAGACCAGCATTGCAGAAGCCAGACTGGGTGATATCAGCATCCCAAGAAGTTAGAATTTTGCAACTGGAAGTTATTTTATATATAACAGGAGTACAGTAACTAATCTAGGATTAAACTGAACGTTAAGCCTCTGGAAAGGAAGTTAGACACTGTCTACAGAAAAACAATGTGGTGTACAAAGCAGTCGATAACAGAAAACAAAAGTCAAAAGAGAAACACAGTTTTATGACCTAGTACAGTTATTCTCAAACTTCCGCATGCATCAGAATCACCAAAGCTCATATTGCTAGACTCCCACATCTAGAATGTCTGATTCAGTAGGTTTGGGTAGGGCCAAAGAATTTGTTTTTTAAAAAGTTCCTAGGTGATATTGATGCTTCTGGTCCAGGAACCACACTTTGAAAAATACTTACAGAACAGCCCAAGAACTCACTCAGGCTTGGCAACTCAGACATAAAAACCTTGTTTTCAAAATTGGGATTGTGAAATGAAGGGGAATATGTGGAAGCCTGTGGTTTTAAACCCAGCTGTGTCCTGTCTAATAAACAACAAGAGAACCAGAAAGAGCAAGATAGGTCTACACAGGTCACCGGGATAGATTTTTAAAAACATGGGTGGGGACAGAATGACTGACACTGGAGATGTGATTGGTTTCGGAAAAGATGTCATGGGAGTTGAAGGTTATCTATGATCTCAGGAAGAGGCAGGGGCAGGTGCATTAGGCAAGAACTGGTCTTAACGTCCACAAGGACTCATCATCATCTCTCTGAACCAGGGGCGTTTGCTGAATGCAAACACGTGCCTGTTCTTTGTGTATACTTAAAGAGTAGTTCTATATCTAAATTCTGCTCCAAACTATAAGGTTTGATCCTATGAAGTTACCAGTATTTAACACCTTCTGACTTACCAAAAAAAAAAAAAAATGGCAACTTCACAAGATGCAACCTAATACAATATGAACTGTAAAATAAATGTAATATAGAATATGAACTGAAAATAAATGCAAAATTCTTTATACTTAGCTCTCCTCTTTTGTCAAATAAATTTTAAATGAGGAATCAATTTTTAGGTTTTCTATATTTAGATTTAAGTACTTTGAGGATTTTTCCATCGCAGATTTTCCATCCTTGAAACAACTTGCACAGAATTGACTCTGATCTGCTGCCCCCTGCTGTCAGCTAGGGAAGCAACCTGATTTTTAACTGTTGAGGAGGCTAGAGCTAATCCTTTAGACAAAAAAAGAAAATCAGGGTTTCTAAACATGTCACTTAGGATTATCCCTTGTTTGGGGTAATCCTTGCCAGTACTTTTCCCCATTCGAAGACTATTGAGACTTGATGGGATAAGTCATTATCATGTGAGCCCTACTGGGCTGACATGTTTCCCTTTTTGGATATAACTTAACAGTTAGAAAAGAAGGATAGAATTGTAGCTGGACTCTCAGTAACTCACACTAATGACAGGGACAGCTGTTTACAAATTTCAGTCATCAGACTAAGGAGAATGTATGGAAAGGTAATGGCATGGAGGGGCTTCAAGCCTGGATCTTGATGATTTTGCTGGAGAGAGTTAGGATTTAATTGCCTTCCACAAAAACTGGGGCTTGTGCTCCAGTAGTTTTGTTCTTTATGTGATAAAACGGAATGAGTATAAGCCAACTCTAGGTCTTCACCCTCAATTTTTCTCTGTCACATCAAAAGGGACTGCTGGGTTTTTATAAGAATCACTGAGTTTTAGATCTAACACAGAACTGTGCTGCCAGTGGTAACTGATGGTTGCTTGCAGGAAATGATGGAAAATGCTTAAAATTCAATCCAGAATCAGTTGGAGAGTTGAGATTGTAACTCAGATACACAACTGTTTAAATGCTGCCCCTCACTACCCAACGCTTGTTGTAAATGGTTTTTAAAGGCCCCTCGACACATTGTTCGAAGCTTGAGCTGGGAGGGAAGGGTGTGTGTTCCCAAGAGGCCCTAGCACTGTCTCAGTCCCCACCCTCAGCCATTTGTAAATGGCTCTTTGTCTCCTGGAACCTCCTCCAAAAGGGGTGGGTACAGGTGTTCCCAGTTGGGTCAGAGGCTGAAAATGTTGAGAATGGCTATTCTGAATTATGGTTGTAATTTAATCCGGCAAATATTATTGAGCTTCTCTCTGTAACAAAGTAGGCTCTGGTGACGCAGGAGCATAAAGTCCGCCCAAAGGCTCACAATCTGGCTTCCTATAAGTGTGAACAAACTGGTTTTACTCAACTATTACCGAAGTAAAGAGAAGTGTTAGCAAATGCTAAACAATTATATGAAAAGAACAGGCAGATAGTCCCTGGACCCACTGATCAACCTTAACATAAATAAAAGTGGGGAAACAAGACCTGTGCATTCAAATGCATTGCCTGAATTGGGATGTGCGGGAAGCTTAACATACAGAGTGACTTTCAAAGATTTAGTCCCAGAAATATACACTTCATTAATAATATTGTATGATCACATGTTGAAATGATAATTTTTCAATACGTTGGGTTAAATAAACTATTACAATAAAAAAGAAAATTATTGGCTAAAACTTCCCCCATTTAAACTGCAAACTAGTGTGCTAGTGACATGAGCATTTGCTACAGTTTACACTATTTCTCACCATATGAAAACCAAAATCTTTAACTTAGCTCACAAGGCTACACAAACGATGCCGAAGGGCAGGTTTTGTTTTTTTAATATCCAATTCCTTGCAGATTGATGATTTTCTAAAGACAATAACAATTAATTTTTCAAATAAACGAAATGAAAAAAGTCACACAAAATGCAAGCCCAATTTTATTGTTAGTTTAACAAACATAAATTTACTTCGTGAAATGGCTATAAAAATTTCTACAATGTAGACTTCCAATTTTTATACTCGCCTCATCCCCAACAGGATAACAAACAGTTCACGGTCCATATACCACTCTTTGAGTGACACAGGCTAGCCCCTGCCTACCTCTCCGTATCCCTCTCTGCCGGCAGCCACAGTGGCCTGTTTCCCTTCTTAGAACATGCCACTCCCCTTACACTGGCAGGACTCCCAACCCCTCTTTGCCTAGTTAATCAGAACCATCTTTCAGATTTCAAGCCACAAGCCTCTGTCTTTACCCTGACAGCCTAGACCCTAGTCAGGGTCCCTGTCTGTGCTCCATTGTACCATGTGCTTCTCTTTATCACACGTTTCACCATTTGGAGGAACCTGACTCCTTCACTAAGCTGTGGGCTTACGGTGATGGTATCAGTTTTGCTCACCAATGATCCCAAATGCCTAGGACATACTACATACTCAATAAATACTTGTTTAATTAATAGATAATTAAAATATAATTTGAGCTCATAAAATTCAAACTTTCATTTTGTAACTGAGAAAACTAACCTATAGAGAGTTTAAGCAATTTGCTTAAAATTTCCAAGGATATATATATTCAAAACTAAGACCCAGATCTGCGTAAGTCCACACCATTACTTTTTTCCTAAACACACTAAAATAGGGCATTACCCAGAAATCATAAAAATCGTTTTGGATGGTGACCATTTCTATGAGTTGAACCCATTTCCAAAATTATCCAGAAAGTTTACACAGTTAAACAATATTTTATTTTGTATCTACTCATTCATTTCACAGATACTTGTTGAACACCTACCATGTGGCAGGCATTACTCTAAATGTTGTGAATGTGGCAGTTGTGTAGAAAGCCCAGGGTTTCCTGAACAGCCTCTTTCTAGTGGGAGAGACAACAGCAAACACAGAAAAAGACCCATAGTTGGTGATAAGTCCTTTGCACAGAATTAGCACAAGATAAAGGGATAGAGGGACTTTGAACAGAATTAGCACAAGATAAAGCGAAGGAGGGACTATTTTGGATGATGTAATCAGGAGGCCCATCTGAGGAGGTGATGCTTGAATTGAGACCCGACTATGAAAAGTGGTCGAGGAGTTCTGGTGGAAAGCAGAAGGGACGGCAACTGCAAAGCTTTGAGTTGGGAACAAGCCTTAGTAAGTTCCAAGAACAGCAAGTGTGGCTGGGCAGGAGGGGGTTCTGACTCCAGGATGAATGAGGAAGTAGGATCCGATCTTGGCTGGCTGGTCCGAGGACACTGATGTAATCTGATTTGGCTTTTCCTCTGGTTGTTAAGGAGAGCACTGTGGGGTCAGATGGAAACAGGCCAGCAGCAAGAGGAGTCCAGGTGAGAGATGAGAGTAGGGTAGCAGCAGTGGTGGTAGCGAGAAGTGGTCGCATTCAAGATTTGTTGACTCTGCTGATGGATTGGATATTGCAGGTAAGGAAAAAAGAGAACTTGGGATACTTGCGAGGCTTTTTGACTTGAGCAATTGAGTGAATATTAGTGCCAAAAACAGAAATATTGGAAAACTCAGGAGAAACATTTGGAGGGGGGAGATTTCTTTTAAATCAAGAGTAAAGTCATGTGTGGAGTAAATAGCACACAGCGTAGACCACAGAGAGAAAACAATTTTCAATATGGTCCATCAGAAACCTTGTGATGCTGACATTTTCTCTAATAATTTTACCTGTGCTTATATGTTGTGATATATTAAGTATGTGAATAAGAAGATTTGGGCAGAGTATTAGACAGAGTAATTAAATCAAATAATTGAAATATTAATACTTTTTTAGAATATTGGTATCATTTTTGTTTGTTTTGCCTAATATCGTTAATTTTCCTAAATTTACAGATAGCGAGTTAAAACTGTTCCTTGATAATATGTAGCACTATTTACAAAACTATTTATTACAGCAATGATTCTAGTGTCAAAATAGGAAGTAATCTAAATCATCATCAATAAAGTAAATACATATATTCTTATAACTGAATATTATTATGCAGATACAACAAAAATAAATTTTTTATGCACTGATATTGGAAAATCTTTAAGATGTATCCAGTAATAAAGGCAAAGTATACAATAATTGGTACAGTATGTTACCTCTTGTCATTAGAAGGGTAGGAAAATAAAAATATGTATACAGTCTGTGTTCACTTGCATGAACATGAAGAAACTCTGGAAGGACACATAAAAAAACTAACCACAGTGTTTATTTACGGACAGGGCATGATGGATGGGTGAGCTAGGTAGATGGGGAATACGAGTGTGAGGAAGATTTTCTACTAGATGCCTTTTTAAAATTTTTGAACAATATCAATGTAACACCTATTCAAAAAAATTAAATTAAGAAAAATAACATTAGGCAGAATTTAAAGAATGACCAGAATTATTATTGAAAACACACTGTGCTGCCAATAGAAACTTTTTAAGCAAGACACTTCCACTGGCCTCTGAGCAGCCTCCCTGAGAAAGGGAAGATGAGCTTCTGATGTAAACTCTTTCCTCTTTTGGACTTTCTAATTCTTACCTCTCAGATTCTGCACTCAGCCTTCCAACGTGGGTAAGAAAGAGAGCTGAAATGTCTAGAATCTAATATGAAAGTGATAAATAAATAATCTTATTATATTTGCTTGATTATTTTCTTCTTACTATGCCAAGTTAAGTGCTTTGCAGTACTTTTTTAGAATTCATTTACTCAAAAAAATTATCTCTGAGGTGCAACATGCTGCTGTATACCCTAAAATATAAAAATTAATTTAATTTCTGTTGACTCTCTTGATACTTTTAAGATATAAGGAGGCAAGGAAATGCCATCCTTTTTGCAGGTGAGTATATTTCCATGGTCCTAAAAGATTATTAGGATCATAGAAATGCAGGTAAGTATATTTCCATGGTCCTGGCCTGAAATGGCTCAGGGCTTAATAAGAACAGCACATGCAATTTGCCAGTTTAGGAGGTAAAATCCACTTGCATCCATTGCCTTTCTAGGTCATGATAAGGATCAAATTTCACTTTTGGAAAAGACAGCTTGTCTCTCTTCTTACAGTGAGTGTTTACCGTGGTAAGAGTATGAAGTAAATTATTTCAGCTTTGCGTTTAGGTTTAAAAACATGCTTTCACTCGTTTATTCATTCCAAAAACATCAGTCCTCTCTCAGGGACTAGACATTGATGATAGGAGCGAGGGAGACATGAAGATGACGAGGCTTTGGGCCCCATCCCAAGAAGGTGGCATCTAGCTGGGGGAGTAATGGCATGGCCATAAATAACACAGTACATGGCAGAGATGATCGGTGTCTTAGGAAAGGTTCAGATAAAGAGCTCTAAGGAGACAGGTATCAGCTGAGTTGACAAAGCAACAAAATCTCATCTCGAGCCCCAGGCAAACGTCACAGATGTGGTCTAGGTCAAACCTATCCCCGATAGTGAAGCCTGAAAACCTAGCCTGAGAGCGGCTTTTTAACCCAGTGTTCCCAGTATGGCAGCTGAAGGATATCTCTTGATTATATATCTTAGTTTTGAGGTTTTGCTAAGTCTTCGAAGTACATTGCTCACGCTGATGCCTGAATAGGTTTTGATAGTGACTGTCGACATAAACATGATTTCACCTTAGAAATAAATTTAGTTCCGTTTTTCCCTGCAAGTAAACAAGGTCAGTAACTCCCGTTAGTCCAGCTGCATAGATGAAAATTGGCTAAAACTTCATTTAAAATAAAAATTTAAGCACTTACTGTGCTTACTTTATAAGCATTGCTTCATCTAGTTCTTACGTCAGACTTAGAAGTTAGACAGTTATTACTGTGCTCATATTACAGATGAGAAAATAGAGACGTAAAGAAATTATCTATAGTCATACTGTTACTAAGTGGGAGAGCTAGGAGTTCAATTTTGATCTGTGTGATTTCAGACTCAAGATCTTAAGCCTTATGCCAGTGATTTTCAAACGTTAGCATGTATAGAATCACTTGAAGGGGTTATTGAAACACAGCTTGATAGCTTCACCTCTAGTTTCTAATTTAATGGTTTGAGAGTGGGCTACAAGAATGTGCATTTCTAACAAGTTCCCCTGTGATGCTGATGCTGAGGCTGCTGATGCAGGTGCTGCACTTTGAGAAGTGCTGCACTCTGTTACACTTCTACCAATGGTAGTTTTCCCAGTGTTCTTTGGAGAAACTTGAACCCAATCTCACTGGATAAATATTTATGCCAGTTCTCCCTTTACTGGAATAATCAAGAATTCACTGGAGATCTTTGAACAGACTAACTCACAGAGATTTAAAGCAAATATTCAAAATATTAAAATTCCCAATTAAATAATTCATTTTCTATGAAATGAATATGGAATTCTTTTTCATTAAGGGCAAGGCTGATCTTTCTACATGAATTATGAAGATTTTTAAATTAGTTGAATAACATTCTGATCACAGCTTATAATAGTTTCAGTGCATATTTTGTCCTTCAAACAGACATATGATACGAGAATTAAGAAAAGGGCCTGGTGTGGTGGTTCACAGCTGTAATCCCAACACTTTGGGGGGCCGAGGTGGGCAGATCACTTGAGACCAGGAGTTCGAGACCAGCCTGGTCAACATGGTGAGACCCCGTCTCTGCTAAAAATACAAACAATTAGCCAGGCGTGGTGGCATGTGCCTGTAATCCCAGCTACTGGGGAGGCTGAGGTAGGAGAATCGCTTGAACCCAGGAGGCAGAGGTTGCAGTGAGCCGAGACCGTGCCACTGCACTCCAGCCTGAGCAACAGAGCGAGACTCCTTCTAAAAAAAAAAAAAAAAAGAGGAAGCACTCAAATTCTAAAAACAGCACTGGACAATCAGGAGAAAGCTATCTTCCTGGCACATTTAAATAAAGGAAGAGGTGTTTATCTTACATCCCACTGTTGTCTCTTCCCAAAGCATCTTGTACTTTCTCCTTAATGGCATTTACCATCCTTGAAATTATCTGTGTAATATCTCTCATCTCTTCCAAATCCTAAACTCCACAAAGATTACATCTGTCTGTCTTGTTTGCCACATTCCCCCAACCTGGGACAGTGCTTGGCAATATTTGTTGACTGGTTGATTTACTGCTCCGTGATCCATAATCTTACAAGCAACAAATCATAATCCCAGCAGTTACAAGTCTGTCTAGTGAGCTCCAGAGAGAACTTTTTACAGAATATACATTATGTGCTGGGGGTGTGGGGGGTGAGGAGAGGAGAGATAATTATGTGAATGCAATATGTTTTTGCGCCCCATTCCTAAGCCTTTTCTCGAAGCACATCTCTGAGATGTCTTCTTCCTGTTAAATGATTTCTGGGTTGGAATATAAAGAAAACACACTTTGCTTGAGAGAAACTAGAGTTTAATGAGGCAAAAAATAAAAACATCTTATGAATCCAATCCAGCTGTGTGGATATTTCCTGCCAAAAGGTGTAGGAGTTGGAGTAGTAGGGGATGCACATGAATGCAAATGCAAATGAATGTCTGGAGGCCCAGATGGACTGCAGGCTATATCAGGACGATCCAGTGTCTGTGTTCTCATTGTCATGCTCCAGATGACACAGTAGCTGGTAGCTGTCCCCACCATTGTACACCAAGGGAGAGGATGCTGACTGAGTCATCTCTCTCAGATTCTTAGATAACATATGTCTCTCTTCACTTTCATAGCTCTTGTGATGACACTTGATAGGTTACAAAGTACTGGAAGAATAGTTGTAAAGATCAAGAGGTTAGACATGAAAAACTTCAGATGAACTCCAAGCAAATAATTGAACAGAATACATTTGTGATTTAGTTCAAATGTGAGTTACCAACATCAGAAAGATAGGAACTATTTGCGCAAACTGATTCTTTGAGGAAAAGCCTTCATTCTGCGAGTTCCTTAAGCACCTGTTTGATTTACATGATGATGTTTGTTGTATTGTGCTCTAGTGTGATGTGCTATTGGCTAATATGAAAAGAGATACTTTTGGCTGATGTGATGCTTTTGGCTTACTGTGTTTTTCCACATTACCCAATAGCATCACATTAGAGTCCTAAAAATTCCCATTTATTACCATACCTCCCTTAAAGATATTTTTAGGACTTCATTATGTTACCAAGTACCACCTTTTAGGGTACAATTTCCTAGGGGATTTATTTCTGGAAGAGCTGTATGTGTCTTGAGCAATTGGTTTGCTTTCTATCTTAAGAAAACCAAAAACTTGTGTAATTGATTAGGGTTCAGTGTCCTTGGTTAGTAGTAAGAGGCTTAGGAAAATGGGGTATCATTGTTTTCTCCTTTGTAAAAATACTGTGTATATATTATACTGTGTATACATTGTGTTTTCTGTTTCTATTTTATTAATTTTTGAAGTTAACTTATATCCATTATGTAGCAAGGTACAAATAAATTCATTCAAAAATACTTTCTGAGCATTTATTAAGTGCCAAGGACTCTTTTAGATGATGGGGATTCCATATTGAACAAAATTAATGTGGCTCCTGTAGTTAAGGAGCTTAAGTTTGTAAAGACATGAAAACTTTATTAAGGCATGTCTTGAGAGTAGATATGTATTCTCCCAGTGATCTTGGGAATATAGTTTAACCTCTCTGAATAGATCTCCTTTTTCTAAAATAGAACAGGATAATACCTTTATTTTGTAAGATCAAACACATAATGTACACCTGTTAACCTGTTATATGAAAAGTTATCTGCCCTTTTCCCACTTAAAAACATAATCTATTTTTTTCAAATGCGTCTGATTTAAACTCTGCATCACAAAAATGGATGTTTCAGATCCTCACTTAAAGCTGAGGGATGGATGCTTACACACAAATTTGATTTTATAAAAGGCCCAACCCAACTCAATCAAGAAGAAATTGAGAAGGGAGAGAAAGAAACTTGAGTAAATTTCCCTCTAAAAAGAACAGGATGAAGAAAGGAGAAACCACCTGGAGGGGGCAGCACACTGGTTCTGGTTGGGAAGAGAGATGACAGACAGACATAACGGTGGTTCCACTCAGATGAGAACTGTGAGGCTCCCTCTTTCCACTCCATTCAGTTTTGCCTCCAGAGAATAAATGTGAGAGCAGGGAGCCTGAAGGAACACCTCCTTCTTGTTTTCCTAATGGACATTTTGCCAGGTGTCTCTCTACAGAGTTAAGAAAGGTAAGCACTTCTAACATTTAACTATCCTTAAAAAGTTGGCCAAGCACAGTGGCTCATGCCTGTAATCTCAACATTTTGGGAGTCTGAGGCAGGTGCATCATTTGAGGTCACTTGAGGTTCGAGACCAGCTTGGCCAACATGGTGAAATCCCGTCTCTACTAAAAATACAAAAATTAGCTAAGCATGGTGGCACACACTTATAATCCCATCTACTAGGGAGGCTGAGGCAGTAGAATTGCTTGAACCCGGGATGCAGAGGTTGCAGTGAGCTGAGATCGCGCCATTGCACTCCAGCCTAGGCAACAGCACGAGACTCCATCTCAAAAAAAAAAAAAAAAAAAAAAAAAAAAAAAAAAAAAAAAAAAAACACAGTTATTTGTTTTTTATCTTCTTGCCTCAAAGATAGAGTTGAGTGTGGAAGTGCCTGCTTGTATGTCCAGATCGTGACCGCCTACTCAAGGCACATCGACTGCTCACCCAATGGCAGCCTAACCTATTTGCAGACAAATTACTCAAGAGGAAAAAAAAACATTCTGCTAAAGTCTGACCCTGCATTCCTAAGCAGAATGGAGCCGGTGTTCCATCAAGTGTGACTCGGCGGTGCTTGCGAAAGAGCCCCTAATCATTTGCCAAAATGCAAGACTGAGCCCCTAACAACAAGTAAGTCTGGGAAAGGTTTTCACAAGCCTAAAAATGATTTCTATTTAGCTCGTACACACTTATCAAGTACCTAGAGAGAGGCAGCTTGCTGTGGTAGTGGGAAGATTTCCAGCTTCAAAGTTAAGCCAACCCAGGTTCAAATCCCACCACTGCCACTTTAACTTAAGTATTATTAAAGGAAGTATTAGAACCTACTTTGCTGGAGTGTTTCAAGGATTCTATTTGATCTCCCACATAAAGAGTTTGGCAGTGTCTTGTTACTTCCCTGACCTTGCTTTTCCATTTTACTGGTTACTGGTGTACACACACAAAAAAACAATCCAGGATGTACAGATGTGAAGCCACTAGAGCATAGAATGAGGCAGTACTTGAGGAAGTCTTAGAATCTGTGAAATATTCTTCCAAATCCACAGCTGTCCTTAAGCTGGCCTGAGATATACAGTACACTGGAGAATTGAGTAGAACTTGAGGACCCTAAAAAAAATCTCATATGTTTTCATTCCGTAAGAACCCTTTTATTTTATTCTCTACTGTCTGTGGATGTGTCACAGGAGTGTCCACAAATACATATCAATTGTGGCATAGTGCTTATACCATTGAAAATTCATGGTATTTGCTGTCTTGCCCAAGATAAAGGAGAGATGAGGGAGAAAGAAGAAAAAAAGAAAGAAGAAATTATTGATTCTCAAATGCCCACAATATTAACTTCCTGCACTGGGTTCCTTGGCTACAACACTGTGAAACGGGTATCATTATTCTCATGTTAACAGATGAGAACAGAGAAGCTCAGAAAGGCAACCTTGCCACGCCCTTCTAAGTGGGAGTACTAGGACTGAAATTTAGGCTTTTTGCCTCCTTGGTCCAGAGAGAGGTAGAAAGGGAGTTTTACTAATGAGCCACTTCAGTGACACTTTAAAAAGCTACTGCACCACACTGTCTTCAAGAATTTTATTTTAACATAAAACTATCACAGTGCCTTCTAGAAGAAAGAGCATAAATTTGAAGGTCAAACGTACCTATCCCCAAATCCTGGATTTTACCATACCCACCAAATGTGTGACCTGTATAAAAATATGAACGTATCCAGATTTTGCTACTTGGAATCCGTATGCTTTTGCCCAAGAAAAAAATGGATGACAGTGGAAATTGTGAAGTACCGCCAAGTAGAACCTAGCACTAGTAGAGGATCATGGCTGACAACATGAGCCTAAGTATACACAAACTTGGCTTGTAATCCAGCTCTCATGAGAGGCAACAAAACCTAGGAGTTAAAAGCACAGACCCTGAGGCCAGAGCCTGGGTTCTGTCCCACTCTGAGGCTTACTAGTTCTTCCCAGTTCACCTCTCTGGGTCTCCGTTTCTGCATCTTTAAAATGGTCATAATGAAAGTATATACCTCAAAGAATTGTGATTTAGGTACAGTCATGCTCCACATAAAGACGTTTCAAGGTGGTGCACGGTGGCTCATGCCTTTAATCCCAGCACTTTGGGAGGCCAAGGCGGGTGGATCACCTGAGGTCAGGAGTTCAAGACCAGCCTGACCAACATGAAGAAACCCCATCTCTACTAAAAATACAAAATTAGCCGAGTGTGGTGGTGCACGCCTATAATCCCAGCTACTCAGGAGGCTGAGGCAGGAGAATCGCTTGAACCCGGGAGGCGGAGTTTGCGGTGAGTCGAGATCACGCCATTGCACTCCAGCCTGGGCAATAAGAGCGAAACTGCATCTCAAAAAAGAAAGACATTTCGGTCAACAACAGACCACTTATATGACAGTGGTCCCATGAGATTTTAATGAAACTGAAAAATACCTATCACCACTGACATCATAGCAGTGCTAACGTCATAGCTCACTGCATCACTCACTTGTCTCTGGGAATGCTGGTGAAGACAAACTACTGTGCTGCCAACTGTACAAGCCTAGCATGTACAATTATGTATAGTATATAATACTTGATCATGACAATAAACAACTATGTTGCTGGTTTATACATTTACTTAACTATACATTTTATCATTATTTTAGAGTACACTCCTTCCGCTTATTTAAAAAAAAAAAAAAAGTTAGATGTAAAACAGCCTCAGGCAGGTCTGCCAGGAAGGATTCCTGAAGAAGACATTTTTATTATAGAAGATGACAGATCCATGCATGTTATTGCCCCAGAAGACTTTCCAGTGGGACAAGATGTAGAGGTGGAAGAGAGTGATACTGAAGATCATGACCCTGTGTAGACCTAGGCTAATGAACATGTTTGTGCCTTAGTTTTTAACAAGATTTTTTAAAAGAAAAAAAGAGAAAGAAATCTAAAAATAGAAAAAAAAAAACTTATAGAATAAGGATACCATACACAGAAATATATATTTTTTACAGCCGTACAATGTGTTTGTATTTTAAGCTAAGTGTTATTACAAAAGGATCACAAAGGATTTTTTTAGGCCAGGTGTGGTGGTTCACTCCTGTAATCCCAGCACTTTGGGAGGCCGAGGCGGGTGGATCACCTGAGGTCAGAAGTTCGAGACCAGCCTGGCCAACATGGTGAAACCCCATCTCTACTAAAAATACAAAAATTCGCTGGGAGCGGTGGCGTGCACCTGTAATCCCAGCTACTCAGGAGGCTGAGGCAGGAGAACCACTTGAACTTAGGAGGCAGAGGTTGCAGTGAGCCGAGATCATGCTACTGCACTCCAGCCTCGGTGACAGAGTGAGACACTGTCTCAAAAAAAAGGGGGGGGGTGTTAATTTAAAAACTTATAAAGTACAACAGTTACAGTAAGCTAAGCTTAATTTAATTATTAAGGAAAGAAAATTTTTTAAAATAAATTTAGTGTAGCCTAAGGATACAGTGTTTATAAAGTCTACAGTAGTATACAGTAATGTCTCAGGCCTTCAAACTCATTGGCTCACCCAGAGCAGTTTCCACTCCTGCAAGTTTCATTCATGGTAAGTACCCGATATTGGTGTACCATTTTTTATTTTTATATTATATTTTTACTGTATGTTTTCTATGTTTAGATATGTTTGGATACACAAATGCTTACCATTGTGTTATAATTGCATACAGTATTCAGTACAGTAACATGCTATACAAGTTTGGAGTCTAAGAGCAATAGGTTATACCATACAGCTTAGATGTATATGAGGCTATATCATGTGGGTTTTGGTAAGTACACTCTATAGTGTCCACACAACGATGAAATTGTTTAATAGTACTTTTCTCAAACTGTATCCCTGTCATAAAGCAATGCATGACTGTACTATCAAAATATATACGAAGCATATAGCACAACACCTGGTATATTTTAGATACTCGATAAGTGATTATTACTACTACTACCATTACTACTACTGCTGCTATTACTAGGCTACTGGCTTTGATTTAAGTTATTCTCTCTGAGCTTCAAGTATCTCTTTTGTGAAATGAGGATATAATGGTATCCACTTCAAAGAGGTGTTTGTGAGATTCAACTGGAAACTTTATAACATGCTGAATACCATTTTGGTAGTTATTTTTATTAACTGGATGCTCTGATGCCTATCTCTTCTTTGGACCATCACACTCTTCAAATAAGTTTACAGTTCTGAGTAGTTTCTTTAGAAGCAGAAATTGTTATATTCACTGTCACACACCAAATAAAGAAGTGCTCTATTCCTGGAGGCTTCAAAGTAGAGAATGCATCTGATACACAGCCATCTTCTCCAGGGGTGACCTTTATAAACACCCTCCATGTGCCTCCTTTATTCTCAGATTGTTCAGGAAATTGTTTAATTCAGAAAGTCAGAAACTGCTCTCTACCTTCCTCCAGGCAGAACACATAAGCACTCTATTTTCACAGAATCCATCACTACAATTTTCAACTTTTTCCAACAATCTTCAAAAATTGAGTGACTTTTCTGCACATCTCTCATCACTAAGGTAATTTGTGTTGGTTTCAATACCACTGAACATGAATGTACTAGTTCTTCCTTAAGGCATCTTTGATTAAAGTTATAGTTTCTTCTCTTTTATTTTATTTAATCTCTATGCCAGCAAGGTCTTCCTAAATCTTCAGATCCAGAAAAGATTGACTCAAAGCACTACTGCACTGTAAAATTCAAAACCTCCCATCCCAGCACTGCCTCACAAGATTTCTTTGGATTCTGGGGATGCTAACTTCTCTGACTATGAGTTCCTGCTTCTGCTATATCAAAGTTTTTTGTGGATTTTTAAAAAATCATTCAACAAATATTTGAGTACCTGCTCTGTGTCAGGTGCTTTTTTTGGCTTTACATGTATAACACCGAGCAAAGCATACAAAGAAATCACTTCTTTGTCTTCTTCCACACCTTGTCAATGTGAGTGCAAAACTTGGCTCCATTCTCAATCACAAGCAAAAAGGCTGCATCTTATAGAAGGTGTTTACATTAAATTATTTTATTTAATTAGATAACGTAGAGGATTTTTTTTTTAGCCAATCTTCTTTCTTTCCTTTCTCCCTGTCCAAACTGCTACTATATTTTAATTTAAAGTAAATATGATTTTCACTATCCCTACAAAGGCTTTGCAGAAAATATAAAAATGTCCCATGGCTGAGCCATAAACTCATAACAACCTTTCTTTTGGCTACAGAGATCAAAAGTTTTGAAATTATCACTGAGGAGAACTCCATTAAATTCTTAACCAGGAACCATCACCATCCCTAGTCTTTGCCTTGGATGTTAGTGGAGAGGTTTGGGAAGGAGATGGTTTTATCCTTCTGTAACCTGACTTTGGAAGAAACCTCAAAGAGTCTTAAGCAGGTATATCACCTATCAGTCCATTCATGCCTTCATTCATCCATCCAGCAAGACTTCATTTAACACCTTTGTGCCCACATGACTTTGTGACAACACAAAACAGAATGAGAACCAATATCCAACTTTAAGAAAATCACAGTGTAGACTTCCATTTAAAAAAAAAAAGTGGTGATTGAGCTGAATCTGGAAGAATATGTGTAATTCACCACGTAAAGATGACAAGAAGGGAATTCCAAGTGAAGGAAACAGCCTCTGCAGAGAGAGAGCACAGTAACTTGGACCTCTACAGACTTAATGTGTAATGGTGAGTAGGGTAGTAGAGCTGGCTAGTGTAGTACTGTGGGGGAGGAAGTGATGGAAGAAGATCTTGCACATCAAAGTAGAGAAAAGGGCTCCAAGAGTCCCTTTCCTCAAGACCATTCCATGATGCCAAGCAACTCTTACAGTTTGGACTATTCTCTGTGGAACTTTGGCACCCTGTAATAAGAGTGACATTCTAACAGCCATGTTTGCACCTAAAGAGATGTCTGCTATCTAAAACACCAATCTCTGTTAATCAAAGAAAAGATCCAGTTGGTGTGTTTTTATCGGTCCTTGCTCTTGCCTGTGCAGTCACAAATATCATATACAGAGAAATCATATTTATAAAAGATCCTAGAGTTCTAAAGTGTATAATTTCATTGCTCATTTTAGAAAAGGAGAAAGAGATAAAAATGTTAACATGATATGATGTAACTTAAAAATAAAATCATCGACATTCACAGACTCTAAGCTGAAAAAAACAAATAAAATTCTACGGTACTAATCAACAAAGACCTAGCTAGACAATGAATTCTGTAATATATGAATCCAAGTTAAGTTCTTGCAAAAACTGTCAGTCACTTTCTTTGTTTACTGTGACATAGTTTTTGTTTTATTCTTGTAGCAAAAAATACTATGATATTAAAATATCCAAATGCAAGAAATACATTTCTATTTCCAAGTAAATATTCTCTAAGAAAATAAGCAACTTTTAATGAGGAAAAATGCAAATATCTTTATTTTCACTTTTCAAAGAAAAGCTCAAACTCTAAGCCTACTGAGCAAATTGTTTTAAGTTCTTGAGAAAAAAAGGAAAAACATGTCTGCAATTTTTAAATCTTGATGAGTTAAATATAAAAAGCCCTACAACAGATTAGGTTAAGTTTTTACTGAAACTTAAAATCTCTTAAAATAATTTGCAATGAGATCTTTAAAGAAGTTTATTATAAATGGAAACAAAACCAAAAAATGAGTCTATATTTTTATACCATTGAATAAATTACTGGTAGACGTATAATTTAGAGCTAAAGTAACTGTGATGGCCTAAGGAAAGGTAAGCCTTTGAAATAACTTCCTTCTGTGACCTTGGTGGCAACACTTTGAGAAAATCAGCCATTAAGTATAAGAAATTAAAAACAAGTTTCTGTGTTTTTAAGTCTAGCAGAAGAAATACCATACCATTTTGATTAATGAGAACACTCAAAGGCATTTGGCTATTCTAATTAGCTGAAACTTTTCATCACCTCAAGACTCACTAAAGGGAACAAAACACCATTTCTTAGTAGCAAGTCTTTCTAACGTGTGAATACTTCATTCTACATTACTAAGTACAATATGCTAAACCTAATTTTTTCTTTGAAGGACGAGGATATTACAGGCCTGAGGGCTATTACCTACTCATCTTTCCTTAATGGATGTTTCCTTAGATATAATTGTCAGAGTTGGGGCTGAATATATATTGACTGTGGACCATGACTTGGAATCTTTAGACTCCTTTAAACAAATTGGTTTGCTTGGCATTTTTTTCCTAAACATGACATTTTTTGGAAAAAATAATTGAGAATGCTGGTTAATCAGGTTTTTTGTCTTATTGTACTTCAACAGATTATATGTGACTAATAGGAAATATTGTGATATTATTAATAGGGGAGTGGAGATTAGAGCAATTCTAAATTTTCAAACATAAATTCTAATATGCTTAAAAGATTCTGAGATTTCTTTAATTCAGTGTTTATAGGAATAGCTTCAGTGGAGGACTTAAAAACCTCTTCTACTTTCTGAGAACCTTTTAAAAGTTTAATTTAAATAAATAGCATAAGTTTATGTAGGAATAACTAGGATCTTAAAGGATTAATTTTTTGTATGTATAACATGTACCTAGAATTAGTATAAATTTCAACCTGCCTCATAAAATATCAGTATCATGTAGTTGCTTTTATCTTTGGACCTAAAAGGCCATAATTCATTATTTAGCAGATTGAACTGGGTTCAGGCCAAATCACTTTTAAATGTTAATTTAGTCTCTTTTGATATATATCTGAGAGTTAGAAAGAAGAAAATGTAGGGGTTAGCAGGGAGTCCATTTGTAGCAGATTGAGAAAAACTTTATAAGCAACTTGAAACCAATATTATCAAATTAATCTTCTGTTCGTTAATAATGGCTTGAGACACAGAGCATGGGCGTATTTCCAGTATAGGAGATAGAAAGATACAGGCAATTATGTTCCATGCCCAATAAAGAGTAGAAACGATCCAATACCTTTATGAACTAAACGGTCCACCAAAATGTTCTAGTCTTTCCAAATTGGAAACAAGATATGTGATGCCTATTTATAATTCATCAGACAAACCAGTGTACTAATTAGTAGAAATATATACTTTTGGAATTGCTTGAACTATTCCAGCAGTCTTAAAGTCTTCTATTTTGAATCCTTTCTTAGACTTTAAAAGTTGAAAGTTATCATTTTTATTGTGATTATATAACTATGGTTGGATAGATTTCTTAACATGATTCTATATTTGTCAATCCTAGAGCATATAAAACATTCTGTGAATTCATTAGCAATCTTACCGTACCTTGGAGTTTTGCAACTGCAACTATAACGGGCCAGATCCAGACTTGCTTTGGATTTCTGTTGTTAGAAGTCCATTAACTTTTTCATTACAGTGTAGCATTATCAAGTTACTATTTCAAATTATATAAATAGTCCTTTCAGATTCTATGCACTCCCAAGTACACATGGAAAATAATTTACTCAGCTAATAGGATTTTGCTGATTTATAACATTATTAGAGCATATTGAATTCTTATTTTTACATATATTACCCACTTTATCCTCACAAAAACTCTGCCATGTCAGTGAGGCAGTTATTCATATCATTGGCACTCTCCAACTTAGAGAAGAAAAGATGTCTGCCCAAGATCACACAAGAAAGTATTATTGTTTCTGAGTCTCAAACTCTGTTTCCTCACACCATGTCCCATGTTCTATCAACAGAAACCTTGCCTAACCTCAGCAAACACACATATATAAAGCTATGTTGCCACATCCCACTGGGCTAGGGTATCCCTCAGCAGCTTGGAATTCATAAGCAAATAGAGTAACACACGAGAAAAGGCCAGCAGTTGACAACTATTTTCTTCCCCTTCTGTTTTGTCAGTTGAGGCAAACCTCTAAGAACAGAAATATGGAATATAGATTGTGGAACTTGAGTCTAAGCACAGCCCAGACACTGGCTTCAAAACCACTGGAATTCTTCTGTCTGGAGTGTGCTACCTGGTTGTACTCACAGCCGAGCCTCTTAGCTTCATGAATGTCAATAAGTATGGTGGGGAAGAGAATGTAGAGGGCTTTTTTCTTTTAATAAGTACTTAAATGGTAGCTCCAAGAGCAAATTTCATGTCTATTGACATTTTTAACAGGTGTTCTACAGTTGAAATGAATCAGTACTGTGATTATAAGCAGAAAGTTTGATAGAAAAGTAAAATGAACTTGTACATCATCTGCATACCAACAGAAAGGTGAAGTATACATTTATGGTGATTAGAAAAAGGGAAACTGGCTTTATTAAAACATTCTGGCACTCCCAGGGTTCTAACTCATCTAAAGTCCCCAACGGATATCATCTAAGCTAATGTCTTCGTTTATAAGTTGAAACGGGTCAGGCTGTGTCTGACAGCAGAGACAAGGTGTAAGCCCTGCCCCAAAATACGCTACAGTTATTGGCAAGAGCTTTCTTCAAATAAAATTTAAAAACTATCAGTAGTACATATTATTTTCCAAATGTTCTTTTTTAAATTTGTTCTCTGTTTACATACATATCAACTGTATATTTGACTAATGTCTATATTAACTAATAGAAACCTCTAAGTGTATATAATTTAATAAACTTCTAGCTGGAAACAAATAGCTTCTTTGGAGCATTCACATTTAGAAATCAAAAGAAATTTGCTTTTTCACAAGACAATTGTTTTCAAGCAGTTCAAAACTATAATTTGAGGCCATGTGACTAAAACCTCCATTTAGTGAGAGAAAGCACAGCTCTGCTGGCACTGATTGACCACTCGAGGCACAATCTTCATTTAAATTTATTTTGGGCAACTCTCCCTGACAATTAGGTCATGGCATGTTGTATGAGGCCAACGCTTCCAAATTTCTGGTTTTCAATACCTGTGAAGTCCTTTTGAACAGACTAGAAACCACAAAAGGAATTAGCTCAGAAGGTTTAAAGTAACATTGTTAGCGAATTCTTTTTGGATTTTTCTAAACAGAGATGTAAGAGTAAGACCACTTCGTAGTCATTCATGGGTGGCTGTTCTATTACTGTTTAGTTTACTAGGGCTTCCATAACAAAGCACCACAGATTGGTGGCTTAAGCCATAGAAATTTATTTTATTTCTCCCATTTCTGGAGGCTGGAGGCTTGAGATCAAGGTGTCGGCAGGGTTGGTTTCTTCAAAGGCCACCCTCCTTGGCTGTCAGTGGATGTCTTCTTCCTGTGTCTTCACATGGTCTTCCCTCTGTGAATGTCCGTGTCTTAATTTCCTTTTCTTATAAGAATACCAGTCATATTGGATCAGGACCCACTCCAATGACTTCCTTTTAACTTAATTACCTCTTTAACAACCCTGTTTCCAAACACAGTCACAATCTTAAATAATGGGGCTTAGTATCTATGAGATAGGAAAACTTATGATTTTGGGAGTACACAACTCAGCTCCTAACAGTTATTAATCCCAAATCATTAGAAACTGGTTTGTTATTATCTGCTGGTGGCTAGATTCAGCATCCTGGTCTTGCTTCTGATCCTTGATCTCTGTACCCTATTAGTCTCTTTTAATTCAAGTCATGTCAACATTTGTCTTTGCTTATTGGCTACAGAGACTCAGACTTCCTCTTAACTTGCTCATGGATAAGACATTTTCTCCGTACATTCATTATTTGCTGCTTCTATTGCTGATATTTAAGTCTCTCTGCTCTTTTCACATCTATTTTTCAGTTTCTTTTATTTGGTCTTCTTATGTCCCCTGTGGCTTCTAAATTCAAGTTCATTACAGTGTTCTCCATAATTGCCCTAAACTGGAAGAATCCAAATATCCATCAACAGTTAAATGGGTAAATTGTGGTACATTCAGATGATAGAATACTCTGCAACAGTAAGAATAGGAGAACCAATGCCACTTACTCAATGGATGAATACAAGCAAAAGATTGCATACTTTGCCACCTATCTCATAGAGACAATTAAGCCAACGGAGCCCATGAGCTTAGCAGTCATAGTTCATAGTCAATTCATATTTCAGTACCTACTACGTGCCAGGCATTGTGGAAGGTGCTTTCATGTGTGCTATTTCATGTAATTCTCAAAAATCTATGTAGACAGTAATGCCATCCTATTTTCAAAAGGTAAAACAGAAGTTTAGAGAGAAGAGTTTATAAAAGGCAGAGCTGGGACTGAAACTCCTCTCTTCTGACTCCAGTTTGGGTGTTGGTGCCAAAATGCCACATGGCCTTCCTACTTTCTTCTCCACTGACCACTTAGGCTCCACTGGCTCTGTGAGCTGGTAATCACCTTGACCGCCCCCAGCTACATGCTGTCTGTGGCTTGCAGCTTTAAGGTCTTTCTATACTTTTCCTAACTCTTCTCCACAAAGTGAGAGACTATTATTCATCTGCTTTCAAGGAACCCAACAGCATTATGAGGAGCCAACCCACACATTGCCAATGACCTCCAGGGAAATGTGGATAAGCAGAGGTGCCAGAGTCAGTTGCACAATTTTAGAATAGGAATTCCCAAAGTCTCAGCTTCTGTCTTGGAGCTGTTTCAGGGAAGTCAGGCAGATGGAGTACCTTAGCTGCAGACCTTCTTGGCTAGTAGCTTGTAAACCTGGCCTAGTTTCTGTAGTTTACTTTTCTTAAGTTATATCAACAAAACTGGGACATTTGGCGACTGGGGAACGAGCTGATAAAAACACTTGCACCTGCCAGAAAATGAGGAAAGCCACAGAGAAGACTACTGAATAGTCAGGCTTATTCATAAAGGGGGTGAATTCCAATTCACTAGTTAATTGCCTTCCTCTGGAATAAAAATGATATAATATAATTCTACCTTATGACATCTGGATAAGTTTGCTCTTACATTCAATAATTTAGTAACGGTATATTTAACATACAGTTTTTTTCTCATCTTTAAAAAAGGAGGGAAGACGAGACATGGTGGCTCATGCCTGTAATCTCAGCACAATGAGAGGCCAAGACAGGAGGATCACTTGAGGCCAGGAGTTTCAGACCAGCCTGGGCAACATAGCAAGACTCTACCTCTACCAAAAAAATTAAAAATTAGACACACACTGTGGTGAACACCTGTAGTCATAGCTACTCAGGAGGCTGAGGCAGGAGGATGACTTGAGTCGAAGAGCTCAAGTTTACAGTGAGCTATGATTGTGCCGCTGAACTTCAGCCTGGGCAACAGAGGGAGACCCCATCTCAAAAATAAAGAAAAAAAAGGAGAATTCAATCTTCTTGCTCCAAGATAATGATCTTCAACATTTAGTGGCCTCCAATTTGGCAGGAGGATGAAATTCTTCCTTGTGACTTTTTTTTTAAAATTTGGTATATGTATTTTATTTACTAGAGGCAAGAAATTGGGGAAATACATCTAATCCCTGCAGTGAGCCGAGATCACGCCACTGCACTCCAGCCCGGGCAACAGCGTGAGACTCCGTCTCAAAAAAAAAAAAAAAAAAAGAATTCCAGAGATCATATGAATCCAAGGGAACAGTTTCATTGTCTTGACCTTGTATTTACCTGCAGGGAATCTTATTTATTATATTTACTTTGGAATACTTTCCAATCATAAAATGCACTGAGAAACCAGGCCTCAAGACCTCTTTCACTACTTCCTTTCAAAAAGAGGCTATGTCTCACCTCCCCCTATGCCCAAAACACCATTGCTTCAGCATAGTCTATGCAACTACCTATGTTAATGATGAATGATTCTCATGCTTTACTTTCTCTTGAATGCTAAGATGTCCATCCATTTGTGCAAGTAAGGTACAAACAGTCTGGAGTTATTCTCTTTGGGGAGGCAGGGCAGAATTTCTAGAAGAAGTAATTTCTATATCTTTGTATTTTAGTCATTTTCCTTTACTTAAAAATAACACCAAAAAGTCCCTGTTTGCAAATGATCTGAGATATTTGACAAGGAATTGAAAAATAATACCAATAACGTTTAATTGGGATTACATTTTTTGTCACATATTTCACACAATCTTCAAAGGCCTCTCAAAATATAATAAATTTGGGATTTATCATACAAAAAATAAAACAACATATCTTTCTAAATTTACTTATTAATTATGAAATATGTATTATTTATGCCAGCCTCATTGTAAGGCCAAAGGCTAAAAACAAAAAAATAGTTTTAAGACAGACCACCCTAGATAGGAAAAGTTGCTTGCAGGTGCATAATAGAGAGGCTCATCCTTAGGATAAAATAATCTCTAGTAACTTAGAGCCACACTCATCAGAGAAACCTGAGAGTAAAACTTGACTGATTCAAAGCCAGCCATAAGTGAATGAAGATCAAGTATTATTACCTTGACCATTGTTGTAAGATTGCTTGCAAAACACAGAGGGTAAATAAGCCCTGGGACATGGTAAGACTGAGATAGGGGAATGTGTAATCCTCTCAAAAGAACAAACAAATGGTAATTGTTTGTGGACAAAGGGATCTTACTAATTAAAAATAAAGCCTTATCTGTCCGTCAGAGCCGGTTTTAAGCATCTTTACCTGGCAACATCTTATTAATTTTAAAGCATTTTTATTTAGCTGCTTGAAACTATTTTATTTCCTTGAGTCTAATTAAAACTTTTCATCTAATTCAAAATCACCTTCTGTCAAAGTTGGCCATATAATGTGATTTCAGTATGAAATAATTTGAAAAAGATATCCAGTACATGTATTTATTGAGTGCACCTGAGCGTTTATGTGCACACAGAGAACTATACCAAACAATGCGGAAATGGTTCACATTATATTAACACAATCTTTGCTCTCACAAGGCAGTTTCATTAGTGAGGCACAGCCAAGGAATAGTTTACAAAATAAAAGACAATAGCAAGGTCCCAAGGAGGAGCTTAGTCTGAAGGCACAACTCAGAAATTTGGGGTATTGGACAGTTCTGTTCCTCAGGTGACCAACAGCATAGTCAGGAAAAAAAAAAAAATGGCAAGAAGTACTTTGGAGCCAATCAGTGACTCTGGTTATAAAAGACTAATAGACTAAATTTTTTAACAAAAAAATAAAAATAAAAGAGCACAAATTGACTCAACTTGATCAGAAGCGCCCCCCGATGGTCAGGAGTCCACCCTGAGGTAGGCTGAGGCCTGTTGTCTGGTGGAGAGATTACATTTTAAGAGTAGCCATGGATATTACTCGCCAATGCTTTCTGCCTCGGGTCTAAAGGCTCCAGGCTTTTAGAGAGTACGTTTTAAGAACTACAAGATGAAAGCTGCTGTGTGAGCACATGCAATTATTATTTGTCAATTTAAAAAAATTTTTTCAAAGGCTTGTGAGTACTGTTAGGAAAGATTTCCTTAACAAAAACAGTGAGGCCAGCAGCAGTAGCCAAGGGGGCTGTTAGGGCAGGAACAGCCATGATGGGCATGCAGGACGTGGAAGCAGCATAGATCACCCAGAGATGACCAGGACAGCCATTCCAGGGACAGCACAGCAGCAGTAGGGACAGCACACTATTGAGGACACGACCCTAACTCAGAAGGAGAAGGGCCAATTTATCCACCTGGCATAGTGGACACAGTGCACAGGGCTCACAATACTTCTAAGCAGGCATGAAAATGATTTAACTTCACTCTCTCTTAAAATCAGAACCCCCCACAATGGACTATTTTGTAACAATTAATATACAATAATAAGTACAGTCTGCATTATTTTTGTCTTTATACCAATGTAGTAATAGAATATGATTTTTTTTAAGGCAGTAGCTCATGAAGCCAAAAGTGCCTAGGGCCCATGAAAGTCATAATCTCACCCGGCTCCAATCATTCAGACCAAGGAAAGTGAGTATACATGTGGTGGCCATGGAATTCCAGTAATGTTCATAAGTGGAGGCTTAGAATCAAAGACTGTAGAGATTGGTATCCGTGACTTACTCCCACCTGCTTCCTTCCCGCATTTGATCACATTCCCAGTCTAGGTAAAACAAATAGTGCCAATTAACACATAACACAAATGGAAGGTCCAGGAGTTATATAATAGAATGTGATTAGTGTAACTCCTAACTAATTAATCCCAAAAGACTTCCTAGAAAAGATGATGGCTGAAGAAATGTGCACCTGTTGCATGGAGAAAACAATGCTGGAGGGGAAAAAGAGACAGTAAGGGGGAAATAAATAGAGGGTCAGTTGGAAATCTTTCCTTTCAATAACCTGTGTCATTATTTTAAATAGATAGGCACCAATTTCTTTGCTGCAACTTGACTACCCTTATTAAGGAGTTGTAAATCACATTTTCCAGCTGCAAACAGATCACTGAACCAATGGTGAATTCATCATAGATTGTAAATTCCACATATGAATCTCTATTTAAGGAAAGCAAATTCTGTCCATGCTTCCCAATTATTTACACCTAGATCTGTGCTTTTTTTTTTTTCAATAGTTAACAATTTCTTTTTTATTATTATTATTATACTTTAAGTTCTAGGGTACATGTGCATTACGTGCAGGTTTGTTACATATGTATACTTGTGCCATGTTGGTGTGCTGCACCCATCAACTCGTCAGCACCCATCAACTTGTCATTTACATCAGGTATAACTCCCAATGCAATCCCTCCCCTCTCCCCCCTCCCTGTGATAGGCCCCTGTGTGTGATGTTCCCCTTCCCGAGTCCAAGTGATCTCATTGTTCAGTTCCCACCTATGAGTGAGAACATGCGATGTTTGGTTTTCTGTTCTTGCGATAGTTTCCTGAGAATGATGGTTTCCAGCTGCATCCATGTCCCTACAAAGGACACAACTCATCCTTTTTTACGGCTGCATAGTATTCCATGGTGTATATGTGCCACATTTTCTTAATCCAGTCTGTCACTGATGGACATTTGGGTTGATTCCAAGTCTTTGCTATTGTGAATAGTGCCACAATAAACACATGTGTGCATATGTCTTTATAGCAGCATGATTTATAATCCTTTGGGTATATATCCAGTAATGGGATGGCTGGGTCATATGGTACTTCTAGTTCTAGATCGTTGAGGAATCGCCATACTGTTTTCCATAAGGGTTGAACTAGTTTACAATCCCACCAACAGTGTAAAAGTGTTCCTATTTCTCCACATCCTCTCCAGCACCTGTTGTTTCCTGACTTTTTAATGATTGCCATTCTAACTGGTGTGAGATGGTATCTCATTGTGGTTTTGATTTGCATTTCTCTGATGGCCAGTGATGATGAGCATTTTTTCATGTATCTGTTGGCTGTATTAATGTTCTCTTTTGAGAAATGTCTGTTCATATCCTTTGCCCACTTTTTGATGGGGTGGTTTGTTTTTTTCTTGTAAATTTGTTTGAGTTCTTTGTAGGTTCTGGATATTAGCCCTTTGTCAGATGAGTAGATTGCAAAAATTTTCTCCCATTCTGTAGGTTGCCTGTTCACTCTGATGGTAGTTTCTTTTGCTGTGCAGAAGCTCTTTAGTTTAATTAGATCCCATTTGTCAATTTTGGCTTTTGTTGCTGTTGCTTTTGGTGTTTTAGACATGAAGTCCTTGCCCATGCCTATGTCCTGAATGGTATTACCTAGGTTTTCTTCTAGGGTTTTTATGGTATTAGGTCTAACATTTAAGTCTCTAATCCATCTTGAATTAATTTTCGTATAAGGAGTAAGGAAAGGATCCAGTTTCAGCTTTCTACTTATGGCTAGCCAATTTTCCCAGCACCATTTATTAAATAGGGAATCCTTTCCCCATTTCTTGTTTTTCTCAGGTTTATCAAAGATCACATGGCTGTAGATGTGTGTTATTATTTCTGAGGGCTCTGTTCTGTTCCATTGGTCTGTATCTCTGTTTTGGTACCAGTACCATACTGTTTTGGTTACTGTAGCCTTGTAGTATAGTTTGAAGTCAGGTAGCGTGATGCCTCCAGCTTTGTTCTTTTGACTTAGGATTGTCTTGGCAATGCGGGGTCTTTTTTGGTTCCACATGAACTTTAAAGCAGTTTTTTCCAATTCTGTGAAGAAACTCATTGGTAGCTTGATGGGGATGGCATTGAATCTATAAATTACCTTGGGCAGTATGGCCATTTTCACGATATTGATTCTTCCTATCCATGAGCATGGTATGTTCTTCCATTTGTTTGTGTCCTCTTCTATTTCACTGAGCAGTGGTTTGTAGTTCTCCTTGAAGAGGTCCTTTACATCCCTTGTAAGTTGGATTCCTAGGTATTTTATTCTCTTTGAAGCAATTGTGAATGGAAGTTCATTCATGATTTGGCTCTCTGTTTGTCTATTACTGGTGTATAAGAATGCTTGTGATTTTTGCACATTAATTTTGTATCCTGAGACTTTGCTGAAGTTTCTTATCAGCTTAAGGAGATTTTGGGCTGAGACAATGGGGTTTTCTAAATATACAATCATGTCATCTGCAAACAGGGACAATTTGACTTCTTCTTTTCCTAACTGAATACCCTTGATCTTTTTCTCTTGCCTGATTGCCCTAGCCAGAACTTCCAACACTATGTTGAATAGGAGTGGTGAGAGAGGGCATCCCTGTCTTGTGCCAGTTTTCAAAGGGAATTTTTCCAGTTTTTGCCCATTCAGTATGATATTGGCTGTGGGTCTGTCATAAATAACTCTTATTATTTTGAGATACGTTCCATCAATACTGAATTTATTGAGAGTTTTTAGCATGAAGGGCTGTTGAATTTTGTCAAAGGCCTTTTCTGCATCTATTGAGATAATCGTATGGTTTTTGTCTTTGGTTCTGTTTGTATGCTGGATTACGTTTATTGATTTGCGTATGTTGAACCAGCCTTGCATCCGAGGGATGAAGCCAACTTGATCATGGTGGATAAGCTTTTTGATGTGCTGCTGGATCTGGTTTGCCAGTATTTTATTGAGAATTTTTGCATCGATGTTCATCAGGGATATTGGTCTAAACTTCTCTTTTTTTGTTGTGTCTCTGTCAGGCTTTGGTATCAGGATGATGTTGGCCTCATAAAATGAGTTAGGGAGGATTCCCTCTTTTTCTATTGATTGGAATAGTTTCAGAAGGAATGGCACCAGCTCCTCCTTGTACCTCTGGTGGAATTCAGCTGTGAATCCATCTGGTCCTGGACTTTTTTTGGTTGGTAGGCTATTAATTATTGCCTCAATTTCAGAGCCTTCTATTGGTCTATTCAGGGATTTAGCTTCTTCCTGGTTTAGTCTTGGGAGAGTGTAAGTGTCCAGGAAATTATCCATTTCTTCTAGATTTTCTAGTTTATTTGCATAGACGTGTTTATAGTATTCTCTGATGGTAGTCTGTATTTCTGTGGGGTCGGTGGTGATATCCCCTTTATCACTTTTTATTGTGTCTATTTGATTCTTCTCTCTTTTCTTCTTTATTAGTCTTGCTAGCGATCTATCAATTTTGTTGATCTTTTCAAAAAACCAACTCCTGGATTCATTGATTTTTTGGAGGGTTTTTTGTGTCTCTATCTCCTTCAGTTCTGCTCTGATCTTAGTTATTTCTTGCCTTCTGCTAGCTTTTGAATGTGTTTGCTCTCGCTTCTCTAGTTCTTTTAATTGTGACGTTAGAGTGTCAATTTTAGATCTTTCTTGCTTTCTCCTCTGGGCATTTAGTGCTATAAATTTCCCTCTACACACTGCTTTAAATGTGTCCCAGAGATTCTGGTATGTTGTATCTTTGTTCTCATTGGTTTCAAAGAACATCTTTATTTCTGCCTTCATTTCGTTGTGTACCCAGTAGTCATTCAGGAGCAGGTTATTCAGTTTCCATGTAGTTGAGAGGTTTTCCAGGAATTGAACTCATCTCTGCAGCAAGCAGACCTAATAGACATCTACAGAACTCTCCACCCCAAATCAACAGAATATACATTCTTCTCAGCACCAAATCACACTTATTCCAAAATTGACCACATAATTGGAAGTAAAGCACTCCTCAGCAAATGTACAAGAACAGAAATTATAACAAACTGTCTCTCAGACCACAGTGCAAGCAAACTAGAACTCAGGACTAAGATCTGTGCTTCTTTCAGAATGTTTAGAAACAAGGATTGACGAGTATGTCAAGATTTAGCTATTCGTACTACTTGTAAAACTTATAAAACATTCCTTTGGGAAGGAAATAAGGTAGAACCAACATGGCCTGAACCCTAATCTATGTTGGAAGAAATCTACAGGGGCACACTTTACTGGGAAAGGACACAGCAAAATATTGCCCTGACCTTTTCCTGTGTTAGAAGTTTGAAGAGAGTATGACATTTATGACACTAACTTTGACATTTAGCTCACCAAGTAAAAGAAGCTTATCTTGCTTCTGTGCATGAGAAACAAGAACCGCCATCAAAAATTAGCCTTTTGGTGGCTAGTTTTTTGCAGGTCCTTAATCCAGGGCCCAGAATTTTTTAGCATATGCAAAACTAAAGATGGTGCCAGGTGTGGTGAGTCACACCTGTAATCACAGAACCCTGGAAGGCTAAGCCTTGAGCCCAGGAATTTGAGACCAGCGTGGGCAACATAGTAAGACTCCATCTCTAAAAAAAAAAAAAATTTTTAACAAATTAGCAGAGTGTGGTGGCACACACTTGTAGTCTCAGCTACTTAGGAAGCTGAGGTGGGAGGATCCACTTGAGCCCAGGAGGTTAAAGCTGCAGTGAACCAAGATCACACCACCGCACTCCAGCCTGGGTGACAGAGCGAGACACTGTCTCACAAACAAACAAACAAACAAACAAAAATATATAGATGTCAGGAGTTTGTTTACATGTATGTATACATAAAGAAATATATTCAATATATTCATCCTTGTAGGCTTCATGGTAGCAGATCTATCCTTTAAATATTCAGCCTAAAAAATTGCTTAATTGCTGGTATTATAAAACAAAATAATTTTTTAATTCATGAAAATATTAGGGTTGTTAATTTTATTTTCTTAGTTCTGTTTTTTATCAATTTTTGACAAGAAGTATATTAATTTTTATAATCAGAACAAAAGGAAGACTATTTTGAAAATTCATACATTAGATAATTTTGGGTTAGCAGAGATGTCTAGTATTGTAATCTTTTTTACTTTTCCCCTAATCTAACCTATCTCAATTTCTTCTGTTTAATATCTCTGATAAAGAAACTCTGGATAATTGTTGAGAGTTTAAAAAGAATGAAAATAAGTTTTAAATTACAAATTCCTTGGTAGAAGTAATAGAACCTGCAACTAAACCAGTGGCCTGTGTAACTGTGGAATTGCATACTTTAAGTATTTTATGCACCAAAACGGATCTCAAGAAAGTCTTAGTAAAAGTGACATTTAATGGCATTTAGCTAGTATTTAATAAGAATTAGAGAGATGCTAAAGCTTATAAACCTACTAAGATCTACAGAATAAAAAAGAAGTTTGTATATATGTGAAATACTTAGGTTACTAGAAACGTGCTTGTGAGTGAAGTTATTGACCATTCCAGACTAGAGAAAGAAGCTATTTCTCAGAAAATGTTTGCTTATGTGATTATAGTGAGAAGTGGCTGCTGCCCCAAATCTGAGCGAGATCATGAACAATGGACATTTATGGCAGTCAGTGAGGGCGGCAGGGAGAGCCCTCCAGCCTCACTAAGCCACGTGAACAGACACCGGGATGGTAGAGACGAAGCAGGAAAGCCTGGAAAACAGGTCTGGGTTCCTGTCCTGGCTCGGCCACAGAATGGCTTTGAAGCCTTGGCCACATCACAGTCTCTGGGCTTCAGTGTCCTCAACTATCGATGGAAGATAATATCTACCCCACAGAGTTATCACGAGATCAAATAAATGAAATTATATCAAACATTTAGCAGCGTGCCCAGCACGTGGTAGCTTTTTGTAATAGTTTAGCCCCTTCCCTGTGAAACAGGTCCAACCTTTCTCATCTGAAGCATCTGGTGGTTCCACAGTCTGGTATCCAGCCGGAGAGGGTCCTGTGATGTCCAGTATTGTGTATGCCGTTTCTTATGTTCTGTATTTTAAAAAAGGAAATAAGTGGACCATGACTGAGTTTTCTTAATAAATGTTAATGGCACTGCTAGACTCCCTGTATTTCATTCATTTGTGCCTGCTCTTATAATAGAATTTAATAAAAAGATTATTCTCTAGAATTATTATTTGTTAGGAAAGCTGTCATTCTGTATATTTCCTAAGTGAAGAAACAAATGATGGAAGAAATAAAAATATCAAAGAATTTTCCACAGGAAAGCATCGAGAAAAATAAGTTTCCTCTTAATGCTGATATTGTTTTTCCAGTCAACATTATTTCAAGAAATTAAACCAGGAAGTGGGAAAAAGTGATTTTGAAATATTACTTGAAAATAAATAGGCTGAAATTATTGCTGGAGGATACCACAATATAGTAAGCAACTTCTAAAATGTCACTATTCTTTTCCATTGTTTCTGAGTGGCATAGAAGCATATAGACAATGTTATCTAAAGTTTATAAACTGCTTATATGCTTGAATATATATTCAGTGTATATTTTATTGTTGCTGTCTTCATGTTGTCTCACATAATAGATGAAAACTGACCCTTTGGTGTGGTTATATTTTGAAAATTGAGTTTGAAGTCTGAACAATTACATATATATCTTACAATGTTTTAAGCTACTGCCTTCAAAAAAGAAAGAAGCCTGCACAGTTATATTGTCATCAGCCCTGCAGAGCTGCTGATAAAGCAAATTTGTAAAGTCTCATGAATTGCCAAGCCAATTATCAGTCAGGTTCTGATTTCTGGAAGCATCATCCCATGAGATAAATAGACAAGTCAGAAATAACACAGCTTGATTTTAAGATAACAGGTGGAGGAGGCAATTTGATTTGGGGGAAATCTTGCATTGATACATGAGTGTATTCGCTTGATTTGGCAGTGGTTTTAGACACTGTATCTGGTACCATGGAGATGTCATTGTGGCAGACCTTCTCATTCTGTCTTCAGACTGTACCACACTTGTAAAACAGTGACGCTCATGGGGTATTATCTCAAAAGCCAAAAGGCTGTGAAGAAAAAAGTTGCTAGCAGTCTCTAACATGGGTGTGTCATGACTCTTTTCAGGTAGTAGGTGTAACCTTGAAGAAAAAGTGGCACTGTCTTCAAAAAAGTGACCTGACCCTGGCTTTGGTGGGTTTTTTCTGCAAGAAATAAAAAGCACCGCATGTATTTATCGTACATCCTTTCTAGCTGACCACTGCTTTGTTCTAGAGTTCAGCATGAAAGGACTAATTTTTGTTTTGTTTTTGTTTTTGTTTTAGTGAAATGGCATGTCCCTTGCTAATTCTAGCTATTATAGTTGCACATGTAAAGAAATATCTCTATGTAGCTTATGGATTGGTAGCATTTCAAATAAATAATGTACCGAAAAATTGACCTGAAATTTTTTGAGATGCTTATCAATTGACATTTTTTCTTAGCCCAAGAAAAGAATCTGAATTATTATTTTCTTAAATTAAATTATACCTTGTAACATTAGATTTGTTATTTTAAATATAATAGGAATTGAAATATAAGCATGCCACTTTGTTTATTGCTATATTATTAGAACTTACTGAAGCATGGAAAGAATTCTTCACAAATGACTTTGTTCTTTTGAAAAATGTAAGCTGCAAAAATATTTGTTATAAACCATATTTAGTCTGTAAATGAGTGTAGCTTATAAAGATGTACTAAGTTTATAGTGTGTAATGTTTCATCCAAATAATTTTTATATTTTGATAAAATGTTAAACAAGTTAATAGTGCCATAATAAATCTTTTCCCAGAATTCAGAATTGTTTGCATCTCCATTTTAGGAAGTTCACATTGCTTCATTAAAGAAGAAACCTGGAAGCATTATGCACCTCAATTTGTTATGCAATGAAATCAAGTTATCATTTATTCTTCCAGAAGTCAGTTATTCTATGAATTGTGGCCATATAAACTTTTCAAAACACATACATATATGAAAATACTACTGATGTATTTGCTGAATAAAATCTCTAGTATTTGATATTCCATCTTGGAAATAACACGTTATAATTCAATAATGCTAGTTATAAAGTCAAAACAAAACAAAGAAACAAACTTTCAGCATTGTAAACAGATACACACATTTAAAAATCTATTAACTATACAAAACATTTTTTTTTGTTCTCATAAAGAAAAGCTGCCTCTGGATACATTTTAGAAAGTCAGTGCCTGAGAAAATGGACAATGTTTTGATCCCTAGAGTAAACCTACCTTCTAAATACTTAAAGCCCTTTGAAAGCACAAGATAATGATGTAATTGTATCCTTTTTGTTGCATGGAAACGATCAAGCTCTATTAAGTTCTGAGTTAATATCAACCCTGGCTCTTAATTCCCTTTTCCAACATTAGACCCCCCCCCCCAATGTCGGTTTTCGTTTCTTTGCCTGTGATAGGTCTGTCTGCTACATTTGTATTTTAAGTAGATTTACAACACAAATATTCATATGTGTTCTTAGTATAAAATTATTTTCTTCAGGGAGGCTCTACCCAGAGACCTGAGAAAATTGAAGCTTTTGTTTTTAAAGTATTTAAGGACTATTTAATTTTTACATAGTATGAAATTTTTCTCATTGGGTTGGAAAGGTAATGTTTTGGGGGATTTTTCCCATTATACCATATCTAGTCTCAAAAAATGTAATAATCTGGTAAACTCAAATAACAGAAAGCCACCATATCCCTTTATAGTTTATAATTCTACTTCTTTGAGACAAATAACATAGGGATATGTATGTGTTTGTGTACACATTATCTATATATATACATATACATATGTATCTATAGATATATAGAGAGACATAGATTAATGCCTCAATATTAATTATCCTTTACTGACATCTGTATTTATGGGGTTCTTCAGTTAAAAGACATTTCTAAAACTCTATTAAAATTATTTGGTCTGAAAAACATTGAAAGTTGCAGAATTTTTTTTTCATCAAGTTTATAACATCACCGCAGAACAGGCTGGGTGAATTCCTGTTATGTCAAGCCACTGAAGGATTTTTAGCTATTTTGCAACATTTTTACTCATTTTATCCCAATCCACCCAAAAATGGCAAAGACTCCAGAGATCACCCAGCAAAAGCCCTCTGTGGGAGTTGGATCCTGCTTCTAATCTCTGTCCCAAATTCCTGTCATTCAAAATATTTAGGAATTATAGAGTAATAATGTATAAATGAACATAACAGGCAACCCATAGTGTTTTTAAATTGATATTACAAAAAATTCTTGTCATGTTAATTTCCTTAAAACATATTATACATATAAAATACTATGTTAAAATTAAATGTAATATGTCAGCTGTAAAGGGGAAAAAGTAGCTAACTAAAAGTTCACAGATTATCTTTTTTCAGATTTTGTGTGTTTTCTCCTCAGCCAAAAGCCTCAAGATTCACTTGCAGCAGCCTACCTCTTCATTTATGTTGGATTGCTCTTTAAACATTAGAATATCTTGTAATAAATAATAAGTTAAAGATCTCTCCTGACACAAGTCATTGTTGATTTCACTGTTATAGGGAAAAGGCTCTAGGGCGGCAGATAAGGCTGTTGCCATGGTGATGAAGGAGATACCGAGGGAGGAGTCTGCTGAAGAAAAGCCCCTCCTTACTATGACATCACAGGTGGGCAGACCCATAGGGTTTCTGTAGGAAGCTGACATATGTTAATATATCAGACATTGTGATTCTTAACTAGAAAAAAAAACTTTAACTCTTGAACCAATTTTTTTAAAGACAGTTTCAATGAAACAATTATATAAATATAGATGAAAACCAAAATTGCTAAAAAAAGAAAAAATCACCATCTAGTTATTTATTTGTGAATATTAATCTCATTACTCAACTTTAGTTAAGACAAAAGAGAAAGAAAATATATGTGCAAGTAAAACATGTTGCTTCTTTATAAAGGAGTCTTGTTAACAACTTTGGGAAAGTAATAACAATGAAGCTAACAGTACATTTGAACAAAAAGAAAATCAAATTCCTGTGAATAAATACAAGTTATATTGTATACATATGTCAGTTTACCAGTAGAATATCTAAATTTTCTTAAATGTTAAATATATTTATGTTGTGACTATGCATACTACATATATGTCTATACATATTTATGTGGATAACTAATTTACAGGAATGAGCCAGAAGTCCCTGAGTCCCCATGCAGAAAATGGCATTTGTGACCCCTCTCATACTCAGTGACCTTGAGAACAAAAATGTCATGTCTATTATAAGCACATGAGAGCCATTTTCAGCATTTATTATAACAAGTATAGAAAAAAGTCTGCATTTGTATGCAAAGAATGTGGAGACTGTGAATCCTATATGTCCTCGGGGACTTTTGAAACACCCTGTAAAATCTACATAAATATGTATAATGTACTCATCACCACTCTGTGGGACTACCAGTTTTAAAATCGCAAATGAAAAATATTTTTACTTGCATTTATCTTATAATTTAGATTAGATTATTTTAAACATTTCATTTTTTCCATTCAGTTCCGATTATATGATTCAGTTCCGATTATATGAACATGTCTAGAATTCGAAAAATGTCCATTTACAGTCCTCATGAAAGGCATTTATATCAAAAGCTAAATTATGGCAACTTATTTTTAGAATATCAGCAGATCTCATCCCCAGCTGCTGCCAACATGTGTGGTTTTATTTTATTCTAAATACTATGTTGTAAGTTATAAAAATTATAACATGTAACATCAAAATTAAATAATTTTTAAAGCTATTAAAGATTCCCAAGACTTTGGGATAAATTTTATGTTTTCAGGGTTTTTTTAATCCCAAAAGAAGAGATGCTTCTTCCTAATAACACATAGTAATCATTGGAAAGAAATTTGCTTGATATTTACCAAATTCCTCATTCTTTACTTAGTATATGTAGTAAAACATATACAGTTTTACACTGATCTCTTGTCAATCAGAGTCAGACGTTTGTAGACTCCCATTTCCAAAACATTAAGTCCACAGTCCCTCAGGTGAATGCTATTGGGTAGGGAGGTGAGAACTACTTGAAGTTCTTGCTTAAGGGCAGAGCCATACAACTGTAGATATGACCTAACCAAATTTGCAATTGGCACAGTTGTACTGTAACATATCATCTCAGGACTTCACAATCTAGGGCAGGTTCCAGTACCCAAGATTCTTTTTTCACAAAATCACGCATTGCTATGTACTTGCTGGTAATCTTTTCACATGTCCAAAATTACCATTATAACCTAAGCTTACATTTAAAATTTAATGCAAAATAATATTTTTGATTTTTAATTTAGAAAAGAAATTGTGATTATTACCATTTTCTCATATCCAGGACATGCGTTTGTACCAAGTTTTTCCTTTAATCCCTGTCTAATGTTGCATTAACTGTTTTTGAGGTATTAGTTACAGTGTACTGCATGAAGATTATAGAATGCTTTATTTGATGCATCATATTCTTGTTGCATACTGGCCAGTTTATGAATCAGCAAACAGAGTTCTGATTTATAAAATTTAATGCACCTGTTGTGTTGATAGTATTACAGAATTAATTTAGTGACAGCTGTGATACAATTATTTCTCAGTCAAATGCAGTTTTATTAGTTGATATACTTTTTCCACTATACACAAGTGGCTTCTTCCCTGCTATGCACCAGTGGCATGCACAAACCAAACAGAAGCAGAATGATCTGAAAAAGTGAGTACTTCCCACGACAACCATAGCATCTAGTCCGTGTATCATACTACATTCTTACTTGTTATCTTGTGTGAATGTACTACTGTCTTGACACATGTTTGTCCCAGTGTCTCCTGTAAAGCCCCTTATAACATAGAGCCACATACTGCTGAATACATTGATTCATCTTCATCACTGGTATGTCAATGCCAGCTGCTCATGTGATAGATTCCAGATATGTCTGAAGATAATTGCTACTGTATAAATAGTGTCATTGGGACAATTATGATACATAAAATAGAAAATAACCCACTGAAATACTGAGTTTTATCTTATTTCATAACTTTTCACTCAACAGACTGTAGGTGTAGAATAATCCCATATTCTAGAACTTTCTTGTATTATGCGATTATTATTGTGTGGTCCTCAACTTTTAGAGGAATTAAGCCAAACATACTCCAGTGGAGCTGTCTATATTACACTGAACAAATTGAATAATGCAGAAGTGTTGGCCCGATGACCTGAACTCAGAAATTGCTGGACCACTGAGAGCTGCTCTTTTTTGCTTAAAAATCATTTATTCCATATTAAGCAAACAATATGCAAGGACTTCAGAGAATTTCAAGTACATGCTATCCAAGACTAACATTTAAATCAAATAGTATGTAAAAAAGCATGTGTTGATGAAAGGTTTGAAGAAAATATGTGAATCAAGTCTTTGAGGAAAAAAAAGTTTCTCTGGACCTGTGCTGTCCAGTACAGTAGCCACGAGCTCCTGAGCTTTATGTGGCTCCTGAACTTTATGTGGCTGCTCCAAATTGAGATGTGCTGCAAGTGTAAAATGAACACCAGATTTCAGAGAGTAATCAAAAAAAAAGGTATAAACTATCTCATTAATGATTTTTATAATGATCATATGTTGAAATGGTAATATTTTGGATTTTTTGATATATTGGCTAAATCAAATATCTTATTTAAATTAATTTCACTTGTTTCTTCTTACTTTTTTAAACATAGCAACTAAAAATGTTTAAATCACGAGGCCCTCATCATAATTGTTGAACAGAATATTCTATTCTAAAGGGTAATAGTATAAACAAATCCAGTTTTAGAATAGAAGGGAAAGCAATTTGCCAGAAGATTGATTGTATCATAGAAAAAAAAATGTATTCTCTTCATAAGAATGAAATGACTGTAGTGAATACTTTTCTCTGTTGAGGAACCTTCAAAAGTTTTCTTTTTGACCGTATCTCCTAGATACTTTTTTAGCAAGGTATAGCCCATTTATCTTTGCCTATTGAACACAGTGTCTTAAAACTGTGTTGCAGGTCTCTTCTTGTTAAGGGACTTTATTTTTTCAAGCCCAGGCTTTGTTTTTCTATCTGTCATCACCCATTATACCTCAGTACTAATTTAATTTTTGTTTCTGATAAAGATAAAAAGAGTAATGTCCTCGATTGGAAGAATATTTTCAAGGCTACTAGTAAATACAGCCTTGTTTGGGTTTCCATTTCTGACTTTAAAAATTGTCTTAATTATGTTCTCCTGCCTGCTTTAATTTATTGTTAGCACTACCCAAGCTGTGATCTGTTCATTTCCCTGTGAATAGATTCACATTTTACAAAAGTCTAGCTGTCCTATCAGGAATACATTTGTAGCTTGTTGGTTGACATTTAGATCAAGTCGAAGAGTTGAAAGTTATCACTTGGTTATCCGTTACCAGAAGACTAATAGGAAGTGGGGGTTGGGGCAGTCCATTAGTACTATAAGCTCAGAGGAAATGAATTCTGTCAGGCATCAGAGTTACCATGACAGAGCTCTAAAAATCTGGATTTTTAGCGGTTGCATGGTAATGATTTAGTTGTCTTATCTTTTCAATTGATAGAATCCATTAAGTTGGCTTTGATATTAATGAATCACTGACAGTATGGTCACTATATTGACAGGCATCGAATTAATTTCTAAACGTGGACAGGGCTAATAAAACCATAAACAAGTAGTTCAATTATAAAATAATGAATGAAAGCCTATTTAATAAATGACTTTAAATTAACAATGTCACAGAGTTGGGTGAAGTGATGGGCACCTGTAGTCCCAGCTACTCAGGAGGCTAAGATGGGAGCATCACTTGAGGCCAGGGGTTTGAGACCAACCTGGGCAACATAGCAAGACCCCATAAAAAAAAAAACCATATCACAAATAATGCAGGAATTTCAAAACTTACAAAGATATTTGTGTTTCATTCATATATAAACAAAACAATTCTAAAATTTTTCTATTATTTAAATGAGGTAAAGAGATATGCCATAATATTACAAATTTTCTTAATCAACATTACAAATTTGAGATATTTGTCAGCTGTTTTAAACTTATTAGCTTCAATGTTTTAACTTTAAAAATTATTATTGAAGTACCAAGTGCTTAAATATAAAAACAGAATCTTTTACTTTAAAACAATTCAAGATCATCAATCTGAAATGTGAAATCATAGAATAATGGATTATTGTCCTTTACAGCCATTGTTTTATCATCTAGAATGTATTGTGCTTTAGGGCTAATTCTTAGTAATGTGTTATCAGAAACCTTGAGCTCTATATTTTTGAATGAAACATCTAAGCAATATATCTCTTTAAAAACAAATACAAAGATTTAAGTCACAAAACGTGATTTAAGTCACAAAACAAACAATATAAACATACACTGTAGTTTAAGTAACAAACAATATTTAAAAAGCAAAACATCTTTTCATCTTACTAGTTTTTTATAGCTTAGATTATATAATAGTTTAATTTTAAAACATTGAAATTGAGAAATTCAAGTTGAGCTAAGACAAATGTAGTTTCAGATAAAGTTTTAAGAGCTGGGTGATATAATCTGCCTTTGTTCAACACAAAGAAAACACTGTATTGATATATGAAGCAATTTGGTGGTGTGGTAGCTAATATTAATCACATCAACTTGCCAGTCTGAATAAGTCATAATTCAACTGAAACCATTTGATTGAATGTTTGATTACAAGGAAGGTGTTATGGTTCAATAGTTTTTTGCATTCTGATTGACAGAAGCCCCTACATGCAAGTTCTCGCCTATCTTCTTACTTCTAAACAAAATAGTTTTCCTTTGTTTCTATGTCAATTAACCACTTCAGGGTTTTCCTTCAAAATCTCGAGATTTGAATCTCTGATTTAAAATCAGCAGGGAGGGAATAGGATTGTGTTGAAATGTTGCTGGCCTCTCATTCACATTGGTCCAAGTCCTTCTTCTGAATGGTATGGGGCAAGCTTAGGCCTTTATTTTAATTTTTTTCATTAGGCATTCTCTCTTGGCACTTTGACTTCTTCGTAGAAGCCTTAACATTCTTGGTAGAAGCTTTGTATTTGGCAATGTTTCCTTAGGTATCAGTAGGTCCCCAAACATTTATAAAAGATGTGACTGGGAGGAAATGGGCTCAAATGTGTGGTTTAAAACCAGCAAAGAAATTGGCAAACATTTCTGAGGATCACTGACCTCTCCGTGAAATGGCCAAATCCAGTATGAAATTGAGGACACCTATGTAATAATTCTTTTGTACAATTTGCCATTCAGTTAGACTGTATAAAATCAATCAACATTGATTTAAACTGCTACCATGGAATACAAAAAAAATGCTTGGATGAGATCTCTACTCTAAAGCAAGTCACAGTCTACTTGGCAGTTGGAGAGGGACAGATAAAACTAAGATTATGACACTGGGCAAGACATGGGAGCGTGCAAGTGCTGTAAGGAGGCACTCACCGGCTGGCGCTAAAGAAGGTTCCTAGATAATGTGCCAGTTGAATGGGATCCTGAAAGAGAAATAAGAATCTGTCACCATTACAGAAGGTTCTTTGAACTGATCCAAATATTGAGAAGAGGAAAGAGGAGGATAAGAAATGAAAATTTAAAATGTGAACAAACTGAGACAAAGGCCTTAGCAACTAATGAAGTGGGTCATTTTAACTCAGCTATGATAATCTGACTAGACCAAAATTGCAATCACTTGACCTCAGGTTTTTTTTTAAATTAGAAACTTTTGGCTTACTTACATCAACGTACTCCATACCCAAAAGACAAAATCAGGGAAGTTCATAAAGTTATTTTCAAACTAAAAGAAAGTCAAGAAACCTTATCTTACTAACGCATAAAGAAAGAATAAATGTTATACAATTTGGAAATTAAGCTTAAAGGGAATATTTGGGGGATTCAGTTCAGTATGAAATTTTATTTTATGATCTAAAAGATTCATTCATTCTCAAGTCACCAAAGGAAATATCATAAACTTGTTCAAAATGAAGAGGAGAGCATGGAAAAAGCTATTCTTATCTATGCAAATATAAATAAAATGGGACTTCCTATGACTAAAATAATCATTCCTAAATTCCTGCAACTGAAGATGCAGTTTAAAATTGGACGGTTTTAGATAGGTATTTTTACATCTTCAGTTTCTACAAAGTCACTTTCTCATTTAATAGCCATTTATGGAACCCCTTTTAGATGTCAACATTCTATTTGAAGTTGTGAGGATATAAACGTAAGTAAGATAGTCTCTGGCTTCAGAGCTTATAAGGAAATATTTCCATATCTTCAAAATATCTCCTGTTTCATCTTCCATATCTCCCATTAAAACCAAAAAATTTTCTGTTCAGTTTCAGTTACCTTTCCATGCGATCTGTAATCTGGCCTTTCACCCTTGAGCCCTGCTGTTATCCACCCACTTCAGCCCGAGCATTTCTCAATAGCTAAATTGTGCTCCAGTTTGAAAAACACTGACTCAGAAGGTAGTTTGTTACTCCTTCTTTGATTTGAATTTGTGGAAGAAATCCACAGGAGTAGCTTGATTGTAGAAGTTGGGCAGTTATAACAATTCCATCAGTCCAGGTGTGAACTATGGTCAGAAACAAGACAGTAGGTGTGGAAGAGACACTGACTTCCTGAGGCAGAGGTGCAGAAGACTGGAGATGCCACGCCTTTGTCCTGGGCTTCCTGAAGTCTCTCAGAACAGCCTCTCTTTTGGTATCCCTTTATTTGTACGCTGAGTAAATCTGAGAGTGCTGGTGTGCTTTCTCCAGAAAATTTGTCTAAAGTCTGAATGAAGAGACAGACTCCAAAAAATAACTTAATTAATTACCACCTTTGATAAAGCAGACAGGCCCAAAAGGACAGGGCTCTCATTGAATTATGCCTTTTCCTTTGCTTTCCATTTAGATGTTAACAAAAATTTTACTTTTAGAATTACTTTATCAAATTTAGACTATAGTTTTTATGCATTTGTAGCTAAAAATATCTGCAGAAATCTAACACCCTGGTCTTCCAAAGCTATAGGTAATGTAGGTCTATTTCACTATTCCACACATATATGTACACAGAACTGTGTACTGTGTAGGGATAAATTCTTAGTTGTTTTTTGTTTGTTTATTTGTTTTTACAAAGGCATTTAATTGTATACAAAGTAAAGAAAGTGTACAGGGGATTTTCCATGGAATATAGCTCATACTTATCTACATAACAGTTGATATTTCTTAAAATTATGAATGAGAGAACTCAGTTATTCTTAGCCATCTATCAATGAAATTAAACTTTTTTCAAAGAAATAATGACTATCAAAGGGATAGTTAGGACATTGTCCATACATATTCATACTTTGAAAGTCACGGTTGAGTTTAGTCTTTGCACTTTATACACTTTAGCCAATGGGTAAATAAGACCTAGACTCTGAGGCCAGTCATCAGAATGCACTGCTTGGTAAATGCAACCCTATTACAATAACTTCTATGAGTATAGGGTGGTGCCATATTTGATGGTAACCTTCATCCTCTGTGAATGCATATAACACAGTGGAATTCAGATCGCACTTGATAGTCATGAGAAGGCCACAGTGTGGAAGTGGGCATTGTTTGTGAAGGTAGGACTTCATCACTGTGTTGATTACACTAGCTGAGTTCATTACATTAAGCACATATGGTTAAAAGAGCAAGTCCTACCAGGAAATATGTATCAATGTACGGGTCCTTTGGAAACTGTTACATATGTACAGTTTGGACATGCACTAACTACAAATGAGATACAGATTCTGGGACACTAATCATATTTTTAGATGAGCTCACAGGATCACTGATGTTTAGCTATTTCATCATTTTCTAGTATATTATATTCTATACCAGTGCTTTCAACTACATTTCCAGATAATAAAATTGACTTTTATGCCAGAAAGTATAACAAATCATTCCTAAACTCAAATAGACCATAGCATTTACAAAAATTCAAATATATTTTATTCCAGAAACATAGGCGGCTTACAGTCCCTCAACATTTAAAAATATTTTAATATAAATAGAATGGGTGATACCCAGGAATGTTCAAATTCAGAAAAAATAAAAAACACTGGGGCTCACAGTTTCACTCATGGGTCAAAGCAGCATCCTAAAATAAAAGATTAACACCAAAAGAGGCCTGGGATTTGATTCCTAGCAAAATCTGCGAGGTTTTATACATAGTAATACCAAAGCTTACAATAATTGAAGAAAGATTTATCACTGTGACTTGAACGTTAAAAGAAGAAAAGCGTTCTCAAAGCCCATCCCTCAATAACAAATTAATATGTATAAAAATCTAATTACCAACTCTATATCGAAATCTTAAACTCTAATGGACGTCTGAGATTTACACATGTTTAAATGAGATTTATCCATGTTTAAATAGCATGCCTATGAGAACTAAATGTGTCTCTTGGCTTCCAGTCTCCAAATGACCACTAAGTGCTTCCATATTGCCCTTTCAGAAATAAAAGAAGTGCACTTTCTCTCCATAGTTACCATTACTCAGGTCCCTTGCCACCTTCCATCAGCTCTAAACTATGATACTATTGACACTGTGCCAAAGAAACAATGTAGTGAAAGTGAGTAGAGTAATATAAAATATTTTGATTTGGTAATACTCCAAAGCACTCCATTTGTTATTTTATGCCTCTTAAAATGCAACGTAACAAGTTCTTTAAAAATCTAGAGATTGGCCAGGCACAGTGGCTCACACCTATAATCTCAACACTTTAGGAGGTCGAGATGGAAGAATCGCTTGAACCCAGGAGTTCAAGACCAGCCTAGGCAAGATGGTGAGACCTCGTCTCTACAAAAATAAATTTTAAATTTTTAAAAATTAGCTGGGCATAGTGGTGCACACCTGTAGTCACAGCTATTTGGGAAACTGAGATGGGAGGATTGCTTGAGTCCAGGAGTTTGAGGATGCAGTGAGTTATGATCATGCCACTGCACTCCAGCCTGGGTGACAGACAGACATCCTGTTCCTATTAAAAAAAAAAAAAAAAAAAAAAAAAAAAAAAAAAAAACCTAAAGATTATGAGGTGTATTTTTTTCTTAAGCAAAAAACTAGATGATTATGCCTATTTTAAGAAAGGCAAATATAAACCCCCCTCCCTCAAAAAAACAAACAAACAAACAAACAAAAAAACAGTTAATTTAGGAATGAACCACCTGAGTATCAAAAGTGTGTTTTCTCTCTTAACCATAGAAACATACTCAAGCAAGACGGGATTCAAAGAGATGCAGAATAAGTGAAAGTAAATAGTGGCTGCCACTGATAATTAGAGATCCACTAAAAAATCAAACTGAAAGATTGCTGAAATTAGAATATAAGCTAATGGGAAAACACGATGGAGTCTACCGAGATCTATTTTACAAATAGATTTTACAAACGCATCTACTAGATACCTACACAGTTAATATAACAATATTTTCTACTCTCCCAAAATAATATTTGTTATATAATACAAAAGCATTCCAAGGAAATGTAGAGGGTGTTTTTGTAGGTGACCTGAGCTTTTTAAGAGAGGGAGACGAGGCAGGCATTTATCCACCCACCCTGGTCCGTGTGTTTGCACTCCCCACATAAACACTGACTGAGCAGTGCTAACCAGAACATGTCATCTTTGAGTCTGAAGCCAATGTTCCAGGTCTCAGTAGGAGCTTTTGTCCAGGTGAGGAATGGGATTGGCCCTTAGCAACTATGATTCAATACGTGTCATTTTCTATATACTGAAATTAGAGAATAACTCTATTTCAGGAGTGGGGGGAAAGGCTTGAGCTTTAGACATTGAAGTTGGCTGCATCAAAAATATGTTGACAGTGCTAAAAGGCTCATTCCCCACCTTTTGGTATTTTTTTCTTTCTTGCCCCTATCCCATTATTTATTTATGTATTTATTTATTTTTGGTAGGCTTGCTATTCTCATTTTGTTGCAAGGCTGCATTTTAATTCATCTGACTCTGCAGTTTAACAAAGCTCTTTGACACGTCTGTTCATTTGTTCTCAGCTGGTGAATGAGCAACAAGAAAGCAGACCCCTCCTGAGTCCCTCCATCGATGACTTTCTCTGTGAAACCAAATCGGAAGCAATAGCAAGGCCAGTAACATCCAATACAGCTGGTAATTCTTTCACTTTTAACTGTTCCTCAACTAGAGTTAATTTTAACTATATAGTAAAGTGCACATTTTTTCCATAATATATTTTAAGTGAGGAAATAATGTTTGCAACCAAATGAAACTTTAGAATGTATACTATTTAGCGTAAACGAATAAATCACAGAAATTGCAATGTATCTCACCCAACGAATTTTGCTGAACATAAGTATACCACTATTAGCAATGAATCATGTTTTCATGTATATTTTCATATTTACATATTTATATCTAAAGTTGCATCACACTAGAAAATCTTTAAAACAAAAACACCTATTTCAGAGTAAGGTTTTTCAAGTTCTGGCTGATGGTCCAATTATTTCTGGAAATATTTTATATAACAGAAGTCCAGTAAATAAAAATGTGGCAATCTTTTCAAGTGGATTTAAATGACAAAATATCCTGCAGCTTTGGGATAGTACAGGGCCAGTTTCATTTTCTGTCATGTAAGTGTGTTACTTGCTCCCCGTTACAACAGTCTATTTGAACGTTCTCCTGGAATTAAACATTCTCAAATAGTAAGCCACCCCCTGCTCAGTGCCTGTCACATACAGGAATAGGCACTCAATAAGTATTAATCCATTGAGTGAGTACAGGATGCCACTGGCATAAATTACACTTCCCTTGTAGAAGCAGTCTTTCTGCATTGATTTCATTCGGTCAGCATTCACATTCAAAGTCATGTCATTCAAATAAGAAAAAATGATGTTCAGAATCAAAGAACAAAGGTTATGTTGGATGTGCAGAGCAGAATTTAATGGAAAAAGGAAAGGATAATCACATACTATCTTGTTATATTTGTTCCATTTTGTCATCTTGGCCTCAGTTTGCTGTTGGCTTGCATATTTTCATTATATTTCTAAGTGAATAAAATCACGGGAGAAGGAAATCGTGATTTTTCCAAAACACCAAAAATTACAAGAAGAGTAACTAGCATGAGATAGAGAGGCTCCTTATGTGAGGTCATATTTTACAGTTTCTGGGTTCAAACTCCATGAATTCCAACCCTGGCTCTGTATCCAGGGGCATGTTGCTTAACTAAGCCTCAGTTTCTTCATTTGTTTGATAATAGTAAGATCTACATCTCATAAGTTCATTGGAAAGATTAAAGGAAGCAATCCATGAAAAAGCTTAACACCATGTAAACTCTAACTGGTGTAAAAATGTCTGTTAGATTTTAGGTGAGAGCAGTGTGTACTCCCTACACTTTCATTTTCAATTGCATTGACTTTTTTATATCACACCACAGTAATCATTTTCTAAATTCAGCTATCACTTTCAATAATCAAGAAATTAAATGGTACTTGGCAAATTCTAGGTAAGAAATTAGACAAGTTCACATACTATCAGATGAGATTCATTCCTCTGATCCATGAAACTGGAGCTGGCCCCTTCAAAACTCAAGAACTATCCCAGGAAAATACAGAGAACCTTGTATGTCTAATTGCAGGTGAATCCATGAGAATTGTATGCACTGTGAACTTGTTCTTTATGCTCCAATTATCATTGATGGGAAAACTAAGTCACTTAGAAAGGATCCACCCTAAGAGAGCAATATAAGATTTGATTCAAAAGCTTCTTTTCAGCTTGATTGTTCTCACATATAAAAGAGAGACCTGTGAAATATTGGAGAAAAAAAATCAAAAGGAGGTATAATTTCTTGCAATCCCAATACCTACAATGTTGCCCTCTGTATTAGTCCTAGGGCTGCTGTGACAAAGTACCACCCACTGAGTTGATTCAACAACGGAAATTTACCATCTCAGTTCTTAGGGCTGGAAGCCCAAAATCATGCTTTCAGCTTGGCCACGCACCACATGAATGTGCTTAGTAAGGATCTATTCCAGGCCTCTCTTCTAACTTCTGGTACTGCCTTGGTTTATGGCAGCATAACTCCAATATTCATGTAGTGTTTTCTCTGTGTGTGTGCCTCCCAGTGTGCATGTCTGTCTCTGTGTCCAAATTTCCCCCCCCTTTTTTTTTTTTCAGGCAGAGTCTCGCTCTGTCACTCAGGCTGGAGTGCAGTGGCACAATCTCGGCTCACTGCAAACTCCGCCTCCTGGGTTCAAGCGATTTTCCTGCCTCAGCTTCCCGAGTGGCTGGGACTACAGGCACATGCCACCACGCCCAGCTAATTTTTTGAATTTTTAATAGAGACAGGGTTTCACCGTATTAGCCAGGATGGTCTCCATCTCCTGACCTCATGATACGCCCACCTTGGCCTCCCAAAGTGCTGGAATTACAGGCATGAGCCACCGTGCCTGGCCCCAATTTCCCCTTTTTATAAGGACATCAGTCCAGTTAAAGTAGGGGCCCACCCTATTCTAATATGGCCTCATGTTTAATTGTATCTCGAATGAACCTATTTCCAAATAAGGTAATATTCTGAATACTGGGTATTAGGACTTCTTCATAGACCACTCAATCCATAATACTCTCCAACGTAGGGGGTCTGGTAAAATAGTGTTCTGAGACCAGGGATTTTTTTTTCTCACCTTCATTATTCAGTGCACCTGATTCATACAGATTTTTATCCTGAAGAAAGGCTCTTGTTTGATAACGTGTTTTTAATATTAAGAGTATATCTCAAGGCAAAAATATTATATATTTTTTAATTCCTAAGAAATCTAGCTTTTGTATAAATCAATACAAAATTTTAAAAATTTAGGAAATATTTACCTTTTCCGGAGGTCAGTCCATGACTTTTTATCTCTATGAAACCTAAAAGAACATGTCTTTTGCCTCATAGAAGTTCTAAATTATAATTTTTTTCTGCCCAGTTCAATTAGATTATCTGAAAAACAAAAGTTTTTGAGAGTGCCAACTATTTAAATTATTCCTCGGACTATCCAAACTGCCAAATAATTAGAAGCTCAACAAACAAATTAATCAAAGCCTTATCAATAAAGTCAGCACACTGCCTTAAGGTTAAGATAAAGTCTAGAGAGGACTGTTTAAGAACACAGGCTGTGGAGAGATGAGACCTGTATCCTGTATTTGAATCCTGGTATGAACACTGATGTACCAGTTATATTAGTTTTCTATTGTCACTGTAACAATTACCACAAATCTAATGGCTTAAAACAACACAAATTTATTATCCTAAAATCAAGATGTCAACAGAGCTACATTAGTTCTAGAGGCTCCAGGACAGAATTCATTTCCTTGCTTTTTCCTTGCTTCTAGAGGGCACCTACAATTTGGTGGCTTATGACCCTTGCTCCATCTTCAAAACCAGCAGCTCTCTCTCACACACATTGGTCTCCATCCTCGTATCTCCTTCTCTGGCTCTGACCCCCTAACTGCATTTTATAAGAACTCTTGTGATTACATTGGGCCCACAGGGATCATCCAGATTAATCTTTCAGTCTCCAAATCCTTAACTTAATTACATCTGCAAAGTACCTTTTGCCATGTGACATGTCAAGGTAACATATTTACAGGTTCTGGGGATTAGAACATGGGCATATTAGAGGGGGGCGTTTTTCTACCAAACCAGCTGTGTGACTTTGGACAAGTTACTTAATATTGCCAAGCCTCAAGTTTTTCATATGTAAAATTAGAATACCTTTTTCACAGGAATGTTATGTAGACTAAACAAGGAAACATTCATAAGCACTTACCATATTATACATTTTCAATAAATAGTTTTTGTAATCATTTCCAACCGCATATATCTACAGTTTGCATCAAGCATGAATGCTTTCAGTAGAGTCTTCTAGTAGCAATAAATATTTATTTGCATCATGACTATGCTTATAGCGCTGTTCCAAGAGCTTTAGATAAGCACTTCATCCAATACTTTATAAAGTAGTTTTATCCTTATTTTAGGTGGGCAGAAGAAGTTCAGGGTCAGAGAGACTTTTTTTTTTTTTGAGACTGAGTTTTGCTCTTGTTGCCCAGGCTGGAGTGCAATGGCACAATCTTGGCTCACCGCAACCTCCGCCTCCCAGGGTCAAGTGATTCTCCTGCCTCAGTCTCCCAAGTAGCTGGGATTACAGGCATGCACCACCACGCCCGGCTAATTTTGTATTTTTAGTAGAGATGGAGTTTCTCCATCTTGGTCAGGCTGGCCTTAAACTCCCGACCTCAGGTGATCCACCTGCCTCAGCCTCCCAAAGTGCTGGGATTACAGGCATGAGCCACTGCACTCAGTCAAACTCAGGTAGTCTTAACCACTGTCCTGTGCTGCCTTATTTCATGCGCAATATGCATGGAACATCAAGACACCAAAATAGATTAGCTGAACTAAAGTGAAGAAGACAGGACAAAGTGCTACAAGGGTGACTGGCAAAACATAGCCTGCTCAGAAGCAACTGAGCTGGAAATCTCCCTGCTACAGCAAAAGGAAGGGAAGTCAATGACATCCTCTGGGCAATGGGATCCCACAGTCTATAAAGCTGTGAGTGGTGACTGACATGTGGTCCATGAGAAAAGTCTGCATATGTGACAATAAGATTACACCCAGAAGGCATTTTATTAGATCTACACTAACACACGCATACACACAGGTGCACACACACACACACTTTTCACATTCACTGTAAGAGGAGATTATCCTTTGTGCTCCTTTTTTTTAGAGACAGGGTCTTACTCTGTCACCCGGGCTGGCTCAAACTTCTGAGCTCACGCAGGCCTCCCACCTAGTCTCCCGAGCAGCTGAGACTACAGGTGAGGGCCATCACTCCTGGCTAGTTTTTTTTTATTTTTTTAATGGTTTTATAGTGACTGAATATATTGCCTAGGCTGGTCTCAAACTCCTGGCTTCAAGCAATCCTCCTGCCTCAGCCTCCCAAAACACTGGGATTACAAACGTGAGCCAGCACACCTCACCGGTTGGTGCTCTTAATTTAAGCACACAGATACTGAAACCCAAACCTTCATGTGCCTGAAGAATCTTTAAAATAGGATTTAAAAAATCAGCAGAGCAGACACCACCTTCCATACCAGGGCTGTCTTTGAAGCCCGTGTGGAGCAATAAGATTCTTCCTTTTAAATCTTAACTAAAGGACACGCACACGCTAAAATGTGATTTGTCTTTCTCCAGAGAGTGAAAGGCTGCACCCACTCTTCTCTCCTTTTGAAAACGTACTCTGCGGGGACTTTCCCAGCTTCAAAGCTGGCCATTCGACCTCCAAGTCACCTCCTTCATAGCAGCTGGGTAACCAATTAGGCCTTTTGTGTGTGCCAAGCATTTGTTTCACATTTGCAAGGAAAAAAACAAAGGGACAAAGAGCTCAGAACAAATATAGGAAGTGCCCAGGACACTTTGGAGGGGGAAAGAACCTTACTGAGCCAAGTTTGAATTCGCAGTTCACCCTTTTAGTAATTCATTTGTTCTGAATGTGAGAAGAAGATATAGAATTCAATTAGTACTTGCCAGCTGTTACTCCATAACAAATGTACTTCCTGTGTTCAAGTAGACAATTTTATAATTTGCTTCTGAAAGTCTAGGAGCAAGTGACTAACTCTTAATTGTTTGTACAATTAGTAAAAAGATATATGTGGCATTCTATATTCTGTCATCAATTCCCTTTCCTCTGTTATAAGGACATCACATTGGGCCTAGACACCTTGCCAGCGTAATAGTGTTCTGGCAATTTCTATTTGAACGTTCAGTGGATATAAAGTGTGAGGCATTCTAGCCTGTTTTGGCTGTCTGTCATGCTTACATTGTAGACATAAAGTCAAGCAGCTTAGTTCTGAATGCCACTTCTTTCCCTCCGCGTTCAAGTACTTCCTAGTCACAAAACATCCCTCGTATCTCAGGGCATCTTAGCATTGGGAAGTGGTTCCCATTGCCTCATGAAGATTCTGTTGAGATAAGCTGACACTTTCAGGCCACTTTATGATAAATTTGCTTCATAGGATCCTCTGTAGAATGCATATCTTTGTCTCATCTTCAGTTTTACTCCCAGTAGCATTTTCTCTTTCTGTCAGTATATGGATCTGATTCTTGTCTCAAATAAAAAGGAACAGTGAAAATAGGAGAACATCATCAACAACAACAAAAAGGATAGAAAAACATCATGAATTGGCTATAAAAGAATAGAAATCACATTTATTGAGTACCTATTGTATGCCTGGCACTTTACATACATTAGATCATTTAATCTTCATCTTATCCCTAAAAGACAATTAATTCCTCATTTTCAAATGAAGAAACTGAAACTCAGAGAGGGCAAGAAACTTACTTCAAGTCACACAGCTAAGCCATGACAGAGCCAGATGTTTCCACTTCACCAACAACATCCAACCACTGTGACTTGGAATTGGAATCAGAAAACGAGACTATTACGAGTGAAGTTTGACACACGATCCTAAAGATCCCATAGGAATGGTTAGCTCATGAAGCCCATGCACTACTAAAGAAATCCGGGTTGTGAGTTCAGTGGAGCCTGGCCCCTGCCTTCAGTACAAGGGAGAAGCAGACAGTAGAGTATCGAGACATCAGCAAAAATCCATTCCCCACCTAGAGGAAAAGCTTGGAGATTACAGAGGAATGCTGCAGTCATTGTTGTAGACTGCCACAAAGGGTTAATGCAAGTAGTTTCTTTGTCTTTCTGTGGCTTTTCTAAGTGAGCTGGGTGAAGAGATTCCATGCGAGGAAGCCACCAGTCTTGCTCAGAAGCTAGTCTCTCCAGTGTGGTGCCAGGGCCAGTGAAACAGCAGGGACTGGTGGAGAGGTAGAGCTGTAGGGACCTTCTCGAATTTGAATTTTCTATTTCTCACAATGAGTTAGTCAAACTCTGGTTATGTGCACTGTAAAAGAAAGAAGAGGCAAAGGTTATAAAACTTCTTTTTTGAATTCTCATTTGCCTGATTTGCATTTGAACAACTTATTATTTCTGCTTTCATTAGAGTATTTAATGCAATGTAATCAACCTGCTAAGAAGTAAAAGTGTAACAGTTTTATAGTTAGTTACATTGAAATTTAAATTTGCATACTAAACAGCAAAGACATTAACATGTGTATCTATTCATCAACTATGGATTATAAAATACCTCTCTTGGGTGAACCCAAACAGGATGCCATTTTCTGATTGAACTGCTTAATTAAATAAAAGGTGATTAACAGCATTGCTTTATACCCCATATACTTTATTGTTTAAAATTAAAATACAAAGACATTCAAAAACTTCACTAAATCTCTGAATATGATAGATTGACTCCTCTCTGGGAAACTGTAATCTAAAATAACCTTCAGTATAAATAAAGCAAAGCAATAAAGTAAATAGCATCTGAACTCAGATTCAGTTTCATCATTTTAATTTCATTCAAAGCTTCATCATTGCTGAGGCTGGTCTAAGTCCTTTCTTACCGGTTTGTGCCATGCCAAATATAAGAATAACATGCAGCAAATATCCCAGTCTAACAAGCTGTCTCTATAAATCAATGGTGAACTAACTTAATTCTAATCTATCCTACAAACATAAAATCTTTCTGTACCCAACTGAAACCTATTTAAAAAAAAAAATTTCAGAGTAGTAAATGGGCTTATCTTAACCTCTTCCATTTCTGATAGTACTGACCACTGGCTTAGATCTCCTTGACCTGAGTGAACCAGTCTCTCAAACTCAAACCAAAGCCAAGAAGTCAGAGCCCTCATCAAAAACTTCATCCCTCAAGAAAAAGGCCGATGGATCTGACCTCATCAGCACAGATGCTGAGCAGAGAGGCCAGCCTCTCAGAGTCCCGGAGACTTCATCCTTAGACCTAGGTAAGGCAATCGCTTGTGGCTGTGGATGCTCAACCTTGCTCTGCTGGTGTGGATACAAGAGGAAAGTTCCACCAATGGCATTGAACAGTGAACAAAGGAGTAGAAAAGGCATAGTCCATGGTGGAAACTGGACAGGACATAGCTTCTTTTGGGCTTGAACTTTGTATAGCAATTGGGGAGCTCAACTTTGCATAACTGGTTGATTCATGTATTTATTCGACCCACAAATATGATGTGATTGATAGGTGCTGGGCATCAGGCTAGGCACTAAAGTTACAAATAAAGGTAAAATGTGCATCTTGCTCTTTAGGAGCACTCAGTCTAGGACAAGAAAGAGGGAACTTCTGAGTAACCAACTCTAATGCAAGGCCCGGGGCAGCCAGATCAAACAGTATGTAACAAGCGTGTTTGGGAATACGTGCAATACAATAATAACAGCTACCATTTGATGGTGAATTACAATGCCTAGGAACCACAGTACATTACTTACATATATTATCTCATTAAATTATCACAACTCTTTGAAACGTGCAAGGAACCAAGTTTCAAAATTTAAGCAATTTGCCCAAGATCTCACAGTTTATAAGAGGAAGAGCTGAAAGTTGAGCCTAGCTCTAGGTAACTTCAAAGCCCATATGTTTTCCACTATATTCCACCTCCTCTGAGAAAGGACGGCTTAGTTCTTAGCTCCTGGAACCAGACATATTAAGCTCTCCTTTCTCAAGAAAAAGAACAGTGACAGGTATTTTAGAAAGCCAAGAGGCCCATGAATCTTCCCTGGCTGTGACTGACTGCTGTGTGTGTAGGTATATGTGTGGGGAGGTGAATTTTGTATATACATTCATATGGAGATCATAGCTTATCCATAAGGTTATGAAGAATAAATGGAATACATATGTGAAATCACTTATTACTATGATATGTACATGTTAAATGGTCATGAATTAATTTATTCATTTGTTCAGCAGACATTTCTCTGAGTATCTACCATATTCCCAGCACATACTATGTGCTAGGAATACAAAGATAAATAATATAAGCTCTGTGCCTTAGCAAATTTACAGTGTAGTAGGGAGATAGAAAAATGATTAAATGATTATAATAAAATATTAACTATATGTAGCAATGAAAGAAAACCCAGATCAGTTACTACATGAGCCTCCTCATCATGCCATTGCCCCACCCAGTGGGAGAAGGTGTCTTACAAGAGGTACTATGTGAGCTGAGGTTTGAGGAGTGCGTAGGAATTTGCCAGATTCAAGATAGATCAGGAGAAAGATGGGGAGAACAGTGCAGGGTATCCCTGGTGCAGAAAGGAAAGGGATTCACGCACAAATAGATAAACACGGCAAGATGTCTTTTTAAGTAAATATACATATTTCAGTAGTACTCAAGGATAGAATAATGAGAGAAAAAGTCTGAAAATCACTTGTGGCAAGATCATAGGAATCCTTGGATGTCATGCCCTTAAGATTGGGGAAGGAGGGATGATGTTTGAAGAGTTCTACTAAGAGGAATGACAGCAATGGTTTCTATTTTAGAAAAATCCTTCTCTGGTGGATTTACGGAGAAAGGAATAGAGGCAATGAGACCAGTACAGAGATCCAACAGTGACAAGGGGGATAATGAGAAAGAGAGAGACAGGTTCCAAAAACTATTAAAACAAGACTTAGAAACAGATAATATGTATATGTGAGCAATGGGGACATGTAGAATGTGCCAAGCTCCGTGACAGAAGATGGAAGAGGAGCAGGAGTGAACTATTGAGTTCAGCTTTGAACCTGCTATATTTGTGGAAACTATGGTACTTCTCTGTGGATACCTCCATTAGGCTGTTAAGTATATAGGTCTAGAACTGGAGAAAAAGAGCTGAGTAGGAAATGGAGATTTGTAAGTCAGAAGCTTGTGTATGAATGGATATTGGAACCATGGGTGTAGATGAGCTCTTCCAGGGATAGACTGTAAAGAAAGGAAAGAGAACCACGCCATTGCTCAAATTAGTGGCATACACAGGAACTCCTTTCCCCTGCCATCCCTCTTTGAGGTCTGTCTTTGGAGGGAAATTTTATAACTATCTCTACTATTTCCTCACCATCTAGGTTTATTCAGTTTTACAAATAAGTTAATAACATGTATAGATTTAGATAAAAATATATTAATATATTGATTGGGTGCAGTGGCTCATATCTGTAATTCCAGCACTTTGGGAGGCCAAGGCAGGAGGACTGCTTGAGGCCAGGAGTTTGAGACCAACTTGGACAACACAGTGAGATCCCATCTCTACAAAATTTTAAAAGTTAGCCTGGCATAGTGGCATAAGCCTGTAGTTCCAGCTACCTGGGAGGCTGAGGCAGGAGGATTGCTTAAGCCCAAGAGATTGAGGCTACAGTGAGCTGTGACTGCACCACAGCACTTCAGCCTGGGCAGCAGAGTGAGACCTTGCCTTAAAAAATAGAATATATTAATATATTACGATATAACACAATAAGCATGCAGATGATGAACACTTATTTCTCTGCTTCTGAGAAAATGTCCTATGAAGAAGTTGTAAAAGTATTTAGTTTAAAAGCACCTTTAAGAATAGCAGTGTTGGCCAGGCGCAGCGGCTCATGCCTGTAATCCCAGCACTTTGGGAGGCTGAGGCCGGTGGATCACCTGAGGTCAGGAGCGTGAGACCAGCCTGACCAACATGGAGAAACCCTGTGTCTACTAAAAATACAAAGAAAAATTAGCTAGGCATGTTGGCACATTCCTGTAATCCCAGCTACTAGGGAGGCTGAGGCAGGAGAATTGCTTGAACCCGGGAGGCGGAGGTTGCAGTGAGTCGAGATCGCGCCACTGCACTCCGGCCTGGGCAACAAGAGCAAAACTCCGTCTCAAAAAAAAAAAAAAAAAAAAAAGAATAGCAGTGTTATTCACAATAGTAAAAAGGTGAAAACAACTGAAACGTATCATGAGATGAATGGATAAACAAAATGTAATATATACACACAATGAACTTATTCCGCCTTGGAAAGGAATAACTTACATGCTACAACATGGATGAGCCTTGAAGATATTGTGCTAGGTGAAGTAAACCAGGCACAAAAGGACAAATACAGGTTGAGCATCCCTAATTCGAAAATCTGAAATCCTCCAAAATCTGTAAGTGGAAAACTCCACACCTGACTTCATGTGATAAGTCACAGTCAGAACTTTGTTTTATAGATAAGATTATTTAAAATACTTTATAAAATTACCTTCAAGCTATGTGTGTAAGGTGTGTATGAAACATAATTGAATTTCGTGTTTAAATGTGAGTCCCAGCCCCAAGATATCTCATTATGACATATGCAAATATTCCAAAAACCAAGAAAAAAAATCCCAAATTTGAAACACTCCTGGTCCCAAGCATTTTACATAAGGAATAATCAACCTGGATTGGAGGATTCCACTTGTACGAGGTACCCACAACAGTCAAATTCATACAGACAGAAAGTAGAATAAAAGTTACCAGGTTTTTGTTGGGGGAATGAAAAGTTTGTGTTTAATGAGTAGAGTTTCAGTTTGAAATGATGAGAAATTCTGGAGATGAATAGTGGTGATGGTTACACAACAGTGTGAATGTACTAATGCTACTGAATTATACACTAACATATGGTTTAAATGGTCAATTTGTTATGCATTTTTTACCAGAGTTTTTAAAAAGAAGGGGAAAAAAGACCTTAGAGAACATCATCTGCAAACTGATCTCTTTTTTCAGACAGAGTTTTGCTTTGTTGCCCAGGCTGGAGTGCAGTGGCGCAATCTGGGCCCACTGCAACCTCTGCCTCCCAGGATCAAGGAATTCCCCTGCTTCAACCTCCCAAGTAGCTGGGATTACAGGCATGCACCACCACACCCCGTTCATTTTTTTTTTTGTATTTAGTAGAAAAAGGGTTTCACCATGTTGGTCAGGCTGGTCTTGAACTCCTGACCTCAGGTGATCCACCTGCCTCTGCCTCCCAATGTGCTGGGATTACAGGCGTGAGCCCCTGCCACCTGGCCCAATCTTTTTATACACTAAAAAACTGAACCCCGAGATTGTTTCAGTGGTTTATTCACAGCCACACACCTGTAATGAGAGAGAATCTAGCCAGATTTTTTTTATCTATAAGAACTAAGCCACAGGGATAAAATGGTTCCAGGATTCCCTTGGCTGTCCTCATTGCCTCCTTTCTCTCTCTCCCCATTATAAATTCCCTCCTTTGGTGAAAAATTACATGCTTTATTCAAAAGCTGTGAAAGTGTTCTGATTTATCCCCACCTCCTTTTAACAATGAAGCTCATCTCTTTAAACAGAATTTCTTTCTGGAATCATGCCAGCAATGCCCCCAAACCCCTGCTTTAGCCAGAGACTGACAGGGTAGTGCTCCAGATGTACATTCTACACTGGATTGCACAGGCTCATATACAAGATTCAGAATGTACACAGCTTCAGAAATAAATTCAGGTCAAACAACTTGATTGCATTAACTGTAAAAGCAATGCAATTTATCTTAATAGGAGATTTCTATTTAGCTGTACAAGTTTTAATTTTTATGCAACATTGAAAAGATAAAGGTTGATCTTGGGGCTTGGGACATTGGTTGAATGAAGCTCACTTTGATAAGATTTTTCAATCTTAATTAAGCTCTCTTTTTCTCTCTGCACCACATGCTCCCCCAACCTGGCTCACCCGCTTCCTCTGTACTTACTAGACATTCAAACACAACTGGAAAAATGGGACGATGTTAAGTTTCATGGCGATCGAAATTCCAAGGGACATCCAATGGCAGAGAGAAAATCATGCTCATCTAGAACTGGATCAAAAGAGCTCTTATGGTAAGGTATTTTGATACCAGAAAATGGCCATTTATTTATCAACTTTATGAGTGGCACTGAAATAGCCAGTGAGTTAAGTCAATCCAAATACTTGGCATCACATGTAACCCCTATGTAACAATACCAATTACTGTGGCTTCTACCAATTCGAATTATTTCATCTCAACTGTCAAAAATTAATTCAACTCAGTCAATAAGTGTTTTGAGAGATTTGTAATTCAACATTGGTAATAACGTTCTGAATGTGTAACTGTGCTGATTAGTAAAACTAGGTGTATATGTGTATATACATGAGAATATTCAATATATTAAATAATAGTTAAATTTTTGCAGTTATAAGGTAGCTTTTTTGGTTTGCTCAATCATCTACTATCAGATAATCAAATAATTCAGAACAGTGCATGGAAGCTTACGAGAAAATCTGGCCACCTGAGTTGTACCATATTTTTGAAGCTTCCTAAAGGGCAGTATCCAGCATCCGTCTCCTACTGCCCTCCCACATCTCCATTTATCATGACATTTCAAATTCTGTATAAGGATAAAATCTCTCCTGAGACACTTGTTGGGAAGTTCTTCCCCCCACCAAAAACAAAAAACAAACAAAAAATAATAATAATTTTTTTATGAAACAGAATTTTCTGTAACAAAAATGGTACTGCATTTATTGACTTTTTGCCCATAATTGAACTGAATTTTTAATCAAAGATAATAACACCTAGCACATTGTAGCCTCTTACATTCTGAAAGTGGCCATTATAATAGAAATACATGAAACTTATCTTTATCATCAGAATTTTGATGAGAGCTTTGACATCATGGCTTTCAATGATCCAAATTACCTCGGTTTCTTGACTGGATTTATAGCTTAATTTTGTTTCTAGATGTACATTTAATTTCCTTCATGCATCCCTTATAGGTCCTCAGAGCACAGATCTCAACCAGAACTGAGTGTTGGAAAAAGCGCCCTCAACTCTGAGTCGGCTTCAGAGTTGGAATTAGTGGCTCCAACTCAGGTAACAAAACTGATTATTCAGTGAACACATCTTTTCCTGTATATAACATACAGCATAAATGTTTTATTTTCATTTTGTACAAGAAGTTTGAAGTATATTTTATACATTGCGTTTCATGTGCTGTTTCATTCAGTAGCTATCTCAATGCTTAAAATAGCTGAAATACAGGTATATATATGTATATCTACACATTTGGCTGGAAAATGTGTTAATGAATTCACTGTGTACTTAGCACTTTTTCCTTGTTCTATCATTTACTGTTCTATTATTTTGTAATACAAAATCTGTTCTACTCTATTATTAGCACTGTTTACATAACAGAACTCAATGGAGAGGAAATTACATCTTGAGTGTTCATTCACATCTATGCCCTGTGGAACGTACTACACATTGGTACCCTGACTGTCATATTAAAATAAATGTCATACTGAGAAATATATTATTATAGTATTAGGAGTCATGATGATGATAATAAGAGCTACTATTTGTGAGTGCCATTAAGTATCAGGGACTTTACATATGTTTTTTAAGTGTTATATATAATACTCAAATAATCCTGCGAATTATTATTAACCTCACTTTAAAGATACTCTTTAGTCTCAGTGACGTCAAACACATTTTCCTGGGACACTCAACTAATTCACTGGTGGAAGTAGGGTGTGAACCAGGTCTGTCTGTCCATTACTTGAACCTTAAGTTCAGTTTAACTGGCTGTTTTGTAACTAGTTATCTCCTATGATTAAGACCATATCTCGGCCGGGCGCGGTGGCTCACGCCTGTAATTCCAGCACTTTGGGAGGCCAAGGCGGGCCGATCATGAGGTCAGGAGATCAAGACCATCCTGGCTAACATAGTGAAACCCCGTCTCTACTAAAAATGCAAAAAATTAGCCAGGCGTGGTGGCAGGCCCCTGTAGCCCCAGCTACTCGGGAGGCTGAGGCAGGAGAATGGCGTGAACCCAGGAGGCGGAGCTTGCAGTGAGCCAAGACCATGCCACTGCACTCCAGCCTGGGCGACAGAGCAAGACTCCATCTCAAAAAAAAAAAAAAGACGTATCTCCTATGATTCTAAGAAAGCCAAAGTCATTCTCAATCTTTTCATTCCCTTGAACACTTTTAAAGGCCTTGATCTAAAACCACAAAGGTATCATAAGGTGTGTGTGTCCAAGTTCATGCATTCTACAATCCAGTTGAGATGAGACTCAGTGTTTAAACAAAATAAGCGTAATAAAATAAGCAACAGAAATTTTCTTGAGCTTACTAGATGTTGAAACCAAAAGAGGAAATATACTATCTGAGGTGAAATAAAGAGATAGTTATAATAATAGCAGATATTATTGAGTGCTATGATAAGGACTTCTTACGTATTAACTCGTTTTTTTTTCTGTTAAATAACTGGATCAGATAAGTTCAATTTTATAGACAGTGAAACTAAGATACAATGAGCTGAAGAAACTTGTCTGTGGACTCACAACTAGTAAGTGGCAGAGAGAGGGAGGACACAGACAGAGGAAATCTTCAGCAAATAGAAGGCCTCTGGCAACTTTTCTAAGCCACCAGCAGCGCCCCCTACAAACACGTGAGCCTCCACAAGGGAGGACCATTAGTGCTCCCAGATCTTAGCTGGAAAACAAGTCCACTGACTTCCTGAACAAATAGCCCTGCAAACGTCAATGAATTGTAAACGTAGCATGAAAAGGTAGTTTTTTCCTTTGTGCTCATTCTAAATGTATTTATTTTTTAAAAGAAAATGTATAGTATTTCCTATATCAGAAAAACATTTCTTGATAAGTACAGTAGAGATATAGGCTCAGCTAAAGTGATCGGTACTGTTTCATAAACTGGAATTCTTGGAACAATTTAATGTAGCAATAAAACGTTTGTTTCTAAAGCCGGTGAGACTTGGCACAGGTAGGCTGTTCTACAAGGAGCTGAGGTGGAAAATCAGCTGGTGTCCCTGGTTGCCATAGAGACCCAGGATACATTTATCTTATTATTCCAATGACTGCTACTCTCCTCCTCTTTGTCTGATTTCATCCCACCAAATTGTCCTTCCTCTTACCCATCAGTACACCTTACTTTAAACAAAGACAAAGTACTTTAGAAAATTTTCTCAAGACGATATTGTCTCCTAAACATAGTTTAAAATGCACATGAGAGTTTTCTATCTGGACAAATCTTAATGAATCCTTTTAGAGAGTTATCAATTATTAGTAAATAACTTACACTTTATTTGTTTTTTAAAAAACATTGCATGTTTACTTATGTAGATTTGCCTAGACTAAGGAAATTCATAATCTCCTAGTTTTAATTTCAGCCTATGGTTAAATTAGGAAGATTTCATGAATTTGGGACTTAATAGATCTGAAACACCAAGTCACTCAGACAGCAGGAGAATAACCTGATCAATCTACTTGTAATAAAAACAAAAATATGTTAAAAGAAAAATCTCACTGTGCACAGTGACTCACGCCTGTAATCCCAGCACTTTGGTAGGCCAAGGCAGGTAGATCCCTTGAACCCAGGAGTTTGAGATCGGCCTGGAATACATAACAAAACCCTGTCTCTATAAAAAACACAAAACTTAGCTGAGCATGATAGCACAAGCCTGTAGCCCCAGCTCCTCAAGAGGCTGAGGTAGGAGGATGACCGTGCCTGGGAGGCAGAGGCTACAGTGAGCTCAGACTGAGCCACTGCACTCCAGCCTGGGAGACAGAGGAAGACCCTGTCTCAAAAAAAGAAAGAAAAGAAAAACCTTAGCCAAATTAAATTTAACAGAGTAACTAAGCAAAGAACAATTCACGAATCAAGCAGCCTCCTGAGCCAGAGTAGGCTCAGAAAGACTCCAGTGAAGCTACAGGAAGGAAGATTTACAGAAAGTAAAAGGAAAGTGATGTCCAGAAAACTAAAATGAGGAACAGAAACAGCTGTATTGGTTGCAGCTTGGCATTTGCCTTACTTGAACACGGTTTGAACAATTGCCCCCCTTTGATCAGCCAAAACTGTGTGATTGGCACAGGAGTAGGTTACAGTTTGTTTACACCTCCATTTAGGTTATGGTTCACTGCGTACAGAGAAATGTTTAGGTTGAACTTAAAATATGTAAGGAGTTGATTTATATACTGTTAGAAGCATAACAATATATTGTCTTTTAATATATGAACTATTTATACAGATAAAATCATGAAGGTGGTATAAAAATTCACCTTAAAAGTATAACTCAGATGGGGCCAGGTGTGGGGGCTCACGTGTGTAATCTCAGCATTTTGGGAGGCCAAGGTGGGTGGATTACTTGAGGTCAGGAGTTCAAAACCAGCCTGGGTCACATGGTGAAACCCCGTCTCCACTAAAAATACAAAAATTAGCCAGGCTTGGTGGCACATGCCTATAGTCCCAGCTACTCAGGAGGCTGAGGCATGAAAATTGCTTGAACCCGGGAGGCAGAGGTTGCAGTGAGCCAAGATTGCACCACTGCATTCCAGCCTGGGTGACAGAGCGAGACTCAGCCAAAAAAAAAAAAAAAAGTATCACTCAGATGGTTCCCAGGAAAATCAAGGAGATGTTTTCTTCTCTTTCAAGCCAACATAAATTATCTAAGGCAGTGACCCGACAGGTGAAGACTATTTACAAAATTCCTTTAAAAGTTGTATTTCAGAGTCACAAAGAAAATGGAAGCTCACAATGTGAATAACTAATGTTTCCAAATTTTCTTTATAAGACGAGGAAAAGGAAAAACATAGTCTAGCCTCTTTCAAATAGTGTTTTGAATGCTGTAGGGATAAAAGGAACTTTCTTTCCACCTCTGGAAGTTTTGATAATTTGAGTCTACAAAACAAAGTGATTAACAGGAGAAAAGGCATGCCAACAGATTGATGTGGAAGCATGCAGAGAGTCACACAAAGTATGAAACTCAGAGAAGGGCCGGATGCTTGGAGCCTAAATATCCTCTTCATAGAGGAGACAGAAGTAGGGAATGATGGTACTTTTAGAGGAAGAGTAAATGATTTTTAGGGGAAATGAAGGGGCCTGAAGAACAGACAATAGCCTTGTAACTGTAACAGGTTCATCACCCAATGCAAGTCAGTTAGCCAAGACACCAAGTTGCAACAGAGAAAGAGGTTTGATCATAGTGTCACAAAACAAGGAGATGGGAGGAAACCTCAAATCCAGCTCCCGGAGGAGTTTGGGGCTAGGGGTTTTAAGGGTCTTGGAGCGGGCAGAAGTGTGGAGATCATTAACTGGTTGAAGAGTGCAGGGTGAAGCTATTGGACAGAGACATGAAGAAGCTGTGTTCTCATGCTGATCCCATTCCTCTGTGGGGGGTCTTCAAACTGGTTGCTGGAATTCAGGGTCTGAAAAACACCTTAATGATCCTTAAACAAAAGCCCTGTGATCTGAATGTCAGAGATCCTGTCTGTAGGAACAATGAGGATATAAATGGTCTGCATCTACTGCTATGTGACTTTTAGCCACAAGGAAATGAGACAAAGTGCAGCCTTATTAATGCTTAATTGTCACCATGTTTCTGTCCAGAATCTGGCATGCAATTCTTGTCAACCCTGTGGGGGCAGTTTCAGCCTGGGGTAAGGTTCATCTGAGTGCCCTTCGATGAGCCAAAACTCCATGATTTGCATAACAGTAGGTTACACAGTCTGTTTACATTTCCATTTAGGTTATAGCTCACTATGTACAGAGAAATCTTTAGGCTGAACTTAAAATATGTAAGAAGTTGATTTATATAAATGTCTATATATAACAAAAGCCATATTGGGAAGGCTGATCTTTACCATGTGTTATAATCCATATTTCATTCTCAATCTTAAACCAGCAAGTCTGGGCACACTGCTAAATTGCAGAAAAGTTTCAGGATCTTTAACGGAGTTGGTGCGGTGTCAACTCTAGTGTTCCTTCCTGGGAGTTAATCTTCTCCGATGAGATTGCATTTCGTCTGGAAACTTCAGAGAAAGTCCCTACCTGTGCTTCAGGGGAGGCAGAGGGGCAAGGGACAGGGGAATGGGAGAAGGTCAGAGTTCTGAGGCTGCCTCTTTAGCTCAAAGTACCTGGCATGTCCAAGTACCATGTTTTAGGGTACCATTTTTCTAAGCCCCAAAAATATACTAATCAGGGTGACTGGAGATTATAATACATTATATAATCTCTGTATTTTTAAGAGTAAAGTTTCCTGCCACTTACCCAAACTGTGTAACTAATATTCCCTGGAGTTAATTGTTTTTAAAATTCATATATCCCGAAAAATTAGAAAACACTTGAAGAATTAAGAAAAACACAGAATGTAATATAAAATTACCTTTCTTCACAAATAGGTTAAGATAGTGATTAGTGAGGCAAAAGAAAAATAATTCAGCTTCTGCTGGAGGCCTTTTTGGATTTGGACACTTGGAAGGGTAACTCCAAGACAGGCTCTTACAGACCTCAGTTAGATTTTACTGGGCTGTGCAGCAGCCAGCTCTCCAAGTGCCAAGTCACAATTTTGTAACTCACTGATTTTTCTGACTTTGGCACAGCAAATGCTTCCATTCATGTAGTCTTAATTCCAAACCAGAACAATTTAAATTTTGGCAATATCCTGAGGGGGCCAAAGCCCTTGGTCCCCAAAGGTTCACTGAAAAATCACTGACATGAGGCAGATTGATTAATAGGAGAAAAGGCATACAAATATTCTTAATGTGTATACACAGGAGCCCTCAAAATGAAGACTCAGCCCCCCATTGAGGTACAGAAGCTTATATACCATCTTGAGGTTGCAGAGAGAATATGGGCTCATAGCATGGCCAAAAGCAGGTTTTGGTTGCAGGACAGGTTATGGGAGGGAGAAAGGAAGAGGCTTGGCTAACAAAGGGGGCCTTATTATATAGATGAAACCTCTGGCAGGTAGGAGTCTCAGAGAGGATAGCTGGTAAATGTTTCCTTTCAGTCCTTTAAAGGTGTCACTCTCAGTTAATCTTTCCTAGATCTGGGCAAAGGAAGTGCTGGTTGCATTAATACAGATTCTCTACAGATCTACAGATGGGAATTTCCCCAACAAAAGACAGCTTTGCAGGGCCACTTCAGATTATGTCAAAGAAATATATTTTGGAGTAAAACATTTTGATTTCCTTCAATCCCAAACCAGAGCAATTTAAACCTTAAGTGCAGGTATGTTTTCTAAATTTCTAAAGGAGTAATGTAAAAGGAAATGTATGTTAGTAGCTGTTATTTATCACATACCTACTTCTTAGGTGTAATATGAGATTATATTTTTATATATTATTTGGAATTCTTACAATAACTTTGGGATATTGTAAGAATATGAAATATAATCCTCATTTCACAGAAGAAAAATACATCTTAGAGAGCGAAATTTTCCCCAGGTGACACAGCTAAAGAGGAGAGGATCCAGGATTCAAATCAATCCATTAGCTCCTAAAGCCTTTGATATTGGGCTGGGCACGGTGAATCATGCCCATAATCTTGGCACTTTGGGAGGCCGAGGCAGGCAGATCCTTGAGCTCAGGAGTTCAAGACCAGCCTGGGCAACATGGTGAAACCTCATCTCCGAAAATAAATAAATAAATAAATAAATAAATAAATAAATAAATAAAGTCTTTGTTTTTAACTACAGACCACCTCCTATCAGCCACATCCTGCTTACCCACCAGAGATAATTCACAGTTTCCCTTCTCACTGCAAACTCTCATTATTCCTTACTTTTACAAGGATGATATGAGTTAAGTAACTTTAAAGAATGTGTATCACTTTATTCCAGAATCTTTGTAAAACAAATTAGGATTGTCATCTGATTTCAGGCCATACACAATTTTGTGCCTTCCTCTCCCAAAATGATTCTCAAGCCTTTACTTTTAGAAGTATTGATGGCTCCCGTTTCATTCCATTTCAGTTCAACAAATGTGCTTGAATGTCTACTCTCCGCGAGGCAAGGAAAAAGTTGGAACGATGAGTTAGACTAAAGCTGAGATCTTTGTGTCTAACAAAAAAAATTAGATACACTATCAATATTAATAATTTTGCTTGCTGGAATACAGCACAGGAGCCACTTCAACATGGCTTTTTCTCTCCAGGCCACACACAGTGGGTGATTAATGAGGAGGGAATGAAACAAAGATGGAAGTAAGGAAGAAAGAAAGAAGGCAGACAGGTAGGAAGGAAATCTGAAAGACCACTTCCAGCACAGTAGGAAATCTGTACACAGTACATTCTCAAATACTTGTGGAAGTGGAAAGATAAGGGATCCTAACAAAAAAGGAAAACAACTAATCAAATTTAACAATGTGGAAGTAGCAGCTGAAGTTAATTAAATGGCAGGAAAAAAATACCCAAAATTTTATTCTGGATCATTTTTAAAACTAGTTTCAATAATAGTTTTTAGTTTTGCCCAATAATAGACTGTTCACAAATCATCACTTATTTGCCTCAATGTTCTGCAACATAGAATTTCATAGTTAAAGGGAGATGAGGACTATACGCTGCCATGCCTTGTAAACGCTGTAGGAATTGGCTCCTTTACATACAAGGGACAGTTTTTTGTGTGTATTTTCTTTTCTTTTTTTTTTTTTTTTTTTTTTTTTTTGAGACAGAGTCTTGCTCTGTCGCCCAGGCTGGAGGGCAGTGGCTCGATCTCGACTCATTGCAACATCTGCCTCCCGTGTTCAAGCAATTCTCCTGCGTCAGCCTCCTGAGTAGCTGGGATTACAGGCGCCAGCCACCACGCCTGGCTGATTTTTTGTATTTTTAGTAGAGACAGGGTTTTGCCATGTTGCCCAGGCTGGTTTCAAACTCCTGAGCTCAGGCAATTTGCCCCCCTCGGCCTCCCAAAGTGTTGGGATTACAGGCGTGAGCCACTGCGCCCAGCCGTGTGTACTTTCAATGACAAATGTTTGTTGAATGTTTAAGGAAAAAAAAAATCCTGAGTATTTCAACGAGGAAAGTGTTTAAATGATCTATTCTAGTGTAAGACTCCAACTAGTCTCCGCCAACCACTAAACAAAAGTACTCTAAAAGTCACACCTGATAGGCACTAACGAGAAAGATAATAATGAAAGCAAAGTTGTATTGAGCACGTTCAATGTCCTATTTATGGTGTATTTACATGAATTGTTGTAATCAGTCCTTATAGGGACTCAACATGTGAACGTACACTTTGCAGATGAAAATAGTTTAAGTAATTTGTCCAAGGTCACCAGGTAGTAGTAAATGGTAAACCAGGATTTGGCCTCAGGCAGTCTGACTCCAGCGTATGCTTTTAATGACCATGTTATTCTGTCACTCAAGGTCTGCTAGTTGTTATATTTTTCTTTTCTACAGTTAAACAGATTCCTTTTTCTCCTCCAGCAATAATATAAAGGCAATTGTATGAGAAGCTATTAACAATGGTCATTGTGGTTAGCCAACACTGTGCTAGAACAACCACAGCCACAAATATAGTAATTTTCAAATTATAATTTTGATCACAATCATAATTTTGAATAAAGAAAATAAAACACAGCATTCCTTTAAATTTTTTTTTAAATTCTTTCTTCTCTTTCTTTACCTAGTGCTTATCATTCAGAACAATCAGCCATCTTCTTTGGAGAGTGTAATATCCTACAATCCAATTAGGTTAAACCAATTAAAATGCCATTTGTAAACCCAAGGTGTTTCCAGGAGCTTGCTAGAGCTGTGGAGTATTTTTCAAAATCATGTAAAGGAGAAAAGAAATGCCTACATTAGAGTACATTTGTGAACTATATACACATAATGCCAATATCTAGATCAGAGGTTTTCTGTGTAGTTCCCTAGCCTAGCACTATCAGTATCACCTGAGAACTTGTTAGACATGCAGATTCTGGGCCTTACCTCACACCGACTGAATCAGAGTCCCTCGGAGTGGGGCCTAGCAATCTGCATTTTAACAAGGCCTTCCAGTGATTCTGATGCCCACAAAGGTTTGGAAATCACTGTGCTGTCAAAACAACTGCAACTCAAATTTATGAGTGTAATGTGTAGTTGTTTTGTTTACCATACCTTTATGTAAGTGCTAAGCAATATAACCAGTTTATAAGCATTACTTTTATATATGTGTGTGTGTGTATATATATATGTGTGTATATATATATCTTCCCACAGCTTTTGCCTATGATTAAATTTTTTAAAAAAGTTTGCATTGAAAGGAAGGCTGATCTTTACCGTATGTTATAATCTGTATTTCATTCTCAATCCTGAACCAGTATGTCTGAGCACACTGCTAAGTGGCAGAAAAGTTTCAGGATCTTAGCAGCATACTAATCACAGTTTGAAAACTGCCTCTGTGTACCTTCAGTGTCTACTGATCTTTGATGGCATTTATCTTATACTTCCTTGGGCAAAAGAAATGGTTTCAAAATGTGACATAGATAACACTCGTCTTAATGATAATCTAAGGCCTTCCTAAAAATGTGGAAAATAACACTTCCCTAAACAGTAATTGTACTATGAAAATAAAATTCCATTTACACAGTAAGATTCTGTTTGCACTTGTTGTTTTAAGTAGTAAAGAGAAGATGAACTGTAAGCCTAGAATTCGGAGAGATTTTTCTCTTCTTCCAGTGCCCTTTGCATCCTGTGATGTGCGGTGCCGCTGGTGCATGAAACACTGTTGAAGGAAGGAAGCCAGGGATGGTAATGGAGTCCTGTTAGGTCAGGCTTCACAGGAAAGTCAGGTTGTATCTTCCTGGTGAGAAGGGCCTGCTAAGAAAAGCACTTGCCTTGGGACAAAAATATTAGTGCTTTCACTTTCTTCTGCTGCCATTCATTGGTCATTCATGGCATTATACAAATGCACAAAGATTTTTTCTTTTTTATTAATTTATTTTTTACTGACAAATTATGATTTTATACATTTATCACGTAACACATGATGTTTTGAAATATATATACTTTGTAAAATGGCTCAGTTGAGCTAATTAACATATGCATTCGCTCACATACTTTTTTTATGGTGAGAATACTTAAAATCTACTCTCTTACCGAGTTTCAAAAATATAATACACTGTTATTAAAGATAGTTACCCTAATGTGCCATAGATCTCTTGAACTTTTTCCTCCTATCTAACTGAAATTTTATATCCTTTGGCCAAAAACCCCTCAACCTTCACCTCCAGGCCCTGGTAACCGCCATTCTACTCTGCTTCTATGAGTTCAAGTTTTTTCAATTCCACGTGTAAGTGAGATCACATGGTACTTGTCTTTCTGTGCTTGGCATATTTCATTTAACATACTGTCCTCTAGGTTCATTCACGTTGTCACAAATGAGTTTTTCTTTCTTGTATAAGGCTGAATAGCATTCCATCGTGTGTATATATCACATTTTCCTTACTCTTCCTTCCATCAATAGACAGACTGATTATCTGTATCTTGGCTATTGTGAATAATGCTGCAATGAACACAGGAATTAAAATATTGCTTAGACATACTGATTTAATTTCCTTTGGATATTGTATTAGTCCATTTTCCCACTGCTGATAAAGACATACCCGAGACTGGGTAATTTACAAAAGAAAGGTTTAATGAACTTAGAGTTCCACGTGGCTGGAGAGGCCTCACAATCATGGTGAAAGGCAAAGAGGAGCAAGTCATGTCTTACATGGATGGCAGCAGGCAAAGAAAGTGCTTGTGCAGGGAAACTCCCCCTTATAATACCATCAGATCCCATGAGACTTATTCACTATCATGAGAGCGGCACGGGAAAGACCTTCCCCCGTGATTCAATTACCTCCCACCAGGTCCCTCCCATAACACATGGGAATTCAAGATGAGATTTGGGTGGGGACACAGCCAAACCATATCAGACATACACCCAGTAGTGGAATTGCTGGATCATGTGGTAGCTCTACTTGTAGTTTATTGAGGACCCTCTTCCTGTTTTTCATAATGGTTGTACTAATTTGTATTTCCACCAATGGTTTACAAGGGTTCTTTTCTCTCCACATCCTCTCCACACTTATCTTTCATCTTTTTGATAACAGACATACTAACAGGTGTGAGGTGATATCTCACTGTGGTTTTAATTTGCATTTCCCTATGATTAGTAACGTTGAACATTTTTTTCATATATCTATTGGCCATTTGTATGTCTTCTTTTGAGAAATGTCCAGTCAGGTCCTTTTTCCATTTTTAAATCAAGTTGTTTTCTTGCTGTTGAGTTGTTTAAGTTCCTTATATATTTTAGATGTTAATCCCTCATCAGATGTATAGTTAGCAAATATTTTCTTCTATTCTGAGGGTTGTCTCTTTATCGTCTTGATTGTTTCCTTTGCTGTGTGGAAGTTTTTGAGTTTGATGTAATCCCACTTGCCTATTTTGCTTTTGTTGCCTATGTTTTTAGTGTCATATTTTAAAAATTCTTTGCCCAGACCAGTGTCCTGTAGCATTTCCCCAATGCTTTCTTCTGGTAGTTTCATAGTTTCAGGTCTTATATTTAAGTCTTTAATCCATTTTGAGTTGATTTTTGTATATAACGTGAGAAAAGGGTCTAATTTCATTGTTTTGCATGTAGATATCCAGTTTTCCAAGAACTATTTATTGAAGACACTATTCTTTCTCCATTGCGTATTCCTGGCACCTTTGCAGAAAAATAATTAACCATAAATACGTGAGTTTATTTCTGGGCTCGCTATTCTGTTCCATTGGTTTATATGCCTGTTTTTATGCTGTTATCATGCCATTTTGATCACTATAGCTTTGTAATATATTTTGAAGGCAGGTAGTATGAGCCCTCCAATTTTGTTCTTTTTGCTCAAGATTGCTTTGGCTATTCAAGGTCTCTTGTGAGTCTATACGAATTTTATGATTTTTTTTCTTTATGTGGAAAACATCATGGGAATTTTGATAAGAATTGGGCTGAATCTATAGATTGCTTTAGGGAGTGTCAGAGAAATTTAACAATATTAATTCTTTCAATTCATGATCACAGGATATTTTTTCATTTATTTGCATTTTCTTCAGTTTCTCAGAAAGTTTATTTCTTACCATGTGTCCACACTTGAAATTTTTGTTTATTTTATTAATTAAGGAACCAACAGGAAGACAGTAGAGTTGGTTCCAAAAGCAAAACAATAAGGAACAGAGCTTTATATAGCCAGTTGAGAAATAAATGCCAAAATGAGTTTCCCTAGTTAGGTACAAGATTGGCTAACTTTCTACAAGACAATAAGATATCACCATTGGAGTTAACATCTCTACTAGGTTACACATCCTAACGACTAAATCCCAAAAGATTGTGAACTATCTTCCCCTTTATATTTGTTTATATTTGTTCATCAGATATATTGTAGCCCAAAAGTGTCAGATCAGGGTTGTAGTTGGCTGAATGGTGGCCAGTTATAGCAAAATACATGATTAAATTACAGGTCTTGGGAGAAGGAGGCTTTCCTGAACTATTTGGGTGGGCCCTAAATGCAACCACATGTACCTTATAAGAGTAAGGCAGACGGAGTTTTGAGAGACAAGAGGAGGCAACATGGAGTGACGCAGTCATAAGCCAAAGAATGCCTGAAGCTACTAGGAATTGGGAGAGGCATAGTGCAGATTCTCCCCTAGATCCTTCAGAGGGAGCGTGGCCTTGCTAATGCCTTGATTTTGGAATTCTAGTCTCTAGAACTTTGAGAGAATAAATTTCTGTCTTTTCAAGGCAATGAGTTTGTGGTAGTTTGTATTTGTTACACCAGTCATAAGAAACTAATACAAGGATCGAGAAGACCTAGAAAATTCTCTTATATGATATCAAGAAATCACGCAATCTCAATTTGCCTTTTTCAAAGTTGGGCATATATTGTTCTATCACGAGTTCTTTTGTTTTTGCAATGAGTATAAATTGGCTGCCACAACCCTGGAGTACAAGAAATGTCTTATTATTTTTATTTACTGATATTAAATCTGGCTCTAAGACCCCACTTGCCAGGATGATATGATAGTTGGCTTCACTTTTATGTTTCACGTCACCCTCCCTGTGTCAGTGTCCAGGTTAGGAGGAGGTAGTAGCTTTCATGGAGCCTAGAGAAGGGAGGCTACTTGTTCGTGGTGGCCCATGAGCCTGGCCCACCCAACAGTGAGGCGCTGATGCTCCTGCAAGCCCAGAGGTACCCCACCACCCTTCCCTCTTCTGACCACAGGCACCCCTGTAGGCGCCTCACCCTTGTGCTGCCTGTGGGCCTTGCATTTTCCTAGGCAGCCCCCTTGGGCATTTAGCTGCCATTCCCCACTTCTAAAGCCCAGGCAATAGGACTTTGCTAGCACAGACCTCTGCCACTCCAGATCCAGGACAAAAAACAAGACCTCTATCAGTCTCCTGTAACTTCCCCCTTAGCCTCCTGGATTGAACAGAAAACATTGATTGAGAACACCTCCTGGGGCTAAGGAGAGAAAATATCTTTAATTCATTCACTCATCTATTCACTGACAGCGTATTTTCAACAATTATTTATTGACTACTTATGGAGCACCCACTACCTGCTAGGAGACACTGAGGATACAGAAGTATTCCCAGCAAAGAGGGGGAAAAGCAAATTAATGTTTTAATAAATAAATGTTCCACATTTATTAAAGCAAAACACAGACTAACACTGTTTTTTACGGTCATAATTACTTCATTATTGCTTGCAATCCACAGCATTCTTAGGGCTTCCTTGTTGACTCCTCACCCATGCAATGGCCCCCCAGGGGCAGCTTTTCTGTGTGTTTTCTGTCTTCTTAGCATGGCTGGGTGAGCGCAGCCTCCTGGGAGAAGCAGTGTAGAAGAGTGGTTATGAGCATGGCCTTGAAGCACCAGCCTTGCCACTTACTAGCTGTATAACTTTGGGCAAGCGAATTAAGCTCTCTGTATCTCAACATCATCATCTTGAAAATGGAGTTGATAATACCTACCTCATGAAGTTGTCAAAAGATCAAAATAAATTGTAATACCTAAATTACTTAGAATGGTGTCTGGTAGTACTATCGTGTCACGATAGAAGAGGGGGTCCCCTTCAGGACCAACAATGGTAGAGAAACGAATGAAGAGCAGCTGAGCTATATGGAGGGCAAGTGCTGTGTGAAGAGGAAAGTTTTGCTGTAGAACAGTCGTTTTCAAACCATGACTGCTTTTCAGAATTACCAGAGAAGCTTTTCAAACATCCAAGCCCCACCCTCAGTTTCTTATTTAATTGGTTGGGCTGGGGCCCAGGCCTGTTCAAGTAATTACTGTGGAAAGCCAGGGTTGAGCGTCACTACTACAGAGCAATCTAAACACATACCAAGAAGTCACCCTCCGTACCCCACCTGCACTCTATAATAAAAGGGACCGGGGAAATTCATGTCAAGCCCCTCTCCTCCTACTCCCCAAGGCCTACCTGTGTCTCAGAGCATGCCTCATCCTGCAGCCCTTAGGCATATGTGGGCACTCATCCCTTGTCAGGCCCTGTGCTGGGCATGGGTAGTACAAAAGATACCAAACAAGATTCTTATCCTTATGGATCCACTGGTAGAGCAGAGAGATAGACCAAAAAAAAGCAAAAACAAAAAAGAAAACTCTCCAAGGTAAATTGTTGAGTGAAAAAATTGAAGAATGGCATGCCTTTTATGTTTCATATGTTTTTGAAACACATTACTGTACATATTACCATACACATTATGTGTATAAATGTTTATGTAACTGCAGAGAAAAAGGTCTAGTGGTCCACCTCTTATTTTCCATGATTAATTTTTTTCAAAACAAGTATTCATTTATTGTGAAATTAAAATTTAATTTTTTAAATTACAGTGGACTCCTGGGGAAAGGTCTTCTGAAAATATTTGCATTTAGCTAAGTTAAGATGTGTATATACTACATTGCATATTAATTGTGGCAAAGCAGTTGGCCTTATCAGATATGATTTTATCTAAGTGATTCATTATTATTTAATAGAGAGCAATATCCTGAGAAATGAGACATAAGACAGTGCCAACAGAGGGAAAGCAAAAGGAAGAGAATTCTGCATGAGGGTCTGCTGTGTATATAAGGAGAAAGGCCTGGAAGCCACACTTTCATTTCTGCAGCTTTTATGTTTTTAACCGGAGGCTGATCTTCCTCACAAGCTGAAAGCTAGACTTCTAATGGAGATTGCGCATCCTAGCTGTGTATCAGAATCACTTGGAGAGGTTAACTAAAATATCAAGGCCTGGAATCAAGACCAATTAAAATAAGATCTTTGGGAGATGAGGCCTGAGGAGTGGTTTTAGTATGTCCAGGGCTGAGACCCACTGTTGGAAGAATCACACGTGCATGCTCACACACATTTTGACAGCATCTCAGTTTAGGCAACATCATACCAGCACAGTACTCCAAAAATGTCATCAATCACAGATGATTCTTGAACTCTAGAGAAGTGAAATGGGAAAAGGAGAAGTACCTGTACGTTTCTATAATATCATGTGATTCTAATATTATAACACTATGTGTATGATTGATTTCAGGCTCGACTGACCAAAGAACATCGCTGGGGAAGTGCATTACTTTCTAGAAACCACTCCTTAGAAGAAGAGTTTGAAAGAGCAAAAGCAGCAGTGGAGGTAACTGTTCTTAAAATTAGTTTTTTCTGTTTCATGATCCTGAGAGTGGCATTTGAAAAATCAAACTTCAGCAAGATAGGAATGAAATGGGTCTTATATTATAGACATGAAATAGCCATGATTATGATTGTCAGAATGAAACAATCATTTGGTACAGAATCTGGTATAATCAATGTGCTAGAGAATATTTGATTTCCAAGCAGGGATGACAAATATGTATTACCTCTTACGCCAATTCAGCAATAGATTAGCAATGACTGTCAGGAGTCCTGGGTCAGAAAGAACTCTGAGTCTAGTCCAGGTTCTATGGTGAACCAATGCTATGGATTTGCTAGGCCTCGGTGAGGCCAAGGTTCATGCCTTGTATTTTTATCTCGCTAGCATCTAGCACAACATCTGAAACATAAGATCTTGCTGCCTGTGTGATATATATGTTCCTAAGTAGGCGAGAAAAGGGCATGGCTGGAATATTCTAGCTAATGAATAGTCCATCTTGACTTGAGCCAATTTTATTATTAAGAATGTCCAAAACATTGTTGATAATTCAAGTGAATACCTGATTGGAACACTGATTTCTGTATTTAGGCTTCTAATAAGAAAGAGAAAGAGAGAGAAAAGGGAAGAGGGAGGAAAGGAGGGAGAAAAGAAGAAAGAGAAGTAAAAAATAAAAATAAAAACAAAAACATTTAAAAACATAAATAAACAGAAAGCAGCTTTTGCTGTTTTTTTAATGCATTTCCTTCCTGGGTAGACTCAAAAAGAGTGTATCACAGATGCTATCTCTGCTACTCATCAAAGCTTTGCTAGATTGCTATTTGAGAGTGGAGCTTTTCACTGAACTTACTTATGAAGTTGTTGGAAGCTCCATTTCTATTATGGATATGAAATCTTGAAAATTGAAAGCATTTCTGGAATATGCTTCATTTATGTGACTTGTCTTCCTAGAATTTGCATGAAAGGATTACACTAAAAGGGTGGTCTTTCAGTACCTCTTACTTGAAGTGCAATAAAATCATATTTGCAGTTTAATATTTAAAGGATTCTTTCAATTCTGGGGAAGACTTCCAGTCATAATTTCAGATTATTATTCAGAAAGCCAATAAGAGAACACTTTTATTTCACCGCAATACCATCTATCCAAATTCCTTCTTTTAATTTTAGCCTTTTTTAATTAAAAAATAAAGCTAATGAATATTTAGTGCTCTGAATGTGATCAACTGATGTATTTGGTTGAGACCAGCTGAGTTCAGCCAGATTGTTCAAATGCATGAAACTTGTAGCTCAATTTACTTTAAATGTAGGTTTTCCAAAATTAAGAGCTAAGTTAAATTTTATCTTTTGAACTCCTACTGTGTGTAGCACACTGAAATACCACTAAAACGATTATTTTAAACCCATGGAATCTTGGGTAAGTAAAGACATCTAAATGTATCTGGTCTCATTTGGAATGAGAAAGATAATGAATTCACATTCAAAAGACTTAATTACAAAGTAACGGATCAACAAGGGAAGAATATCTGTGTATCAAGATATATATATATACATATTCACAAATCATTTAATCTTAGCTTTGGTAGAGACCTTAAAAGTCGTTTATCCCCACCAGACACACAAACCAAAAAATTTTTTTCTATTAAAGCACTTCACAAATTATTTACCCTGTTTCTATTTGAACACTTCCAATTAGGGGCAACTCACTTCTTTTCAAGAAAATCCATTTCCATTTTGGACAGTACTAATTATCAAAAAGTTCTTTCTTATATTATGCTGAAATTGGCCTACCAGCAACTTGAAGTTTTGCTTGGTCTTGGTTTTACCCCCTCTGGAGCAAGTCAGAGTTAATCTTTTCTCTTCATGCCCATCTCACCCCAGCAAGCCACATCTCCTGGCTTCTCCTTGTCTGTACTGGGATCTGAGTCATTATTCCAACTTGTCACTAATATTATATAACTACTTACATCTCATTAACCAATCTAGGCCTTAGTTTCCATGCCTCTATGATCCTTTCCAGTTACAAAATCCTAGGAGGCTATAACTTACTTTAAGTAGTTATTCATTCAGCAAACCATACGGCTGCTTACATGTGCTGGCTGCTGATCTAGGTTCTAAAGATAAAGAAATGATCCAGCATTACTTAGCAGTCTAACAATAGCATGGCCCACAGAACCAATTTGGACAAACCACTTGTTCACTCTCCTTTAGTTTCATATCACCTGTAAGTTGAGGGACTGGGATTCCCAATATACTAAAACCCTGTAAGTTTATGTCTTCAGGTAAAAAGAATGGTAAGTACGGAATTCCCAGCAAATCAGAAAACTATAAACAGAGTTGCTTAACTGGAAGCCTAGTACTGGGAAGCTTCCCTAAGGAATGAAGGGAAATGGTGCCCACCAGAACGTGTGAACAGATGTGGAGAAAAAAGTGGTGAATGTGTGGGGAAGGAGTAGATAAAGTATTTACATTAAACTGATGGTAAATCATTCCTCCAAAACTTCACAAATATGTAGATTATTTACTTCTAGACATTATTCTTACCCAGGGTATTATCTAAATTCATAGCAGAAGACATAATAATATGCCTCAGAGAGTCTTGGGAATATTTATGCCCATTGACCCAGCCACTTCATAGAATTTATCCTAGAGAAGTAACATGAAAGTTGCAATATTTTATCTGTAGAATTTCATTAAACAGTGAAAATTTAGAAAAAGCCAAAGTATCCCATAACAGAGTTTAATTAAATATCATATCCTTGTAGCAAAATACTATGTAACTATTAAAAATGTCTAGTGATAATTGAAATGGTAGTTTATATATGGAAAATTTTACAGTATAACCCCAACTTTGTAAAATGATAATAGCATAATAGATAACATGTTAAAGAATGTATTGTGTGCGAGGCACTAAATCAGGAGCATTACATGGCTTGTGTCATTTAATCATCACAGCAGTCCTGTGAAGAAAGTAAGATTACTATTCCATTTTTCATATGAGAAAACTGAGGCTTAAAGACATTGCAGACAGTTATGTGGCATTTTATAAGCAATTAAGAGAGACTGAAAGTCAACTAGCAAATTGCAAAACAAGTTTAGCAAGTTGCAAAGCAATGATTCTCACCCAGACTCCACAGTTTGTATTCTGAACCACTGCATTGTATGAACGTAAAGAGAGTTTGTCTTAGTCCATTTGAGCTGCTATAACAAAATAACTTGAGATATGGTAATTTATAAGTAGTAGAAATTTATTGCTCACAGTTCTGGAGGCTGAAATGTTCAAGATCAAATTGCCAACAGATTTGGTGTCTGCTGAGGGCCCATTCCTCATAGATGGCACCTTCTTGCTGGGTCCTCACATGGCAGAAGGGCAAAAAAGGCTTACAAATTCCCTCAGGCCTCTTGTATAAGGGCACTAATCCCATTCATGACAGCCCCGCCCTCATGACCTAATCACCTCCCAAAGGCTCTGCCTCTTAATATATCACCTTTGGAGTTAGGTTTCAACATATGAATTTGAGGGAACACATTCAGACCATAGCAGATTCTGTGCCCAATTGTTAACAATAGTTATTCTTGGGTGGCTGGATTTGGAATGGTTTTTTCCTTCTTCTGTTGGCTTATTTGTATTTTCCAACTGTTCTGTCATAAAGATGTATTATGTTGATAATCAAAGGGAAAGTTGTAAGTTATAGACACTACAGTGGGATATAAGATTCTTAAAAGGACTTAAAAGTGTCTTATTCTTTATTTCAAGACAAATAAAGAATGGCGCTGCAGATTGCCTTCATCAGAGGCAATTTTAAATACTAGTAAGCTCCAGATGAAAATCATGCCTGGAGCAAGTTGAATTTTTCCAATTTCTCTGCCTTATATTTTTATATCATCTGATTCCAATGTTCTTCCTATTTTACATTCTATTCCATTTTTGTCACCATCCTGCCTCATGATCGGCACCTGGCCACCTCTCCACTCTTTCTCCTGCTTCTCAGTCCCCTTACTGAGCTCCTGGTGTTTTCACTTCTGCCTTTCTCTCTGTTCCTCTCCCACACCCAAGTTTACTGCCCACTGTCCCCACCTTCTCTTCTGTGTATGTGAAACACTCTTTCCTCAGATCTTCAGGTGACCGGTTCTTTCTTGCCTTTCAAATTTTAGCTGGATTGCCAATGCCTCAGAAAAGCTGAACCTGACCACTCAGCTGCCATCACATCACCTAGGCCTTCGTTTTTCATCCTAGTATTTATCATTGGGTCCTTTCTTGTTTGTTTTTATTTATTTATCTGTCTATATTCTGTCTTTCTACTTTAAAAATGCAGCCTCCATGAGAAAAGGGGCCTTGTCTCTTATTTACCACTGTACCCCAATATCTAGAACAATGTCTGGTACCTACAAATAATCAATAAATATTTGCGCCGGGAGCGGTGGCTCATGCCTGTAATCCCAGCACTTTGGGAGGCCGAAGCAGGCGGATCACGAAGTCAGGAGATCGAGACCATCCTGGCTAACACAGTGAAACCCCGTCTCTACTAAAAATACAAAAAATTAGCCGGGCGCGGTGGCGGGCACCTGTAGTCCCAGCTACTCAGGAGGCTGAGGCAGGAGAATGGCGAGAACCCGGGAGGCGGAGCTTGCAGTGAGCCGAGATCGTGCCACTGCACTCCAGCCTGGGCGACAGAGCGAGACTCCGTCTCAAATAAATAAATAAATAAATAAATAAATAACTATTTGCTGAATGAATGGATGGATGAATGAAATTCATTCATTAATTAATGTTAATCACTTTGTGTGGGTAATCCTTTTTTTCATCTATCTATTGTTGTATATAAAATGCCATATAACTTTCCAACATAACTGTATCTCCATTTTAATAGCTGACATAAACAATTCTGCCTGAAGCATACAGATTTCTGCCTGGGACTGGGCTGCAGTGTCCTCTGTAATTGTCTTGGTCTTGATGTCAGTCAGAGAGACACGTTTATAAGAATGCAGGCTCCAACCAATCTTGCCAGTAACATTGGGCATATTTTGTATTTTAGATGGTATGAGCTCATTTTTACTTATACTAAGTAATACCTGGAAATGTGCAAATCAACTAATTTTGTAGCTGAAATGCCCTAAAATAGAATATCCACTATTGGAGAAAAGACAGCTAAAACCTCATGAACATTATTGTTTGTAGTAAATAACCTGGGAACCTGTTTATGTGCAAAGACTGACATTCCTCAAGCTGATGTTGAACTCTTAGTTCTAGTTAAGCCTTATATGGGTGAGGGTCTTTCCCTCTATATCTTAACATTGTATTGAAAAATCAAGTCTAGCGTGGTGCCTTATGTGTGTAATCCTAGTCCTTTGGGAGCTGAGGTTTCACTATATTGTCAAGGCTGATCTCAAACTCCTGGGCAGGCAGATTGCTTGAGCCCAGGAGTTTGAGACCACCAGCCTGGGCAACAGGGTGAAACCTCATCTCTACAAAAGGATAGAAAAATTAGCCAGGCATGGTGGCGCATACTTGTCATCCCAAATACTCAGGAGGCTGAGGTGGGAGGATCGTTGAGCCCAGGATATAGAGGCTACAGTGAACCCTGATCATGCCACTGCACTCCAGCCTGAATGACAGAATGAGACCCTCCCTCCAGAAAAAAGAAGAAGAAGAAGTAAAGAAAAGAAAAATTATCCCTGCCTAAAGTATTGTAATTTTAGGACAAAGAGATAGATACTCCTATTCTGGGCTTTAAAAATAAAATGCATCTTCCCTGAACAAAACAGAGAGGAGCTTCCTACAGCCAGCAGCCTAAATGCACTGTCCGCTAGGTCCCTAGGAAGGATGCACAGGGAGGCACAGGAGTGAGAAACTGCGAAGGAGCTCCCAGAGCTCGGTGAGGCCCAAAGCTGCCTCCCAGGAGTGGAGATTCCTACAGAGAACCATGCTGCATCTGCAGAGAAGAGAGAAGGTCATGTAAGAAGTCAGCACACCTGCAACCACAGCCAAAAATACCTCCTTCATTACCGTTAGCAGGAAGGGAAACAGAGCCAGCCAGCATCTGGTATTGTGTTTAGCTAGTTAGTCTCTCTAAGTACTGCAACCTTTAGAATACACTGGATTTAGCAACACATTCATCAGACATGCCTAAGCTCCTTCTGTGGGCCAGGTACTGTGCTGGGTGCTAGCAATAGAGAATTGAATAAAATCAGTTCTGTCCTTAAGGAGTAATTAAGGTGAAGAATCACAGATAAATACAAACCAGGTGATCACTCAAGTATAGCTTATCATGTGATATAGTTATTATGGGTTTTATGTCCATCTCTCCCATACCAGACTGTGACTTCCTTCTTTATTCATCCCTCTTTATGTTCCCAGCACCTACCATGGAGTCTGGTGCAAATTTTTGCTGGATAAATTAATGAACAAATTAACAATTTATTATTTTAATGCACCTATTTCATCTAAACATCTCTTCACTAGTGAGTGCTTAAGATATGACTAACTGGCCGGGCGCGGTGGCTCAAGCCTGTAATCCCAGCACTTTGGGAGGCCGAGACGGGCGGATCACGAGGTCAGGAGATCGAGACCATCCTGGCTGACACGGTGAAACCCCGTCTCTACTAAAAAAATACAAAAAACTAGCCGGGCGAGGTGGCGGGCGCCTGTAATCCCAGCTACTCGGGAGGCTGAGGCAGGAGAATGGCGGGAACCCGGGAGGCGGAGCTTGCAGTGAGCTGAGATCCAGCCACTGCACTCCAGCCTGGGCGGCAGAGCGAGACTCCATCTCAAAAAAAAAAAAAAAAAAAAAAAAAAAAGATATGACTAACTTACTGACCGACTAACAAAGCATGAACTTTTCCCCCTAGATTCAAAATCACGTTTTGCCTAGCTCTAATATTATTATAATGCTTGTTTTATGCCTTTTAAGCAATGTTTTCACAGCTCTGCTTTTACCCTGAGGAGGTATTCTTATGAGCAAATTGTTTTAAAGAATAATGAAAAATGTAAATGAGAAAAAATGAGGATGTATGGACAAAGGAGAGTACAGTTCAGTCATCAGAGGCAAGAACAGGAAGCATATCCTTACATCCTTCTGGCAAATTAATTGAGACTATTAAATTCTACTAAGACCTTTAAATTCTAGAGCTCTGACTCTTCTTGTCTCCCACTTCTCTTTTCTTTAGCTTTACATGAAATCTTACTTGTGATAGTTTAAGATGTCCACAAATTATTTGATACTCCCTTCAAACTATGGGAGCTTAATTCTCTTCCTCTTGAGTGTGGGCTGGACTTAGTGACTCACTTCTCACAAATAGAATAACGTGGAAGTCATGGTGTGTGACTTTTAAGATTAGGTCATTGTATATATTATGGTCTCCTCCCTGCTCTTCCTCTCAATCACTTACTCTGGGGTAAACCCAGCTACCACATCATGCAGCCCACATGAGGTCTCCTGTCCATACCACATGAAGGAGCTATCTTGTGAATGGATTCTACAGACCCTACCTTGGGATGACTGCAGGCCCAGCCAGCAGCTTAATACCACCTTCATAAGAGACCCGCAGGTCAGGCCATCCCGCTAAGCTACTCCCTAATTCCTAACCCTCAGAAACAGTGTGACATAGTAAATGTGTGTTGCTTGAAGTTGCTAAGTATAGGGTGATTTGTTAAGCAGCATTCGATAACTACTCCTCACAGTCCCCAGCCTCATCCCATTCCACTACTCTCTTCCTCATCTCCATTCCTAACACCATTTAATACTCCCCAGATTGGAAGATTACCCTTGTAGCACAGAAACCATGGATTCATTCATTCTGGATGGGAATTTTTCAAACTATTCCCCTACTATCTAGCTGGTTCTAAGCTTGTCCTCTCTGATCCCCAAAGGAGAATGAATGAAAACCTTTTTTGTGACAGTCCATGTTCCTTAGGGGACATTCAGCCCTTCACCAAGGATCTGGTTGGGAACTTTTGCCTTTTCTTCTGCAAAGCTCCCAGACCTCTCTTCATGACAATCTTCACTGAAAGCAGCTTTCTAACCTTCCATTTATATGTCCTATTGCAGAGGACACAACCCTCAAGATAGCCTCTCATCAGGCTTCAAGCTAACATTGCCTCCAACAGCATTTTATGAAAAATCATCGTGAATTGGTAATTACTGTTATAAGAACATGGGCAGTGAAAACGTTTACTGCTAACCAGTAATTCCTTGTTCTAGAAATCCAGATGATTGCTTTGGGATGAATGCTGTGTCCCTCTAACAATCATAGGTTGAAGCCTAATCCCCAATGAGATGGTATGAAGAGATGGGGCGTTTGGGAAGTTACTAGGTCATGAGGGTGGAAAATGCCCTTATAAGAGATCCGAGGGAGCTTGTTTATGCTACAAACATGTAAGGATAGAGCAAGAAAGCACTTGCAATGAAGACCAGGCCCTCACCAGACACCTCATCTGCTAGCTCCTTGATCTTGGACTTCTCAGCCTCCAGAACTGTGAGAAATAAATGTTTGCTGTTTGTAAGCCACCTAGTTTATGGAATTTTTGTTATACCAGCCCAAACAGGCTGACAGTGACTTTCTTTATTTCTCTTTAACTTTAACAAATGACATATCATTCAAAACAACACAACAGCTAAACCCAACTTCAGTGACATAAACTCAAAAATGCTTTCCATATAGAAATTTTGTTTTTACCTGAAACTATTCCCAGTGTATATACTATAGGTCTGATAGGCATCTCAGAAATGCTAAGTGATTGAACAAAATTGGAGACCATTCTTGAACTGCTTTTATTAATATAGGATTATATAAGATACTGCTAACTTGGAAATCCTCCTAGCAAGAAGATTATCCATCTCTAGCACCTCCTCAAATTTTCTTTTGCTTTCTATGACAGTATTACCTCTTTGAAGTGGAAGGGATTAATGCATTAAACATTACTTAAACCATTCTAACTTAGATTCAGTATCCAAAAAGGAGAAAATCTTCTGATAATGTACGAAAATGTTCTTTGGGCAATATTAAAGAAATCTTGAAGTTAACTGCTTAAAATAGAGATTTCCTAAAGCTTGGTTTGTCATGTTAGCCAACATCCTTTGCAAGTCAAATGTAGATAAATCATATGTTGTGAGTTCATTGGGAAAATGGCAAAAGTCCCTCTGCTCTCACATTGATTAGATTTTCCTCTGTTTTAAACAAATAAAATTTTACTTCCAAAAACAATATGAAGCATAGTTAAGAATAATGGTAGAATGACTTGCAAGCTGAGAGATGGTAAGGATAAAAGTATAAGGCAAGATAAGGCCGGGCATGGTGGCTCATGCCTATAATCCCAGCACTTTGGGAGGCCGAGGTGGGTGGATTACCTGAGGTCAGGGGTTTGAGACTAGCTTGACCAACATGGTGAAACCCCGTCTCTACTAAAAGTACAAAAATTAGCCAGGCATAGTTGTGCATGCCTGTAGTCCCAGCTACTTGGGAGGCTGAGCCAGGAGAATTGCTTGAACCCAGGAGGCAGAGGTTGCAGTGAACCAAGATCATGCCACTGCACTCCAGCCTGGGCAACGAGAGCAAAACTCCGTCAAAAAAAAAAAAAAAGTATAAGGCAAGATCGTCTTAGATAAATTTATGGATAAGTGCCCAGTTAAAAAAGAGGGATTTACAGTCTATCTCTAAATTTTTAAGGTCAGAATTATGGGTAGTTGCCATATCCTTTCACTTCTTTTTTATATCTACTATGTAAATCCTAAAGTAATAAAAATATTTAACTTGACCCATTCTAACAAAACCTTAGTTATTCACAGATAAGTCTTCTAGACTGTCAGACTTGTAGCCTACCTCCAGACCAAAAAGTAGCTTGGAAAATTCCCTTGACTTTGAATCTGAGAAATCCAGGATCTGCATTCTAGACATGATTTCATCAATCCATACTTACCGAGCTACTATGGAGAAGAAAGTGAACATGAAAGACATAAACTCTATCTGAGCCAGCCTTGAGGAGTTACAGACTACTCTGTGCTTCCGTTTGTCCATTGGCATGACCAGGACAATAACTTTTACACTTTTCTCTTCAAAGAGAGTCCCTAAACACCAATGAGACAGTAGCTTGCAAGTAGTTTGAACTATTTGTTGGAAGGCTTTGTGCCCAGGAATCACATGTTAAACTTACAAGAAAAAGGAAAATAGCATAATAAGGTATGTGGGAAAAGTCTCAAACTAGATGTAGGTCCTGGGTCTAACTTTGAAAATATGGCATTTGGGCCTCAGCTTTTTCATTAGTAAAATGCGTGGTTGAAATTAAATTGGATTTTATGTACTATGAAATCAGATGGAAAACAGATGAACATTTTATTTTAATAATTGTGCATTTATTTTCATATATATTTAAAAATATAATTAGCACTTCAAACTGGTGATTTCACAGACATAATTTAGGCAAGACTTAAGTAGATTTTGCCTATATAAGTAAAAGAACTGTATTAATTGCAAAATACATTGCATAAATAGCAATAAAGTACAGAAATGACAAAAGTTATAAAGCTTAGGAAACTGGTATTGATGATTCTTGAGGTCAATTTATTAGTTAGGGTAACACTAATAGCTATAGAAGATTCCCAAAAATGTGATTGCTCAAACAAGATAGTTTATTTCTTTTGTGTGCAATAAAAGTCCCAAACTAGCAGGAAGATCTACCCCATGCTATTATCCAGGATCCCCTGTTCCGTGTAACTTCTTTCTCCTCCATCCCCAAGGGTGTCATCCTCATCTGCATGGTCGATTCTTACTCCATTCCATGCCAGGGAAGAGGCATGTTCCACTTGAGGAGGCAGTTCCACTTTCCTAAAAGCTCTGACTCAGATCTCATCTCTTCACACACCATTGGCAGGGATTTAGTCAAACACACCACACCACCACCATCCCCACTGACCCCTACCCCAAACTGCAAGGGAAGCTGAGAAATGGCCACCGTTCAATTACCACAGTTTGAGTACATTTTGATTGGCAATGAGTAGTTTCTGTCACAGGGCCCTTCCAGCTCTGATATTCTAAATAAACTTTGAGTTGTGGGAGTATTAGAAACCATCTCTCTTTCTGTTTCCCTGTCACATGAACATATTTATTTTACTGTTGAGAGCAGTTGCTATTAAATTTTTTTTTTTTTTTTTTTTTTTTTTTTGAGAAAGGTTTCACTCTGGCACCGAGGCTGGAGTTCAGTGGCATGATCTCAGTTCAACTCAGCCTCACCTCCTTCCAGGCTCAAGCAATTCTTACACCTCAGCCTCCTGAGTAGCTGGGACTATAGACATGCACCATCATGCCTGACTATTTTTTATATTTTTTGTAGAGACGGAATGTTGCCATGTTGCCTAAGCTGGTCTTGAACTCCTGAGCTCAAGTGATCTGCACATCTCGGCCTTCCAAAGTGCCGGGATGGCAGGCATGAGCCACCACGCCCTGCCAAATTTTTGTTTCTATAGGAAGAATAACATAATTTTATTTCTGTTGAATGTTCAAAAACCTGTATTTTTCTTAGCAATGCTGAACTGTATAAATCAATCATCAGTATTCTATACAACTTTCTGTAGCATTGAATACTGTTACTCTTTGTTTATTGAAAAGGAACAATAATGAGATCTGCAGGTTACGCACTTTATTTGTGCCATACAGTGAAGCCAGGGGTTAAAATAGTTTTGGTCTTTAATTCTGTATTCAAGTCAGTAAAGCTATCTGCTTATTCTGGTTTTTATAAAAAAAACTTTTTTACCCAAACTTTGGAACACCAAGGCAGGAGAACTGCTTGAGCCCAGGAGTTCAAGACCAGCCTGGGAAATATGGCAAGACCCCATCTCTACAAAAGATCTACAAATTAGCCAGGCATGGTGATGCAGATAGTCCCAGCTACTCGGAAGGCTGAGATGGGAGAATCGCTTGACCCCAGGAAGTCACGGCTGCGGGGAGTCCTGTTGGTTGCACCTTGGCACTAGAGAGAGAACCTGTCTCAAACAAAACAAAACTTGTCTCAAAAAAAAGCCTTTTATAAAGTAAAAGCAAAATACTGAATGACTAAATACTCTTTTCTGACTAAAAACACTTCAGCTGCTTATTGCTTTAGTATGTAGAACATCAAATACACAAACATTCAGGGTTCAGTGGAAAGTTGGTAAACTCCTTGTGGGCAAAGAGACATCTCGAATTTCCTTTATTCATTTGACTCTACTCATATGATATGCTTCAATATGCTGGATATATAGCTGTTTAATAAACAAATACTTCCTATTGGTTAAGAGAATAATCCTTTTCCATGAGGGTAACCAGTGATACCTCTTCCTCCCAGGTGATCAGTCATCAGTACCTTAGATCTTATATTAGTCGGGCTTCTCCAGTGAAACAGAATAAAGAAGAGATGCAGCTGTAGATCAATATCTGTATATCAATCAATATACAGGTATCTATATATCAATCAATATACAGATATCTATTATCAATCAATATACAGATATCTATATATAAATACATATGCACATATATATCCACCCACCTCATCCAATAGCACACTATATCACCAATAGGAGATATATCAATATATACAGACATATCTCCTATTGGTTGGCTGGGGTGGGTGGATATATATACACACACATATATATACACACACACATATATATACACACATATATATGGAGAAAGAGAGGGGAGAGAGAGAGAGGGAAGGAGGGAGAGGGAGATCTTCATATATAGATCTCTATATATATCTCCATATTTAGATTTATTAGCAGGAATTGGCTCACACAATTGTGGAGGTTGAGATGTCTCAAGATCTGCCATTTGCATACTGGAGACCCTGGTGAGTTTGTGGTGTAGTTCCAGTCTGAGTCCAAAGGTCTGACTGCGTACCAGGAGAACCTTTGGTGTAAGCTCAGTCTAAATCTGAATGCTTGAGGACCAGGAGAGCTGACGGTGTAAGACCAAGTCTGAGGGCAGGAGAAGACCAATGTCCCAGCTCAAGCAACCAGGTAGAGAGAGTAAATTCTCCCTTTCTCTGCCCTTTGTTCTATTAAGGCCCTTAACAGGTTGAATGATGCTCTTCCAATTGGGGAGGGCAATCTGCTTTACTCAGTCTACTAATTCAAATGCTAGACTCATTCAGAAATACCCTCATAAACACACCCAGAAATAATGTTGAAGCAAATACCTCAGCACTCCATGGCCCAGTCAAGTTGACACATAAAATTAACCATCACAGCTGGGGAGGTGGTGGGAGTGATGAAACAAGGTTGGTTGATGGGTGCAAAAATACAGTAAGATAGAAAGAATAAGTTCTAGTGTTTAATGGCACAGTAAGGCAACTATAGTTAACAATAATTTATTGTATATTTCAAAATAGCTAGAAGATTTGAAATGTTCTCAACACAAAGGAATGATAAGTGTGTGAGGTATTGGATAGCCTAATTACCCTGATTTGATTGTTACACATTGTATGCATCTACAAAATATCACATATACCTCATACATATGTACAACTATTATGTATCAATAACAAATTTTAAAAACTATCATAGATTTTTTTTTGTTTTTTGTTTTTGTTTTTGTTTTTGTTTTTGTTTTTGAGACAGAGTCTCACTCTGTCACCCAGTCTGGAATGCAGTGGTGTGATCTTGGCTCGCTGCAACCTCTGCCTCCCGGGTTCTAGTGATTCTGCTGCCTCAGCCTCCCGAGTAGCTGGGATTACAGGCACCCGCCACCACGCCTGGCTAATTTTTGTATTTTTAGTAGAGACAGCGTTTCACCATGTTGGCCAGACTGGTCTCAAATTCCTGACCTCAAGTGATCTGCCCCTCTCAGCCTCCCAAAGTGCTGGGATTACAGGTGTGAGCCACCATGGCTGGCCCATCATAGATGTTACTGACATTCCCAGAGGTCTCCTCTGGAACCTCTGGTACTGTCCTGTAAGATGTCACAGGCCATGTTAAAGTTTGGGCCTCATACCAGGGATTTATAGGGCCCAACCCATCATGGCAGAGAAGGGACTGAAATCCAGAGATGTTAAGGGACTTGGAAACAAATATATGTTGCTGATTATTAGCAGACAGAACTAGAAACCACATTTGCACTTTTCCTTGAAGCTGCTGATAGAAGAAGGAAACTCTGAATTCAGATAGTAAACAGTACTAGAAACTATTTGAACTTGGAATTTGGTTGGAAATATATTTTTCTTTCCTTATCTCAGATTTTTCTTATTAATCTGTTTTAATTTATATTAAAATTACTTTATATTCTTTGAAATATCTAGCAGTCAGTGACAAGGGCAGAGCTACCTTTAATGGACTGAGAGAATTGGAGGCATGGAAAGAGACTAAGGAAAGTGCAGTGGAGTATTAAAACATACCCAGGAAGTATTCATACCATACATGAGCCACAAGCAAATAATTGGATATGTATGTGATTTCCTGTGAAAAGCTGAGTTGTATGGTAAAATCTGAGAATAAAACACTTATAGGGATATCCTATCTTAGTTTAGCTTGTATCAAAAGAGTAAAAAATGAATAACCTCAAGTCAAGCCCAAAAAATCAGAATATATTGGGTTATTGGATTATTAGACACAAATTGTTTCCCACATCAAAAAGTTTGAGTAGCCATATAAAAGGGGTGAATCCTGGTCCATCACATCAATGAAGTGACTATGCAAATATGTACAGGATTAGATATCTGATCTGGCTGCAGAAGAGAAATAGATACATCACACTATTTTTAAACCTATATGTGAAAAAAGATTTAATTTTCACAGAATAAGTATGACCAATCTGGATGGGTTAAACTTAGGTATGTTTCTGTAATGATAGCAGGGTGTTTATTAAAGATATTTATGTCACCTCCAAAATGAATAAAGAACACACATGAGAAAGATGCATTTAAAGTTAACTGCTTCCTTGTCTATGACTCATTTTGTCTTCTAAAGACAGTCTTCCTTTCCAAAATGAGCTATTTTTGATGCTAAAGTATTTGTTTCCTACCTATCATGAATAGACACTGAATTCTAAGAATCAGATTTAAGAGTCACCTCATAAATTAGACTGAAGTTTTAACTAGCCAGGTGGCAATAATACAATATGGTCTTCAAAATTAGAGTTATTTCATCAGTGAAGTTTCATTTTATAGATCCACCAAATCACAGGGACTATTTGCATCAAGTAATAAAGACATGACCCCATTCTAAATAACGGCTTTGCATCCTTCAGGTTGCCTGAAATGGGTGAGAACACAAACACACACATACACTCAAATATATACAGACCACTGTAAAGTTAGGGTTCTGGATTTATTTACGCAAGGATCCAGAGCATAATGGAAGTGAAGTGGTCACATGAGCAGAAGCAGATGCAGCTTCTCAGTCTAGCTTCCTCTGGTCCCAGAGACCTAAATATGGGTGTACAACTTTAGTTGACATCACCTCTGCAAAGGAGGCCTTTTACACCTGGTCTCTGCCTCATTACTCAGGAAGAACTTGCATAATCCATCCTGAACCCAATTATCAGGCTACAGGCAGGTGTCAGGAAAGATGGGACCTTATGCTTTGTGTCCATGGGAGGAAGAGGAAGCAAAGGTAAATAGATATGTGGCCCAGTATCCTCAAGTACTATCTGTACCTATAGCTTCCCAGAAAGCGTTTCCCATAAGGGCTGACCTTTTACAAAAATGTAAAAGTACATAAGAACCTTGGGAAAAGAGTAGAAAGGGGGGAGGGATTGCATTGGGAGTTATACCTGATGTAAATGATGAGTTGATGGGTGCTGACGAGTTGATGGGTGCAGCACAGCAACATGGCACAAGTATACATATATAACAAACCTGCACGTTATGCACATGTACCCTAGAACTTAAAGTATAATAATAATTTAAAAAAATAAAGAAAAAAAGAAAAAAAAAAGAGTAGAAGGAAATGCAAAAGTATCAACAGTGATTAATAACTTATCTCTGGATGGTGAGATTGAATAATTATTTTTCATTGACGATTTCCATATTTTTAAAAAATTACCTATAATGACAATATATTAATTTTATAAAGTATATTGTTTGCTTGTTTTCTTAAAATATGCCTTGTGTATTAGATCGGGCTCAGGAAATAGGTTCTAGTTCTCCACTACTTTGCTGCCCCAGCAGTCTTAGAAAAGTCCCTTTCCCTCTGCAGGCCTCAGTTTCTTCATCTATAACATGAGACCATTAGATTACATCATGATACCCAAATTCGGCTGCCATCGGAACTACCTGCTGAGCTTCCACAGATCTTGATGCCTGTGTCCCATCCCCAGAGACTGTGATTTAGTTGGGTGGGGCTTTGGAATTCTGAAAAGATCTTTAGGTGATACGATGTGCAGACAAGTTTGGGAATCTCTGGACTCAATGATTTCTAAGGCTGACCTGCCATGATGATCTGTGAGTGTATGATTCTTCATTTTTGCCTAGGGCCAGCCCTGAGTATCAGTTCTTTTTTTAGCAATCACTAAGGAAGAATATTCCAAAGTTTCCTAGGTAACCCATTTCGATGTCTTACAGTCATTTCAATCAGAATATATTTTCTTTATGTCTAATCTAAATTTCTGCTGCAGCAATTTAAGCCATGATGGGAAAAGAGCACATCTCGTATGATTGGATTTGTGGTTGAGTTCCTTGCATGAACCTACATCACCAGCTTCAGTTGTTTTTCATTCCTAACTAAATTCTCTCATTGCCAAGTCTTTGCCTAACAAGGCCCTTTCCAAGTAAGGGTGGAAATGCAGGATTTCTCATTGCTATATTGCCCTGAATATGTTTTCCAATTTCTGCCAGAAATAATTCCTAAATCTATGTCCTGTGAAGTTCTTGAGGACAATGTGTTTTTATCCATTAATTTTGTTGGTGTTGATGGTGCTTTCCTTACTCTTCTCAGATTTTTCTCTATCACTCTTCAGTGGTCTTCCTGCCTTCTTTAGTATATTTATTGAAGTTAACAGGTCTCAACAAAACTAATTACAAGAGAGATGTTACAAAGTATATTCTGGGTAGATGCTCAAGGTTCAATAAAATGACTCTAAATACTGTTCTATTTATAAAAATACTTATAAAATGTTTATTAAAATATGTTTTGATGTTCTTTATAATTGTACCAAGATTCAGGAAGGATGAATGACATAAACATAAGACCTCTTTTAAAATTTTTATTAAATTGTTTCCTGTTTTAGCTCCTACCACTAACTCTGGAGAGTGCTAAATTTGTTCTTTATATATTTATGACCATTGGATGTGAACCCTTCTGATGTCCTGCTGTGTCCATTCATTTGCAAATGAAACTAGAAACAGCTACCCGTCCTAGTTACAGAGCTTTGATGACAGAGCCCTGACTCAATCTGACTGCATGGGAAGACTTGGTTCCACATCACAGCTGTGTTACACCTGTACCTTAGCAGCAGCAGGCTAGAAGGCAGAAGTTTTGAAAAGTTGGTGCATGTATAATACTGCCCCGTTGTTAAAATGAGATCATTTGAGCAGCATTGTGATCCAGTAAAATTATTCCAGTTTGTTGGACCACTTCATGATTTTTACAGGACTTTTGGAGTATTTTCAAAGGAACAGGAGCATTTTACACAAATCCACTAAAGTATGCTGACTGCCAAGGAACATTTATGACATGACTTGAACTATGCTATATGCTATTTATCCCATCTGTACCAATGACATCTAATTTGTGGTGGTGAAATTGATACATTTCTAAAGCCCTGTCGAAGGAGGTTTCTCCTGTATGAAATATGTAGGTGACACATACAGAAGGCACCTCCTGTTTCAGTAAAATATGCACAAAATAGGAAGCTCTGATCACCTTGTGGCACCTTGTTCTGGGTTGATAAACGAGGCAGTAACCTATTCATAGAATCTGAGTGTAATACATATGTGAGGGAAAACAACTTCAAGTACTTTAAGAAGTTGAATGAATCAAAATCTCCCAAAATTTAATCAGGCATTCATTTGTTTGTATAGCATTATACTTGTTAAGTGACTATTGTCTATCAGAGACGTTGAAATAAGAGACACCATCACTGCCTTCAACTTGCTCAAAATCTGGTGGAACATAAAGATAAGAATCCTAATACAGTATATTAAGTACTGGTCCTCTGAGTGCATATCTAAGGTAAGCCCCTGGTCCTCTGAGTGCATATCTAAGGAATTCACCTGGCCTGGCAGAGACAAAAGGTTTCCCACAGGAGCCGATACTTGAAGGAAAAACAGGCATCACACACACATTTGGAACAGGGAGTGGAAGCGGAATGGAAAGAGAAAGCATTTGAAGCAGAGGGAAGAATACATGCAGATGTACAGAGGCGCAGATGAGTGTGTAGTTAGAAAGCAGGATGGGGCAGGGGGTGGTGGGAGATTAGCTGAAGAAGCAGGCAGAGAAGGCAGAAACCAAATCATTCAAGCTTTCGTCAGCAGATTGGTATGGAATGTGGGCTGTGTGCCAAGCAATGGGTTGTGGTAGGTACTGGTTTTTCTCCCACCTCACTGGCCATACGTCCCCAGTCTCCTTTTCTGTCTCCCCTACTTGTATCTCTTTTCCATCTACTTTTTCTTCTTAGCCATCTTTTTCAGCCCCATAGATTTAAATATCCTGATGGCTCTTAATCTGATTTTTCAACATTGACCTCTCCTCAGAGATCCCAAATTGAATGAATATCTAGTTGCCTACCGATACTGCTACTTGGGTGTCTGATATTCATTGTGTACTTAACATATCTAACACCGAGCTCTTGATTCTCCATCTCGCACCAGTCCCTACCCCAGTTCAAAAACAGCACCATGATCTTCTCAAACTGCAATCCTGAATGATGCCCTGCCTTTTCGTACAGGCTCCCAGCTAATCCAGCAGGAGGTCCTATTGGAAACACCTCCAAACTAATGGAATCAAACCACCTCTATCATCCCCCCTGCTCAAACCTTAATCCATACCATCAGGATCTCTGGCCTGAACCACTGCTACGGCCTCCTACTTTGTCTCCCAGCTTTCAGTCTTGCTCCCTTAGAGTCCCCTCTCACCGCAGCACTCCGGGTCTCTTCTTGAAGTGTGCATCAGATCCTATTACTTCCCTGCTTAAAACCTGACAATAGGCCGGGCACAGTGACTCACATCTGTAATCCCAGCACTTTGGGAGGCCGAGGTGGATGGATCACCTGAGGTCAGGAGTTCGCGACCAGCTTGGCCAGTATGATGAAACCCCACGTCTACTAAAAACACAAACATTAGCTAGGCATGGTGGTGCATGCCTGTAATCCCAGCTACTCAGGAGGCTAAGGCAGGAGAATCACTTGAACCAGGGAGACGGAGATTGCAGTGCACCAGGATCATGCCACTGCACTCCAACATGGGAGACAAGAGAGTAACTCCATCTCAAAAAAAAAAAAAAAAAAAAACATTGATGATAGTTTTCCATTACAAATAAAACAAGATGCAAAATTTGTACTTATGGCCCATGGGACCTGATCTGGCCCCTACTATCATTTTCTCTTGTCCCTCTTCCTCACTCCATAGGACATTCCAGCCACATTGGCCTCTCTACCCTTTCATCCCTCCAGGCTCATTCTCATCTCTGCATCTTCTGCCTAGAATGTTGTTACCCAAGTTATGTAGGTGTCAGCTCAGCTGTTACCTTCTTTGAGAGGTGTTTTTGATTAACTTTTCTTAAAAACAAACAAAAACAAGCAAAAAGAACTTCCATAATTATTATAATAATTATCTTTGCAGTGCTAATAACTATGTGAGATTATATTATTCATTTATTTGTGTATTTTTATTATCATATCCTTCCCCTGGACTGGAAACTCTTAAGAGCAGGAAGCCTTGTCTTAGTTACTGCTGTATCTTCATTCCCTAGAAAGGTGCACAAATATATAATCACAAACTACTCAGTGCAAGTGAAGAAAAAATACAGAAGTTATTTGAGTTTCTATGGCATTGAAAAATACAACTCAACCTTCTGTGAATGGACCCAAAGAATCCTATTTCTTTTTCTCATTATAAGACTTTAGCACAGTAGCTACAGGTGGTTAAGATTTAATAGTCTAGCACTCAATTGGACGTTTCTGTCTTATTTCCTTTGGAAAAAATTGACCAAATGACAATGTTTATTATTTTGGAATCCAGCAGTTACATCTGTAAAAGCCTGACTGAGAAGTGGGTCTCAACTCATCTTTAATGTAATTTTTAGCTAAAGAATACAGTGGGTATTTTTGTCACCACTTGAAAAATATGATACTGAATTACAGTATATTTAAAGAAAAGCAGTATAAAAGCCTAGGAACAATTAAGTCTTTAGTTGAAAACCTTTAATTTATGTCAGTTGCTTTTTAATCCACACCTAATTTTGTAAACAAATTTGAATCATCTTCTTGGAACTGGAATTTTTCCTGAATCTCTTTATTTAGAGTGAAATCCTTATATTTCCTTACCTCAAGGCCAAATGGAAAGGAAAATCAATAACATTGCATCTCATACATTACCTGCAAAATGTTTCCCCTTTTCTTTCTGTCAAAAAAAAAGTAGATTTTTTTTCTTTCTCAAATGAGAAAGCCTTTCTTTATCAGAGTCTGAATTTGCTGATTAGTTTAGAGATTGTGGTCTCCATAACAACGAATACATTTAACAGCCTGTGTTGGAAACTTTTTTCTCCTTAAAAGCCTCTCATAAGAGAGCAAGCTATGTCAGAACACTGAGGAGAAAAGATAATATTTTTAAATATATATATAAAGCATTTCCTTCTTAAGTAAAAACAATCAATAGATGGCTAAATTATTTCTTTTTAAAATTCCTTAATTTGAGGAATATCTTTATTTGCTCTTATCCTACCATCCTCTACAAGTATCAAGCATCTACTATTTGTCAAGCTTGTACTGTTTTGCACATACATTTTCTATCTTACTTAATCTTCAAAATAATACTAACAGTTATTAGTTAGACCACAGTCAAGATGCAAACCCAAGCCTTGCAGCAACAAGGATAGTGATGTTCTGTACATAACAATGTAAAATTTTCCAGATCTAATAAAAGACATAGGGTTACAATCTAAACCTTTTAATTCCTAGTCAAACTCACACACCTTATCAGAAGCAAATGAATTTTTGGCTTTAAAACAAATGACTGTTGATATTTGTTTAAGACAAGCTATAGTAAAGGTCACCATTACTCTTTAATACTCTTGAAATTGAATTTATGTGTTTTGAGGATGTATCAGTATGTAGAGGCAGCCCAGCACAACCAAGTTAAATGCAACTTAAGGAAACTTTAATTTTCTGAAATCTGAATCATATGATTTCTCTGATTTTTACCTGTTTTTAATTTCCTTTTCTCAAGTCGTTATTGAAATAAACAAACAAAACACAAGTGGAAAAAAAATGTAGGTAATAAGAAGGAATGCCACTAAAAGGCCAGAGATTTCAAAGAATTTCAAAAACATTTTAAGATTATTCTTGAAAGAAAAGGTAATGTCTTTATTAACAGCATATATCTAAAAATTTGATTTTTTAACAAACACTGGAAGGCCAAGGTAGATATTTGATGGATGGCTACATGCAAACATTTAAAACTTGGGAAAATGCAACACACCAGGAAGACTACTCTATGGCCATCAGGAGGATAATACTGAGAGTTTGGACTGCATTCCTTAGCCAGGATTCTCATTAACTAAGTCAACTAAAATCTAATAAATCCAACAATGAACCAGATGAGGAGTCTACCTGTTTTAACCAAGCATCCTGTTTATTAATTTGTACAACTGAGTTTTGGCAATACCCAATGTATTTATCCATGTGCAACAAGAAGTGCCAGCAACTGCACAGATTTCTCCCTGTTCAGCTAGTAGCAATTCCACTATTTAGCATCCCATGACTAGGTTAAATCAGAACATATAGCGAGAACAAGTTAGTCTAAAAATCTAACTCTATAAAAGGGACCGCTTGTACAAATTGAGCAAACAGTTATATAAGGGATGTTGCTAAAGTTAGCCACTGGGTGGACTAAAAGATCTCTTAGGCTACGTAAAGATCTAGGTTTGGCATGATGACATAATGGATCCAATAATTCATCAAGTTATTCACAGAAGCTACTGATTATGAAGTTACAGCATTATCCTGCCAAGTGAAAGAGGTGGATATAAGTGAAGAAAAATTAAGAGAGTTAAGAGTCTCATCATGATGTGGAGTCTTGCTCCAATGTCTTGGAAAAGCTGTTCATAGTAGGAAGTCAACAACTTCTCATTCTGATTTGCGGCTTGAAGGTCTCGGTTACAGCATCAGGCACTTTGGTAAACTCTGTGTGGCCTACATATAAGGAATGAGACTTGTTCCTTGAAATTTCTATTGAATTGTTCACTTTCAGCTTATAGGGTTTCAGGAACAGAGCAATTCTTTTTCTTAGTTAAAAAGTTATAGCCAGATATTGAAAAAAACTAGAATTTAGGATCCAGTCCAGTCTACAGGTAGATAACAAAAACTCAAAAGAAATGAACAGGAATACAATCTAATAACAATGTATTATAACTTTTCTTCTAAAACATAATTTTTCTCTCTATAGTCACTCCCATTTCTGCCAAAGTTAATGAAAGTAAGACTAAATTTTGCAAAATAATCTCATCAAACTTGGCCTGATTATTTACATAAGTGCAATATGAATAGTGATTGACCATGTAGGCTCTTTTTAAGTCTGCTTTGCTGGCATTTTTGATAAGGTATCTCAGATTAGACTTTTCAAAACCTCTCAAGGCTAAGATTCCAAACCAAGGTAGACTTGAGACTTTAGTCTAAAATATACCACCTGAATAATCCCATCACTATTGTCAAAAGACAAAACCACAACAAATTTGGTTAAATCATCTAATTGGTTTTTATTTCTGATTCATGAATAAGCATACCATCTACCCAATTCTAAAAATTTAGAAAAAGTTATCTGATGAGCTGTGCAGAGGAAGTTGACTTTATAAGCAAAAAAGAGGCTAAAGAAAGCAGAAACAGGGACCCAAAAGAGGCCTGTTTGAGGATCTGTCTCTTCTCTCTCTCTTGATTTCTCAAAAAGTCAAGTGAATAACTTAGTTTTGGTGGCCTGTAACTTTAGCATGAGTGACTCCATTTTGATTTGGTCTGTTGGGCCTAGTGTAGGAGCTCAGTACAAATCAATGGCCTCTTTATCGATATGTAAATATATCCATAATAAAGGATTATAAAATTATGTGCATGGTAGGGTTGTATTTTCACAAAATAAGTATAAAGTTAATGTTTGTTGAGCATTTATTATGTTCCAGTCACTCTGCTAAATATTTTATAAGTGTTATAAAATGTGTTCCTCCTGACTATCCTGTGAAGTAGGCAATTTAACTCCTTTTTATAGATGAGAAACTAGAGCTCACAGAAGGAAATAACTGGCCCTTGGATTCAGAGTTGACAAGCAACGGTTTTTACATGTAAATGTAAGGGGAAAATCTAAAATAAGATATACTGAAGTGCTCTCAGTGATTACATCTAGATAGTAAAATTAGGAAGGTTATTTTTTCTTTTTGTTCATGTATTTTTCTAGTTTGCCTATAATGAACTTGGTTTGCCTACATTATTTTCTAAAAATTTTCTGAAGTATTTGATCAAAAAATACCAATACAGATACCTAAATGAAATAAAAATCATTGTTTTCTCATATTTTGAGTGAATTTTAGGACGTCTCTAAAATACTCTCCTAACACCCACTTAAATCTAATTTTGAAGATTTCGGTGATCCCTAATTTAAATCTGCTTTAATCCCATTTCGGGCCATCTGGACAGTTAATGGGCTCTTTGGAGTTCCCCATATGAAAACAGAGCATGTTTATCGTTTATTTTCCTTAAATGTTTAGTTAAAATGTGGGACTACAATTATCCCTGAAAACAATCTTTTAATTATTCAAATGTCATGACAGCATAACTTTAGATGCAACTATTGACCTTCACATTTCTCTTGAGTCAGCAATGTTCTTCAGATTCTAAATATACTTTTAAAAACTAAATCACAAGCTCTGCCTCCCAGAGAAAAAAGACAAAGCCACTATTGCTGTTTTGTCCTCTCAGAACTTAGGATTGTTTTGTGCTGTGCTAGTTAGCAGCAACCATTACCAACTGATGTATTGTCTCACATCTCTACGGACATTCAAATGATATAAGAAAAGTGTTTTTATTAAAAAAAAAAAAAAAAAAAAAAAGCAACAACAATAACATCACCTAACCCTGGTATAACTCTTCACAACTTACAGAAATATTTTCCAAACATTTGGATGTGAGGAAAGGTTATTTGATTTGACTGAGATCACATCTTTAGGGGAGCGGCAACACCAGGACAAGAATGTACATTTTCTGACTTGGTGCAGAATATTGTTTAACACCCCAGCCATGACTTCCAAGTGATTGTGAGCCCCTTGAGGTCAGGAACTGGCTTTTTCAGCTTCATCGTCTAAGAACATAGCTGCCTCCTCCAGCTTCTGTAGCTCCAGGAACGTGGGAATCTTTGGTTTGTAGCTGCACCACTCCAGTCTCTGCCTCCATTTTCACAGAGCCATCTTCCTCTATGTCTTCATGTGTCTTGATATGGCATCTCCTCTCTTTGCTTACATTTCCTTCTTGTGAGGGAATCAGCCATATTGGAGTAAGAGCCCACCCTAAGAACCTCGTCTGAACTTGATTACATCTGCAAAGACCCAATTTCCAACCAAGGTCATATTTATAGATTCTGGGTGTTAGAACTTAAAAATATCATTTTGAGGAACACAGTTCAACTCATAACAGTCCCATAGTTTTTCCAGTCATTCTAGGATAATAAGAAGCTTCCAGACACTTTTGGTCTCAAGGACAATATCGTTACAATGACTAAGATATCGTTTCAAGCACTAAGATATCATAATTATATGACTCTTACATGTTCACAATTTAGAGTTTCCCACTCTCCAAGCTAGGACCACCTTTAGGCCTAGTCCTCTGCCCGGTGGACCTTCTCTCTCCCGGCCCTACTCCTTCCCCCTCTGCTCACTAGCTGCAGTCTTCAAGGCCTCCACAGTGAGGCCCAAAGAAGTGAGAGGCAGCAAAGGAGCCCAGCCTTGTGTGGTGGGTACAGTCATGAGCCAGCCTAGGTGCTCTCTGGGCTTGATGGATGTTTACCACAAGCACATTCTCTCATGTTCTGCTTCTGCAGGTCCCTCAGAGATTCCTGCAGGGAATATCCAACTGCAGTTTCAGTGAGACTGTCACCAATCCTCACCCTTCCAGGAAGGCACCTGGGCGGAATTCAAGATATCTCCAGGCAGCCCTACTCCTTGGTGGCCTAGATCTGATCCATGAGAAACATACATCGTTTGCCATTCTTTTCCTAGAAATGTTGTCCCTTGGCTGCTTCAACTTTAGCCATTTTATCAGAGTTATAGGGGAAATGTTGAAAACCTGTATTTGGGCCAAGTGCAGCAACTCACACCTGTAATCCTAACACTTTGGGAAGCCAAGGAGAGAGGATCATTTGAGCCCAGGAGATCTAGACCAATCTGGGCAACATATGGAGACCTGTCTCCACAAAAATAAATAAAAATAAAAATTAGCCATGCATGTTGGCATGTGCCTGTGGCCCTAGCTACTTGGAAGGCAGAAGTAGAAGGATCGCTTGAGCCAGGGAGTTTGAGGTTGCAGTGAGCCATGATTGCACCACTGCATTTAATAATAATAAGTAAAAAATTTATAAATGTTGTAAATGAAAAACTGTGTGTGTGTGTGTGTGTGTGTGTGAGAGAGAGAGAGAGAGAGAGAGAGAGAGACAAAGAGAGAGAGACTTGACCTTTCCTTTTGCAAGTCCAGCATAGGTAGACTAGGCAGTCAGACACCTATTGTTTCATTCTGTGTTTCTTTTTTCGTTCTTTTGGAACCACAGCCAACACTGAAAGAGTCCCATTTTAACATTCCACTGTAGTTCCTTTCATTCCTGATGGAAAAGAGGCGGAGAGTAGAATCACTGACCTTGTATTTCTAAACAGAATGAACTTGGTTTGTCTCAGAAAATTAAGCGACAAGAGATAAACAGAAGGGCTCTGTTCTGCTCTTTTTTCCAACCAAGATAATATTTACCAAGCTACAATATTGATTGATCCTTAAAGCAAAGAACAGGTTAGAAAGGCAGAGAGGGTTGAGGGGAAGCAAGGTTGCATTAATGAAAAGTGCGCAAGAGTAAGAAGAGATGTGGGTTCTGGCCCCGGTTATCTTATTAACTAGCTATTGACCTTGGACAAGTAACTTGTAAAGGTCAAATATGTTGAGACACTTGAAAGCTCTTTTAAAACTATACATATTCAATATTATTGCTTTTTGTAAGAGGTAATCAGTTTTGTCACTAAATCGTCTTATTTCTTCACTCAGAAAACCTCTTAGATTCACCCTTTCCTCTCCATTCCCACTGTAATCATGCAGTCTAAATCCAGATTACTGCAATACCTTCCTAATTTGGTCCACAATCCCACTGCCCACAATCCATCCCCATAAGGAGGAGTTGGGCTGGATGTCCTAAGGCCCAGACTATCAGACAATAAGCAAGAAAAGAAAACATAACTGTTCCTTTCCCCACTCCACTCCCATCCTTAGCCTAAGTTACAATTCAAATAAGGCATTATTTAGTTTAACATTTGAAGATTAGTTACAAAGCGAAATAGGTTAGTAGGTAGGTAAGTGGGTGGGTGGGTAGGTAAGTAAGTAAGTAGGTTGGTAGGTAAGTAAGTAGGTAGATTGGTGGGTAAGTAGGTAGGTAGGGAGGTGGGTGGGTGGGTGAGTGGGTAAGTAACTAGGTAGCTTGGTGGGTAGGTAGGTAGGTGGGTAAGTAGGTAGGTTGGTGGGTAGGTAGGTAGGTGAGTGGGTGGGTAAGTAAGTAGGAAGGTTGATGGGTACGTGGGTAGGTAGATAGGTGGGTGGGTAACTAAGTAGGAAGGTTTGTGGGTAGGTCGGCGGGTGGGTAAGTAGGTAGGTTGGTGGGTAGGTAGGTAGGTGAGTGGGTGGGTAAGTAAGTAGGAAGGTTTGTGGGTAGGTAGGTAGGTAGGTAGGTGGGTAAGTCAGTAAGAAGTTTAGTGTGTAGGCAGGTGGGTGGGTAAGTAAATACGAAGGTTGGTGGGTAGGTAGTTGGGGAATAGGATCCCCCAAGTGAGAAACCTCTCTCTCTCTCTCTCTCTCTCTCTCTCTCTCTCTCCCCCCCACACACACCCACCCCAACACCAAGTCCTATTTATTCTATTAAAGATCTCTCAAATCCACCTATTTCTCTCCTTCTCCACTGCCAGCACCCTACCCTAGTCACTATCATCTCTTATACAGACAACTGTAATAGCCTTATAAACATCTTGCTGCCTTTGGTGTGGAGAATGAAATGCCCTACGTATTCCATTCTCCTCATTTCAACCAGAGTAATCTCTCTAAAACACCGATCTGAATAATGGCTTCACACTTGTCCTTAGAACAAAGTCCAAGCTCATTCACCTAACTGTATAAGGTCTTTTCTGACCTTGAATATTCTACATCCTCACCTCTGACACCTTCTGCCTTGAGGTCCGCACTGGCATTGTCATAATCAGTTCCCAGAATGGGTACTGTAATCCTTCTCCTAGCTTTTACACATGCTGTTCCTCCTACTGGAAATGTTCTTTCCTCATGCCATTACCTGGCTGACATTTGTTCAACCTTAGAGTCTCAGATGGATGTTATCTGCTTCCAAGAAAAATCCTCAACTCCTAAGTCTAGGTTGGGTTCTCCTCTCTCCCAGAGCACATTTCCTCCCCCTTACCCCGGCCCTTATAATACTGTATTGCATCTGTCAATGTCCCAGCAAATTGCACACTCCAGCAGCAGGGCGAGCATCTCTCTTGCTCACTGCTACACTCTGGTGACTAAAACATTGCCTCCCACATAGTAGGCTTGCGCATAATTGTTTGCCGAATAAATTAATCAAATATGAAAGTGTATACAATTACTTTGAGAAGATGCTACCTTTCAAATTTTATGAATTACTTCGAAGAGGTTCCATCTTATAAAGGCATTGGAAAAGCACTGTGGTCTTGTACATTTTTTTTTTTTAGACAGAGTCTTGCCCTGTCGCCCAGGCTGTGAGTGCAGTGGCTCAATCTCGGCTCACTGAAACCTCCACCTCCTGGGTTCAAACAACTCTCTGCCTCAGCCTCCCGAATGGCTGGGACTAAAGGCACCCACCACCATGCCCAGCTAATTTTTGTGTTTTTAGTAGAGACAGGTTTCATCATCTTGGCCAGGCTGGTCTTGAACTCCTGATCTCATTATCCACCCTCCTTGGTCTCCCAAAGTGATGGAATTACAGGCATGAGCCACCGTGTCCAGCCATATTTCTTTTTAAAAATGTTAGACCTAGCTTTCCAAATGTGATCTTACTTACATAATAGCGCCTGAGATGAATGCAGATATATATCATTTGCTAAAGTCTAGCAAATCTTGCTAACACAGTCAAGCGACTGACAATGGAAGAATTTCAGTCCATTTAGAGTCTCCTGCCCTTTTTCTATCAGGATCTGTGGAAAAGAGTGCTTAGAGAGTGGGGTTTTTTCCCTGGCCAGTAGAGTCTCTGGCCTGGCATTTTTGGGGAGCCTCTCTTCTGTGTTTTGATACCAGGAATGAGGCAGCTGCTGCCAAGAAGCTAGATCCAATGTCTAGTATCCTTGGCAGAGAAAATATTTCTCTAGTCGCATCCAAATTAATCCTCATAGGCCAATAAATCAATACACCAGGAAAATATGGGATGAGTTTGGCCATCTGGAATTTTTTTGAGGCGTTGTTGGGTATAACAGAAACTACCTAGCTCCACAGTAGCCATGAATAGCTGTATATTAGCTCAAGGTAACACTGGCACGTTCACCTTCCCACATGATACCACCAGCACCAGATCCATGGCTGGGAGCTCCCTGCAGCTTTTCAGAATCCTTGCCTTGCTGTTGAGTCAGCCAGTTTGATTTCAGTGTCAAAGAAAGCAGCTTCAACCATTTACCTACCCAATAGCCTCGTAAGATAACAAGCCAGATCTAGACTTTGTCTTTACATTTGGTCAACCATTTTGACAATCAGGTAGTCAAAAAAAAAAAAAAAAAAAGAAAAAAAAAAAAAAAGGAGGAGATCAGAATATCAGGGCAATATGATCAATACAATACAAGTGGTTTTTTAAATTGGACTTTCCCTGCCAAAATAACTGAAACAGTTTTTTTTTCCTCCAAATATTCTGAAAGAATGAAAGGAAAAAACTATTTCCACAAAGTAAGAGGTAGTATCTATATGGGCATTAGATATAGCAAGTTTAAGGCTGGGCGGTGGCTCATGCCTGTAATCCCAGCACTTTGGGAGGCCGAGGTGGGTGGATCACCTGAGGTCAGGAGTTTGAGATCAGCCTGACCAACATGGTGAAACCCCATCTCTACTGAAAAAAAAACAGGCACCTGTAATTCCAGCTACTCAGGAGGCTGAGACAGGAGACTTGCCTGAACCTGGGAGGCGGAGGTTGCAGTGAGCCAAGATCGCGCCACTGCACTCTAGCCTGGGCAACAAGAGCAAAACTCAGTCTTAAAAAAAAAAAAAAAAGATATAGCAAGTTTAAATTCTTTATCACCGAGGAAAATATTACAAAGGAAACTGCTTCTAAACTAATCCCTCTGTTGACTTTTGCCTGCATCAAAGGAAAATGGGGGAGAAAAGAGCCCTTTCACTCCTAGACATAAGGTTGCTTAGTTGTAGCTGTAAATGCTGCCCCTGGGTGGGCACTTTCTGTGTTCTAAGCCAAGTACTTTACATTCCTTCATCTCACTCAGTGCTCACGACAGCCCTATCAGGAAAGTGTTACTCCCATTTTAAGGTGGAGAAACTGGGACATAGAGACATTCAGTAACTTGTCCAAGGTCACACAACCATTAAGTACTGAGATTCTAACCTGATCTAACTCCAAAATTCCTGCTCTTAATCACTGTTCCCAATATAAGGCAATGTTTGGTGCTATTAATTTTTCAGGCCCTGAACCAAAATTTTTTTGATCATCAGAAAATAATTTCTTTATCAGAGAATTTCTCTTATTTTAGTGATTTTAAAAACAACTATAGTATGGCAGCATCAATTGAAACAGACCCCCAAAAAAAAGCAAAAATAGTAAAGGAAATTGGAAAAAGTTTGGAGAGGTCAGGAACTCCCCAGAAATCCCACTAGACTAATAAATTCACAGTTTTCATTTTTTCATGTTTCTTCCAGTCTTTGTTATTCTGTATACATAATTATATGCAGTTTTAAAGGTCATTTTAAATGACTGGTTAGTATTGAGAAGATGAATATGTCAAATGAGTTTTCTTCTCAAAAACATACCAAAAATATTTTAATTATTTTCTCCACATTCTGGGTTTCATTTCCCTTTCTAGAATAATAACAGCAACAAAATCTTGAAGAATTCTGATTCACACAGCAGATGTGAGGACGAGAAAACCTGCTGGCTAATTGGAGATGAGTTTCACTGGAAGCAATCACGTAAAAACAAACTATGTCATAGACTCCTATCCCTGAAAGCTGGTCACAGGATACACAAAAATTAGCCCACCAAAGGTCTCTATTGTTGTGGAACTGTAGATGCTCGTACACTGAGGCTTTATCTCAACGTTTTCTAGAGAACCCTAAATACGCACACACACGCACTCACACACACTCCCCCCCCACACACACACACACATAGTTCAAGGTAAAATACATTTAGGAGACTGCTGCTTGCATCCCCCTCTCAGAGATTTAAAATATACATTAGCAGATGAAGATCCTGGGAAGTCACACAGTAAGGAACCTGTTTCCTTATGTCCAGAAACTGCAAACTCAGTTAGCTACAGGGCCAGGAGGCAGGTGAAGGTATGGACCTGGTGGTGACTGTGGCAGAGACTATATTCAGCATCTGAAAGTTGCTGCTTCTAGAAATGTAGGTCTTGTATTAACAGATCTTCACAAAATGTCTGAAATCTGGGTTTTCAAGTGAAATTTCTCATCCAGGATGAGATGGGAGAAAACATGCATCTTGGCTAGATCTGCTAAGGAAAACCAGAGCCATACAGTAGTTAAAGCAGTAAAAGCAGATTTTATTCAGGAACTATTGCAGTGGGTGGCGGGGGGAGGAAGACCTCAGCAGAGAACTGGGCTCGGTTCCGAATACAGCATGGACAAGCAGGGATCCAGCCAAAGAAGGGTGGGCATCAGTGAATGGGAAATTACTAAGAAGAGACATCAGGGGTTGGGGGGGATTCTGGTTGAACCCACCTTTTTAGGATTTTTGCTGAAGGCAGGCCAGGTGATCAGACATCACCTGGTGGATAGTGGGAATGAAAAATTTGGTCAGATGTAGAGGCAATCAGATATCAAGAGAGGAATTCTATCTAGATTGACTTAGCAGGATTCTTGCTAAAACTAGACTCCGCAAGGACAGATATGGAAACCTGGGGTTGAAGCCTAGTTGAGAAAAGGGCTGGGGGGAGATTGACTAAAGTTTGGTCACTGAAGTTCTGTCACATCTGGCCTATAGGCTACCAATTTTCAGCCTTTAGCTTAACCTAAAGTAGCTGAAGCTCATTTGGCCACAGAACTCTGTTCCTAGAACAGTCTTTTGGGAGATACTACCACATTTCATTGGCCTACCAACCCTTTGAAGAAGCCCCCAGAGTAAAGTCCCTTCTCTAAACCTCATCTTCCTCCCCCACTCCTGTCCTCTGGCCTAAAGTAGTAAAAGATGTTCCAGTTACTATGGCTGTGTAATACATTACTCCAACACCTGTGGCTTCAAACAACAATATTTGTTTTACCCAAAACTCTGTAATTTGGGTAGAGCTCAGAGAGGATGGTTCATCTTTGTTCCACAAGGTGTCAGAGTGGCTTGAAGGCTGAAGATATGGGTAGAAGGCTGGAATCATTGTGAATCAGAGTGAGTGAAGGCACACTCATTCACAAACAAACTCGTGGATGGATTACGCTTGCAGTTACTCGAGACATCCCTGAGATTGATGGCTGGAACACCTCCATGTGGCCTTTCTTTGAGACTTGGGCTTCCTTGCAAGGTGGTAGCTAGATTCCAAGGGTGAGTGTCCTCACAAAGAGGTAGGCAGAAACCATATCACCTTTTAGGGCCTAGCCTCAAAAGTCACGCCCAGGTATTCTCATTGTGTTCTATTTGTCAAGGCAGGCATTCAAAGACAGGGCAACAGACTACCTCTTAATGAAGTGAGACAAGGTTCTGAAGAGATGGGAAACCAGAAAAACTGCTTGCTGTAGCCATTTGGGGAAGAAGCAATCTACTGTCAAAGAAAAGAATGAAGTATTTTTATTTCTGGTTCTATCATTTACCAATAATAGTGTGAGACTAAGCAAGTAACTTCGTCTCTTTTTGCATTTTGTTGTTCACCCTGTCCTGAATTACAGTTACCACTATTCTTATTTTATCATGAGGGACTGAGATTCTTGAGGGTAGCATCCACATCTAGATATTTTTGTTCTGGCTTGTTTCATTTCCTAAATATTCTCATAGTGCAATGCACAGTGACAAACATGTAGTTTGGGCTTAGTAAACATGTCTAATATTTTATTTTTTTAAATAAGTAGAGAACTGCCTGGTGAGTTTTCACGACTTGTAAACATGTCTCAAGAAAAAGAAATCCATTCGGGAACTGACTCCCACTCCTTTAGTTCACTGCTGGCTTTTTTCATCACATAACCTGTTATCATATGGAACATGGACAAGATTCAAACCCCAAGACCCTCTGCCCATCTCCACATGTCCCCATCTCCTCATGCCCATGGTAAAGCAGCTCTAGTCACCAGCCGCTACTTGCCTGCATTAAAAAACAGCCACTGAGAAACTGGCCCCACAAAACCTTATGCCTGAAGCACAGAAAACTTCAGCATATTCCATTGCATATTAACAGCAGTTCTTTTTTTGTGAAGACAAATACCACAGGAGCCAAGAGCACAGATATACTCATGTGAAATTCCAGTTCTGCAAAGACATTAGTTTGCTAATGAATATGCTAAAAACCTTTCAACAGTGACCCCTTCCTATTTAGACAACATACGTTGCTCTTTGTTCTTTAATATTCCATTTCTGTTTGCCGCCTTCCTGGGTAAGGAGGAAGAGAAAGGAAATAACAGAAAACTATCTTAGATTTCCTCTGTTAGAAATGACTCATGATTTCCTTCTACCAAACTGCTTGAACCTTATATTGTTTATTTCCATCCTCCTGTGCTCATTCTTCCCCTTCCCATCATTTCCAGTCTTTCCTCCCCACATTTCTGCAGCTACCTTGCTGGCACATTGCTTGGTGAGAGCCTCGGGCTGTTTGCCCAGGTGCCTGCCAGCATCTGCAGTGATGGCTGACTCCGTTGAAACAAGGAAGAAGCATGTCTATCCCAGAGGCAATCAGAAAAATCTGAGTGCTAGTACCAATATTTTTGTTTTGCAATACTTCTGAACCACACAATTCACATAGTTTATGAGATTGCATTCCCTCTGTGTCCTGGGAAATATTATTTTTCATTTCCAAGCAATAAAATAGCAATAACTGCTGATTCCTTAGCTCTTAGATGTTACAAGTTCTAAGCACTTCACATACATTGTTTCACTTAACCCTTACTCTTAAGAGATTTTTTACAATTTACAGATGAGGAAACTGAGTTAAAGAGGTGAACTAAGTTGCATATGGTCTCGTGACAAGGAGCCTAGCCAGAATTCCAGCCTGTTCTACCTGAGGCCAACGCCCATCTGTTTTCCTCCCTATGCTGTTTATTTCTTTTTAAAATTTAACTCTTTTTTTTTTCAGCATACCCCCACCAATATTGAGACCTATGCTGTTTAGATTGAGAAAGGGGAATGCATGACAGATCTATGTTTATCTCGTAGAGATCTGATTAATTTTGAGCCTTCCTGTTTGGCTCAGTAAATCAATTCATTAAAAACATTGCAACCAGAGACACTCAAAGTTGTTAGAGACCAAAGAATTCTTTGGGTCAAACCTCCATCTGATTTGTGAATCATCTTTACAGCACTCCTCACACTGGTCATTCCATCCCTGAATACTTCTAAGGTTGAAGAGCCCATTCCATTTTCAGGCAGTTTGGTATTGCATTTGATAAAAATTTGTCCCCCTGGAACTGTCTTTCATTTGTACTAGTTCTGACGTCTGCAAAACAAAGCTGGGCTGGTTTGCTCAGCTCTCACCATCCCCCTGATGATTGTGTTAGCAGGTGAGTTGCTCCTTTACTCATTCTTCATCAGCAGGATTACTCCTGCCCAAGGTCACTCATGCCTGAAGAGACTCCAGTTTGTCAATGGGACTCACTACATGGGACACCCAGCACAGCACTAAGAGCTCAAACTAATTCTGACCAATTGAAATTCTATCCCATCCTCCATGAGAACACTGCACATCTGTGATGCAGCTCCGGGTTGAATATGTTCTTTGGGCAGCCACATAAAATCTTCGACTAGTATTGAGCTCTTTACTCAACAGGAGATATGGTGAGTAGAAACACTCAGTTACCATTGGCCAGCCTGGGCTACTGGACCCCAGGGCAGTGAAGCCCCATGCTGATATGCACATAATTTCACTTCAGCAAAATTGTTTGTTGTGGAAAATTTTTAATCCAAACTTGCATAGTGGTTTTCTTTCCTTGTTATGTAAAAGAAATACTACTTTCTTTCTTTCTTTTTTTCTTTTTTAAACAGAGTTTCACTCTGATTGCCCAGGCTGGAGTGCAATGGCACGATCTCAGCTCATCGCAACCTCCACCTCCCGGGTTCAAGTGATTCTCCTGCCTCAGCCATCTGAGTAGCTGGGATTCCAGGCATGCAGCACCACACCTGGCTAATTCTGTATTTTTAGTAGAGATAGGGTTTCTCCATGTTGGTCAGGCTGGTCTCAAACTCCCGACCTCAGGTGATCAGCCCACCTTGGTCTCCCAAAGTCTTGGGATTACAGGCATGAGCCACCGAACCCGGCCTGCTTTGTTTTCTTCTGTATAGGCAGAGCTGGTTGGTTTGGTTTGGTTTGGTTTGGTTTTCTCAAGTTTTGATCCAGTGACAGTTAATCAATGGAAGTCTAAAGAGGCAAAAAGAAATCCAGACTCCTCCCAGGAAGAATTGGCCCTTAATGGCACATTGATTAGTTCTTTCACAGCACAACCCCAGGATCTTTCCAACTGACAAGTACATTTGACCACAAAATCAAAAGTAGCTCTATGTTAGCTCGATGACTAAATTAAACTGGTGAATTGGAATTGATAATATGCTACCATCCTTTAAACTTTCCTGTTCTAAAATAAATTGCTTCTTTTCTTATTCTTTATATGTTAATATAATTAATATTTAATTAATATTACCCTGGTTCTTATAAAAAAAAAAATTTTGTTTTCCAGTTTTACAATCAAAAAAGTGAAGGAAAATAATGTCCAGTGTACTTCTGGGAAAACATTTTAAAGTATGATTTTTGGAGATTAGTAAACAGACTAGACGGCCCCTTTAAAAAAAAATGTGATTCTGTGCTAAGATCTTCCTTCCGCCGTATTCTGATCTGAGTCAATCCATGTAGACAAAGAAGCCTGAGCTGCTATCTAATGAACCCAATCTTCTCACTTTACAAATGAGGAAAAATAACTTACAGATGAGTTAAAGTGACTCGCTCAAATTCTAGCACACATCTTTCTTCTTTCAAACCACTAACACAGAATATCAATGATGAAGGAATTCAGAGGCAAAAGATTGCTATAGTGTGGGAATGTTGAAGAAAACATCATGGAGAACTGAAATTGAAAAGAAGTAAGCATTTTTTTTAACCAAATCTTACTTTTCCACCGAAATAACTTATGCTAACAATAGAAAATTTGGAAAATGGTAAAAAGTACACAAAAAAGTGATGGGATAAATTACTAATGACCTCATCCTATAAAAGAGTTATACAGTCCCTTTCTCTACAGTCTTTTCTCCCCCAGATCATTATTGTGGTTGTTTTTCTATTATTGTGATTATACTACTTAGCAAGAAACATTATAACCCAAGGACTATTCAATATTGTAATAAACTATTCATAAACATCATTTTAACTGCTGCCTAAAAGTCCATTATAGAGGCTTTACCATAATTTTCTTAACCTTGATCCTATTTTTTAATAATTAGATGGAAGGGAAAGATTTAAATGAAGAGAAGGAAGGTGTCTAGAAGAGGAATATGTTTTTACAGTAGAAGCAAACACCAAACTGTTCACAGCTTTTATATTTGGGTTTTGCAGTTGTGGGTGATTTTTGTTTTATTCTCTATATTTTTCTCAATACTATAAAAACACTAGCAAGAACACCTACTTTTTTTGAGCACCTACCATGTACTTTATACCACAGATGCATTTTCTCATTTAGTTGTCATAACAACTAACCAAAATTGCTATTATATCTTCATTTTAAAGATAAGGAAAATGAGACTTGGAAATATTAAGAGATTCACAAAAGGGCAATGACGGAACGAGGATTTGACCCCAGGTCTGTCCAAGGGGAAAGCTGCTATTCTTAACCTCCATGCTGCATATCCCAGTGTTCTTATGAGTATGTACTATATTTTTTCATCAGAGAACTATTCTTAGACATGGATGTGGATGGCAAATAATAGCTCATTTCTGATGTAAGCAGATAGCTTGTTACACAGAGTATAAACAACAATCTGCCAAAATCCCAGAAGAGCCAAGAAAATCATCAATAAATAAAATCCCTTCAGTTATGTCTTAAGATCTTTAAAATTCAAATATGTTTCAGGTTTCTCTAAAATTCATTTAAAATAGTGGGAGGAAGCAGCGTTAATTGTAGCTACGTGAAAGAAGTCTGGATTCTGCAACTGGATGAAAATTGATTATACTAAAAGTAGTCTTCTGTAATTAAATGAAAACTGTGCTGTGGACTTTAATTAGTCAGCAGTAACTCATTTTAAGTGGTAACAGTGAGTTCTGGTGTATCTCGTTAAGTGAGAGCCCAGCATCTCTACCTCAGCCGAGGTTCTGTCAGTTTTCCACAGCAGCCTTATTTATGTATCTACTGCTCTAATTTCAAGCTGCAAGAAAGGTAATGCACCCTTTGGTAACTCAGATGTACACATTATTGAATTCTTCTCATTCTTTCATGCAGAAGACTTGTAATATGCTTTAAATTCCAAGGACTCCCACTAGATGAACATATTTGCCTTGGAAAGTATGTGTAGTCATTGGCCTCTCTTGTCACCCAGTGCGAGCCTGGGAAAGTCAGCAAACATTATAAAATTCACTTGATAGATTTGTCTTCCCTTCTACTGCAGAGAGGTTAAACCTGCATCTTTGAAAAGCTATTTAAAAAATGAATTCCCCCAAATTTCTTCCAAACTTTTTAGTATCTTATAATTCAGATTTCATTGTATTTTAAAAAGGAGAGATATTTTTTGTTTTGTTGTGTTTAAACTTATTTTTTAAAAAGCAAAGCATGCTCATCATGGAAAATTCAGAAAGTAGGAAATGTATGAAGAGGCAGGAAAAACATCCTTCATTATTTCTTCATTCAAAGACACATCTCTATTAACATGCTGGCATATTTCTTCCTAGTCTTTTCTCTAGCCATTGTTATTGTACATTTGAGATCATTCTGCTTGCACAATGTGGTATTCTACTAGTATTCTACTAGAAAAAGCAATTTAAAAAGAAATTTTGAATTTTACTTCTGAGCTGAACCTGGATTCCAAGTAGCCATTCCATGTGCTTCCAGCATCACGGACATTGATTATCAAGATGCCTGCTGCCTTGTCGAGAGGAGGCCTTTGCCAAAGGGGCGGAACCTGTTTCTGTGGGAGGAATGAGAATTCTGGACATGATAAAGCAGGAGCAAGAGCTACTATTTATTTAGTAGCCTGGGATTATCACATTGAGCTGATTCTTATTCCATGAACATTTGTATCTAAAAGAAATAAGATTATAATTACCACTCAAAGCAACTCTGCAGAAGAGTTCTTGCTTCAGGGCAGCCACCACCCAGGCAGACCAGAGGTATTAAATGGTGAAGGTTAGGCCGGGAGCGGTGGCTCACGCCTGTAATCCCAGCACTTTGGGAGGCCAAGGTGGGCGGATCATGAGGACAGGAGATCCAGACCATCCTGGCTAACATGGTGAAACCCCGTCTCTACTAAAAATACAAAAAAAAATACAAAAAAAAAAAACAATTGGCCAGGTGTGGTGGCGGGCACCTGTAGTCCCAGCTACTCGGGAGGCTGAGGCAGGAGAATGACATGAACCCGGGAAGTGGAACTTACAGTGAGCCAAGATTGTGCCACTGCACTCCAGCCTGGGTGACAGAGTGAGACTCCATCTCAAAAAAAAAAAAAAAAAAAAAGTGAAGGTTACCTCAAGTCAGTGTGATGATGTATCAACAAGTCACAGGACTTCGAATCATAGACACTGAGATTTGCAATTTGTAAAGGGTATGAATTTCAGTCCCAGATTCAGGTGTTCAAGGAATACTCGTTGTTTTGTTTGTTTAAAGAAAATAAAGTGGTTTCCAAGTGTCTCTCTTGCCAGGCTGGCAGGGAACTTATTCTAGGGCATGAAATATGGAAGGCTCATGTAATGTTAGAAAACAAGGACGGGCCGGGCACGGTGGCTCACGCCTATAATCCCAGCACTTTGGGAGGCTGAGGCGGGTGGATCCTGAGGTCAAGAGATCAAGACCATCCTGGCCAACATGGTGAAATCCCATCTCTACTAAAAATACAAAAATTAGCTGGGCATGGTGACATGCACCTGTAATCCCAGCTACTTGGGAGGCTGAGGCAGGAGATTCACTTGAACCTGGGAGGTGGAGGTTACAGTGAGCCGAGATGGCACCATTGCACTCCAGCCTAGCAACAGAGTGAGACTCCGTCTCAAAAAAAAAAAAAAAAAGAAAACAAGGACGGAGTCTCCCCCACCCGCCTCCCTGCCCCTGGCTATCATGGTGACCACTAACAGCCATCCAAGCCCAAAGTGGTTCCTTGAAATTCACTTTCTATTTCCTGGCCATGTGAGAACAGGGGTTCAAATGAGCCCCCTTGGTCACATCCTCAGTCATCCTCTCCGATATCAGGCTCATTTCCCTGGGAAATAGCTAAAAACTGAGCACCAGTCTCCTACTAATCAGAACCTGCCACCCTCCATCTCTTTCCCTACCCCCAGAAAATTCCGTCTCTTTAAAATTCTTTAAGATACTTGTTCCTTCCTCCTGCCCCTTGGGCCACCTAAAGTACTGTCTTCAGGCTTAATAAAATAGAAGTCAATCAGGGACAGCTCTCTCAGCAAAAATCTTCTTCAGTCTAGGAACACATACTTCCCTTGAAGTAAAGAAGAGCAAACAGCCTGATTCCCCTTACAGAAGATGTGTGGGAAAACTACAAGGAAACAAAAACACAAAGCAGCATTTTTCAAAAAATCATCCTGCCACATAAAAGTCCTTGAAGAGGATTCAGTCAGGTTCACACCAGGGTGCCTCATTCTTCAGCACCAGTAGACCAAATTTGCCATAAGCTGACAAGTGTGGGCTTGGAAAGCAGATGGGGTTTGGATCCTGTGAGTCCTAGCTTTGGGACTGTAACCCCCTAGACTCAGTTTTCTGCTGGCACAGTGCTTAACACAGAGTAGGATCAACTAATGTTTCGTTCTCTTGACCGTACCTGGCTGTCTTCCCAAGTCACTGCTCAGCCAGTCCCAAAGCAGTTGCTCTAATTCCTCATATGCTAGGAGCAATTCTGGGAGAGACTGCCCTTCCTAAAATGTGGCCTAGTGCCCACACATGAAACTGTATATAAGTAGTGGGTTTTTAGCTGAATTTGGCATATGTGATCCTGGTCTTTCTGATGGTAGTTATTTTCCTGCTGGAGAAAACCACAGCTAATCTACTTCAACACTCTGACACGTGAGTACCCTCCAGAAGTTCTTCAGCCACACCTATCAATTGGATGTCGCCATTTTATTCCTCCTCAGAAGCCTCTTTTATCTATTAGGGGAAAAAAAACCCAAAAACACAGATGATGTGGCATGTTCTTAAATCCATCTCCATTCATTTTTCCTGTTTCCCAGTCAGATACAGAGTTTTGGGATAAGATGCAAGCAGAATGGGAAGAAATGGCTCGGAGGAACTGGATATCTGAAAACCAAGAAGCTCAGAACCAAGTAACCATCTCAGCTAGTGAGAAGGTAACAAATTCTATTTCTATACATGCTGACTAGTTTTCTTAACCTTTTTGGATCATATTTTATAGATTAGTCAATAGCTATTTTGTCAAAAAAACACAGTAATTAAAAAGACAATTTAATGTCAATCTGACCTAGAAGAAATTCTGATGGATGAGACAATATAATTATCCAACGCGTGAAGGCAGCCAAGTTGGAATGAAATGCTCTTATTTTTATCAGTGTTCAGACAGACAGTTTGGCAGCCAACCAGAGCTTGGATCCTGACTGCTAGTTAGTTACTGAACTAGCTGACATTGAAGGTGGGTTGGAACAAGAATTGGTCTAATCTCACAATACTCTGTCAGTCAGTCATGTGAGTCCTGTTGATTTACCAAAACAACAGAAGTGATACTAGTGGCATGGCAGTGAAGTGGAGACTTGGGGCTATATTTCACAGGTGGTCATTATATAGCTAGCAAAGAAACTCTGTGGAAAAGACGCTCTCACACAACCAGGTCAAGTCCCAAGAGGATTCCTTAGAGTTACTCCCCTGATAGAAGCCAGCAAATGCACAAGTACAGTGAACAACCAGCCAAATCATTGATGAAGTCCCACTTGCTCTAGGATTTATGTGTTTAAAAAACACTTGGTGGGGTTGGGGAGAACACTGAGGAATAAATATAAATTACTTGAAAGAAAGATGTAGAATTTTCTTACCTAGAAAAAGTATATATCACAATAGCCAAGATACAGAAGCAACCTAAAGTGTCCATCAACAGACAAATGGATAAAATCAATGTGAGCCTGAACAACATGGATGGAATTGGAGGTCATTATGTTAAGTAAAATAAGCCAGCTGCAAAAAGACAGACTTCATATGTTCTCACTTGTTTGTGGGAGCTAAATTTAAAACAATTGAACTCATGGAGATGGAGAATAGAATGATAGTTACCAGAGGCTGGGAAGGGTAATGGGAAGGGGAAGGGGTGTAGGGAACTGGGGATGGTTAATGGGTACAAAAATATAGTTATATAAAATGAATAGAGTCTAGTATTCTATAACACAATTGGGTGACTACACTCAACAATAATTTACTGTACATTTTAAAATAACTAAAAGAGTATAATTGGATTGTTTATAACACAAAAAAGGATACATGCTTGAGGTGATGATATCCCATTGACCCTAATGTCACTGTTACACACATCACATATGTGTATGCCTGTATGCTTGTATCAAAATATTTCATGTACCCCATAAATACATATATCTACTAGGTACCCACAAAAATTAAAAATAAATTAATTAAAAGAATAAAAGAAAACTATATATAGATAAGTATGTATTATTATTTTGTGGTGGAGGAAGTCTCAATAATACTCAGTTCTGGATAACACTTGTGATATTTTGCTAATATATTTATTGAGCATCTACTCTTACACTAAGTACTGGGGACATGATGATGAATAATCTCCGATTTTAGTAGATCTGCAGTCTACATAGTCATTAAAATGTCTCTTTCCTCCAAATACTCTGTCCCTCAATAGGCCAGGCAATCTCATAAAATTAGAACAACCATCTCATTAAAAGTAACTGTCTTTTCCACAAGGAAATCAGAGCTAAGGGAAAAAACGGGCCATTGATTCAGATCATCAGACTCTGGACTGTAATTCGTGTCCCTGAGGTCTGCCTGAGCTCCATAGCCCCTTACTCCCAGAACCCCATACCCACACTAACCCCACATAAGCCAGTCACACCATGTGGCTTTTGATGGGGGATTTTGTCCTTCTAAGCACCTATGGAGACTGAAGGCCTCCACTTGATCCACTCTTCTTTTTTATTTTTTCATGTCATTTAATTTTTTTTTATTTTTATTTTTAATTATACTTTAAGTTCTACGGTACGTGTACACAACGTGCAAGTTTGTTACACATGTATACATGTGCCATGTTGGTGTGCTGCACCCATTAACTCATCATTTACATTAGGTATATCTCCTAATGCTATCCCTCTCCCCTACCTCCTCCCCACAATAGGCCCCGGTGTGTGATGTTTCCCTTCCTGTGTCCAAGTGATCTCATTGCTCAGTTCCCACCTATGAGTGAGAATATGCGGTGTTTGGTTTTCTGTTCTTGCGATAGTTTGCTGAGAATGATGGTTTCCAGCTCCATCCATGTCCCTACAAAGGAAACAAACTCATCCTTTTTTACGGCTGCATAGTATTCCATGGTGTATATGTGCCACATTTTCTTAATCCAGTCTGTCACTGAGGGACATTTGGGTTGATTCCAAGTCTTTGCTATTGTGAATAGTGCCGCAATAAACATATGTGTGCATGTGTCTTTATAGCAGCATGATTTATAATCCTTTGGTTATATACCCAGTAATGGGATGACTGGGTCAAATGGTATTTTCAGTTCTAGATCCTTGAGGAATCGCCACACTGTTTTCCACAATGGTTGAACTAGTTTACAGTCCCACCAACAGTGTAAAAGTGTTCCTATTTCTCCACATCCTCTCCAGCACCTGTTGTTTCCTGATTTTTTAATGATTGCCATTCTAACTGGTATGAGATGGTATCTCATTGTGGTTTTGATTTGCATTTCTCTGATGCCCAGTGATGATGAGCATTTTTTCATGTGTCTCTTGGCTGTATGAATGTCTTCTTTTGAGAAGTGTCTGTTCATATCCTTTGCCCACTTTTTGATGGGGTTGTTTGTTTTTTTCTTGTAAATTTGATTGAGTTCTTTATAGGTTCTGGATATTAGCCCTTTGTCAGATGAGTAGATTGCAAAAATTTTCTCCCATTCTGTAGGTTGCCTGTTCACTCTGATGGTAGTTTCTTTTGCTGTGCAGAAGCTTTTTAGTTTAATTAGATCCCATTTGTCAATTTTGGCTTTTGTTGCTGTTGCTTTTGGTGTTTTAGACATGAAGTCCTTGCCCATGCCTATGTCCTGAATGGTATTACCTAGGTTTTCTTCTAGGGTTTTTATGGTTTTAGGTCTAACATTTAAGTCTCTATTCCATCTTGAATTAATTTTCATATAAGGAGTAAGGAAAGGATCCAGTTTCAGCTTTCTACTTACAGCTAGCCAATTTTCCCAGCACCATTTATTAAATAGGGAATCCTTTCCCCATTTCTTGTTTTTCTCAGGTTTGTCAAAGATCAGATAGCTGTAGATGTGTGGTATTATTTCTGAGGGCTCTGTTCTGTTCCATTGGTCTATATCTCTGTTTTGGTACCAGTACCATGCTGTTTTGGTTACTGTAGCCTTGTAGTATAGTTTGAAGTCAGGTAGCGTGGTGCCTCCAGGTTGTTCTTTTGGCTTAGGATTGCCTTGGCAATGCAGGGTCTTTTTTGGTTCCACATGAACTTTAAAGCAGTTTTTTCCAATTCTGTGAAGAAACTCATTGGTAGCTTAATGGGGATGGCATTGAATCTATAAATTACCTTGGGCAGTATGGCCATTTTCACAATATTGATTCTTCCTATCCATGAGCATGGTATGTTCTTCCATTTGTCTGGGTCCTCTTTTATTTTACTTAGCAGTGGTTTGTAGTTCTCCTTGAAGAAGTACTTCACATCCTTTGTAAGTTGGATTCCTAGGTATTTTATTCTCTTTGAAGCAATTGTGAATGGGAGTTCATTCATGATTTGGCTCTCTGTCTGTTACTGGTGTATAAGAATGCTTGTGATTTTTGCACATTAATTTTGTATCCTGAGACTTTGCTGAAGTTGCTTATCAGCTTAAAGAGATTTTGGGCTGAGACAGTGGGGTTTTCTAAATATATAATCATGTCATCTGCAAACAGGGACAATTTTACTTCTTCTTTTCCTAACCGAATACCCTTGATTTCTTTCTCTTGCCTGATTGCCCTAGCCAGAACTTCCAACACTATGTTGAATAGGAGTGGTGAGAGAGGGCATCCCTGTCTTGTGCCAGTTTTCAAAGGGAATGCTTCCAGTTTTTGCCCATTCAGTATGATATTGGCTGTGGGCTTGTCATAAACAGCTCTTATTATTTTGAGATACGTTCCATCAATACCGAATTTATTGAGAGTTTTTAGCATGAAGGGCTGTTGAATTTTGTCAAAGGCCTTTTCTGCATCTATTGAGATAATCATGTGGTTTTTGTCTTTGGTTCTGTTTATAGACTGGATTACATTTATTGATTTGCATATGTTGAACCAGCCTTGCATCCCAGGGATGAAGCCCACTTGATCATGGTGGATAAGCTTTTTGATGTGCTGCTGGATTCAGTTTGCCAATGTTTTATTGAGGATTTTTGCATCGATGTTCATCAGGGATATTGGTCTAAAATTCTCCTTTTCTGTTGTGTCTCTGCCAGGCTTTGGTATCAGGATGATGTTGGCCTCATAAAATGAGTTAGGGAGGATTCCCTCTTTTTCTACTGATTGGAATAGTTTCAGAAGGAATGGTACCAGCTCCTCCTTGTACCTCTGGTAGAATTCGGCTGTGAATCCGTCTGGTCCTGGACTTTTTTTGGTTGGTAGGCTGTTAATTATTGCCTCAATTTCAGAGCGTGCTATAGGTCCATTCAGGGATTCAACTTCTTCCTGGTTTAGTCTTGGGAGAGTGTAAGTGTCCAGGAAATTATCCATTTATTCTAGGTTTTCTAGTTTATTTGCATAGATGTGTTTATCGTATTTTCTGATGGTAGTTTGTATTTCTGTGGGGTCGGTGGTGATATCCCCTTTATCATTTTTTATTGTGTCTATTTGATTCTTCTCTCTTTTCTTCTTTATTAGTCTGGCTAGCAGTCTATCAATTTTGTTGATCTTTTCAAAACACCAGCTCCTGGATTCATTGATTTTATGGAGGGTCTTTGTGTGTCTCTATCTCCTTCAGTTCTGCTCTGATCTTAGTTATTTCTTGCCTTCTGCTAGCTTTCGAATGTGTTTGCTCTTGCTTCTCTAGTTCTTTTAATTTTGATGTTAGGGTGTCAATTTTAGATCTTTCCTGCTTTCTCTTGTGGGCATTTAGTGCTATAAATTTCCCTCTACACACTGCTTTAAATGTGTCCCAGAGATTCTGGTATGTTGTATCTTTGTTCTCATTGGTTTCAAAGAACATCTTTATTTCTGCCTTCATTTCGTTATGTACCCAGTAGTCATTCAGGAGCAGGTTGTTCAGTTTCCATAGTTAGTTGAGCGGTTTTGATTGAGTTTCTTAGTCCTGAGTTCTAGTTTGATTGCACTGTGGTCTGAGAGACAGTTTGTTATAATTTCTGTTCTTTTACGTTTGCTGAGGAGTGCTTTACTTCCAACTATGTGGTCAATTTTGGAATAGGTGCAATGTGGTGCTGAGAAGAATGTATATTCTGTTGATTTGGGGTGGAGAGTTCTGTAGATGTCTATTAGGTCCACTTGGTTTAGAGCTGAGTTCAATTCCTGGATATCCTTGTTAACTTTCTGTCTTGTCAATCTGTCTAATGTTGACAGCGGGGTGTTAAAGTCTCCTATTATTATTGTATGGGAGTCTAAGTCTCTTTGTAAGTCTCTGAGGACTTGCTTTATGAATCTGGATGCTCCTGTATTGGGTGCATATATATTTAGGATAGTTAGCTCTTTCTGATGAATTGATCCCTTTACCATTATGTAATTGCCTTCTTTGTCTCTTGATCTTTGATGGTTTAAAGTCTGTTTTATCAGAGACTAGGATTGCAACCCCTGCTTTCTTTGTTTTCCATTTGCTTGGTAGATCTTCCTCCATCCCTTTATTTTGAGCATATGTGTGTCTCTGCATGTGAGATGGGTCTCCTGAATACAGCAAACTGATGGGTCTTGACTTTTTATCCAATTTGCCAGTCTATGTCTTTTAATTGGAACATTTAGTCCATTTACATTTAAGGTTAATATTCTTGTGTTTGAACTTGATCCTGTCATTATGATTTTAGCTGGTTATTTGGCTCATTAGTTGATGCAGTTTCTTCCTAGCATCGATGGACTTTACATTTTGGCATGTTTTTGCATCGGCTGGTACCAGTTGTTCCTTTCCATGTTTAGTGCTTCCTTCAGGATCTCTTGTAGGGCAGGCCTGATGGTGACAAAATCTCTAAGCATTTGATTGTCTGTAAAGGATTTTATTTCTCCTTCACTTATGAAACTTAGTTTGGCTGGATATGAAATTCTGGGTTGAAAATTCTTTTCTTTAAGAATGTTGAATATTGGCCGCCACTCTCTTCTGGCTTGTAGAGTTTCTGCAGAGAGATTTGCTGTTAGTCTGATGGGCTTCCCTTTGTGGGTAACCCGACCTTTCTCTCTGGCTGCCCTTAACATTTTTTCCTTCATTTCAACTTTGGTGAATCTGACAATTATGTGTCTTGGAGTTGCTCTTCTCAAAGAGTATCTTTGTGTCATTCTGTGTATTTCCTGAATTTGAATGTTGGCCTGCCTTACTAGGTTGGGGAAGTTCTCCTGGATGATATCCTGCAGAGTGTTTTCCAACTTGGTTCCATTTTCCCCATCACTATCAGGCACACCAATCAGACATAGATTTGGTCTTTTCACATAATCCAATATTTCTTGGAGGCTTTGTTCATTTCTTTTTAATCTTTTTTCTCTACACTTCTCTTCTCGCTTTATTTCATTCATTTGATCTTCAATCACTGATACTCTTTCTTCCAGTTGATCGAGTCGGTTACTGAAGCTTGTGCATTTGTCATGTAGTTCTCATGTCATGGTTTTCATCTCTATCAGTTCTTTTAAGGTCTTCTCTACATTGATTATTCTAGTTATCCATTCATCCATTCTTTTTTCAAGGTTTTTAGTTTCTTTGCACTGGTTACGTAGTTCCTCCTTTAGCTCTGAGAAGTTTGATTGACTGAAGACTTCTTCTCTCAATTCGTCAAAGTCATTCTACATCCAGCTTTGTTCCATTGCTGGTGATGAGCTGCGTTCCTTTGGAGGGGGAGATTCGCTCTGATTTTTTGAATTTCCAGCTTTTCTGCACTGCTTTTTCCCCATCTTTGTGGTTTTATCTGCCTTTGGTCTTTGATGATGGTGACATACTGATGGGATTTTGGTGTGGATGTCCTTTCTGTTTGTTAGTTTTCCTTCTAACAGTCAGGACCCTCAGCTGCAGATCTGTTGGAGTTTGCTTGAGGCCCACTCCAGACCCTGTTTGCCTGGGTATCAGCAGCAGAGACTGCAGAAGATAGAATATTGCTGAATAGTGAGTGTTGCTGTCTGATTCTTGCTCTGGAAGGTTCGTCTCAGGGGTGTACCCAGCAGTGTGAGGTGTGAGGTGTTGGTCTGCACCTAGTGGGGGATATCTCCCAGTTAGGCTACTCAGGGGTCAGGGACCCACTGGAGCAGGCAGTCTGTGTGTTCTCAGATCTCAACCTCCGTGCTGAGAGAACCACTGCTCTCTTCAAAGCTGTCAGACAGGGACTTTTACCTCTGCCGAGGTTTCTGCTGCTTTTTGTTTAGCTATGCCTTGTCCCCAGAGGTGGAGTCTACAGAGGCAGGCAGGCCTCCTTGAGCTGTGGTGGGCTCCACCCAATTCGAACTTCCCCACGGCTTTGCTTACCTACTTAAGCCTCAGCAATGGTGGGCACCCCTCCCCCAGACTCGCTGCCACCTTGCAGTTAGATCTCCAACTGCTCTGCTAGCAATGAGGAAGGCTCCATGGGCATGGGACCCTCTGGGCCAGGTGTGGGATATAATTTCCTGGTGTGCCGTTTGCTAAGACCCTTGGTAAAGCTCAGTATTAGGGTAGGAGTTACCCAGTTTTCCAGTTGTTGTGTGTCTCAATTTCCCTTGGCTAGGAAAAGGAATTCCCTTCCCCCTTGTGCTTCCCAGGTGAGGCGATGCCTCACCCTGCTTCAGCTCTCGCTGGTCGGGCTGCACCCGTGGACCAGCATCGACTGTCTGACACGCCCCAGTGAGATGAACCCGGTACTTCAGTTGAAAATGCAGAAATCACCCATCTTCTGTGTCACTCACGCTGGGAGCTGTAGGCTGGAGCTGTTCCTATTCAGCCATCTTGGGCCCCCCCCCCCACTTGATCTACTCTTAAACCTTAGTAACACCATCAACACACTAGCTTATTTGTACCTACCAAATTTAAAGGATTTTATGAAAATCTATGCAAGTAAAATTGCAACAAGTAACATCTCTCAGATACTTCAGACGAGAGTTTAAGTTGGGGCAAATTTTTTCAAAGACAATTTAGCTACACATTTCAAGGGCTTAAAAATAGCTCATAACCTTTAACCTAATAAATCCCTCTGGGAGTCTATCCTAAGGTAATAAGTAAATGCAGCAAAGATTTATGCATGAGGCTTTCACCATAGTTTTACTTATGATAACAAAAAAATTAAAATAACCTGAATGTTCATCAATAGGGGATTGAGTAAATAAATATAGCATATCCATAGGAATAATTTTAATAACATAGAGAAACCACAATATAAAACTAAGTGAGGCCTAGGCTATAAGTCTGTGTATGTAATATGTGCCTATTTGTTTAATTTATATATTCATAGAAAATACCAGTTATTTGTACACTAAGTATTCTTTAAATTTTTGCAATTAAAAAAAAGATCTTTAACTTTAAAACATGCATTCTCAACAGGAACAATATAGCCCCCAATAGGCAAAAACTGGTTCAGGGTGAAGGCAAAAAAAATTCTTAGTTATGACAATGGTTTGTAGTTCTCTAAAGGGCCGTAGTAGATAAACAGATATACAGTATGTAGGATTCATATTTTGGGGGATGGGTGGTAGCACTTAGCAAAAACATGTCTAAAGAGTATTTTTAAAATCTTGAGGGGAAATTGTTAAAACAAAAAAAAAAACAAAAGATATCAGAAAAAAGCAAAATCAAAAATATTAGCAGTGCTCATATCTACGTTGTGACATTATAGGTAACTTTTTATATCTTTTTATATTATTTAGTATTATCTAAATTTTATACTATGAAAAAGTACTATATTCATAATAAGGAAAAGCAGAAATTTAAATTTAAAATGAAAAACTAAATAATCAAAATTAATTTAATTAAAAAATTTTTATTATGCTTTAAGTTCTGAGATACATGTGCAGAACATGCAGGTTTGATACATAAGTATACACGGGCCATGGTGGTTTGCTGCACCCATCAACCCATCATCTACATTATTTCTCCTAATGGTATCCCTCCTCTAGTCCCCCACCCCACAACAGGCCCCAGTGTGTGATGTTCCCCTCCCTGTGTCCATGTGTTCTCACAGTTCAACTCCCACTTACGAGTGAGGACATATGGTGTTTGATTTTCTGTTCCTGTGTTAGTTTGCTGAGAATGGAGGTTTCCAGCTTCATCCACATCCCTGCAAAGGACATGAACTCATCCTTTTTTATGGCTGCATAGTATTCCATGGTGTATATGTGCCACATTTTCTTTATCCAGTCTATCATTGATGGGCATTTGGTTTGGTTCCAAGTCTTTGCTATTGTGAATAGTGCTGCAATAAACATACATGTGCATGTGTCTTTATAGCAGAATGATTTCTAATCCTTTGGGTATATACCCAGTAATGAGATTGCTGGGTCAAATGATATTTCTGGTTCTAGATCCTTGAGGAATCACCACACTATCTTCCGCAATGGTTGAACTAATTTACACTCCCACCGACAGTGTAAAAGCGTTCCTATTTCTCCATATCCTCTCCAGCATCTGCTGTTTCCTGACTTTTTAATGAGAACCTACCGAATGTAAGAATGAAAAGAGAAATCAATGGCTCATGCACTGGCCTTTTTCTGTGTTGCAGGGATATTACTTTCACACTGAAAACCCCTTCAAGGACTGGCCTGGAGCATTTGAGGAAGGCTTAAAAAGGCTGAAGGAAGGGGACCTGCCAGTCACCATCCTGTTCATGGAAGCAGCAATTCTTCAGGACCCTGGAGATGCAGAGGTGTCCTTCTGCCTTCATTCTGCCAGTCTCAGAAAGGGCATGTGCTAATGAGGGACAGATAACACAGAACTCTGCTGGGTTGCCTTTTCATCAAGTAAAGGTTCCCAGAGGAGTTAACCTAGCTTGGTCTACTTGTTTGAAAGTTACATATAGGTACCTGTTTTCTAACCAAATTTCTAATCGGCAGTGTTTACAGTGCCTATAAATAAAGGTTGGGGACAGGAAAAGAAAAATCAAAATTACCAACCTGGAGGCTTATCAGTAGTTTTCTGTTTTTGAGACAGAGTCTTGCTCTGTCAACCAGGCTGAAGTGAAATGGCACAATCTCGGCTCACTGCAACCTCCACCTCCCAGGTTCAAGAGATTCTCCTGCTTCAGCATCCCAAGTAGCTGAGATTACAAGTGTCTGTCACCATGCTCAGCTAATTTTTGTATTTCTAGTAGAGGTGGAGTCTCACCATGTTGGTCAGGCTGGTCTCGAACTCCTGACCTCAGGTGATCCACCGGCCTTGGCTTCCCAAAGTGCTGGGATTACAGGCATGAGCCACTGTGCCCAGCAGTAGTTTTGAAGGGACAGTGTATAGTGATGTCTGGCTCTTGTGTCACACTGTACATCACCCTTGGTTTACTCACTCCACATTTATTGAACACATACTATGTCCCAAAAATTATACCAGGTCCTGGCTTAAAATATGGAAAAGCTGGGAAAACGTATCAGGTGGAAAACATGTTTATGGTGTATCTGGGAAGACAAGTAAAAAAAAAATCAAAGTAGTGAAATAAATGCAACGTCAGAGTGTGCACAGGATGCTGGGAGACTAGAAAGCATCCGGCCTTTCTGCACAAGTGGAGCCAGGGTGGGTGCAGAAATTAAAGGCAATAGGAGAGTCAAGTTTCTGTTACAAGGGAGTGCTATGTGGATAGGCAGAAGGGCATGAAGCATCATGTTAAGTGGAAGAGGGGAGGAGAGAATGGTAAAGGGAAGGCAAGAAGAGTTAAGCAATAATTTGAAATTCATCTGAAAGTCATGGGAAACCACTAGGGGCCTGTACTCCGAAGAGGCATACCAACAGATTGCATGTTAGAAAAACCCATTTCTCAGAGATGAGAAGAGTGATTAAAGACAGAGGCTGGGAGACCACCAAAAAGCTTCTGCAGTACTAATCCCCTAGATTTCTAAACCTGTGAAGGCCTATCATAAGGTAGTGTCAGTATAACGGTTTCTTCTTTCATTTGTGAGTAATTTTTAGGAATCATCATATAAGGAATATTCCCAAGGGAATCTGCAGAAATTTTAGAGACAGATATATATATATACTGGTGCTGAGAATACAATGTAGAATAGAGGTTAGGCATCTAGGCTGTGCTATCCCAACTGCATAGGTTCAGATCCCTGTTCTACCTGTTAGCCTTGGGACCTGGGGCAAATCATTTAAACCCTCTAAGTTTCAGTTTCCTCATCTGTAACGTGGAAATCCTAACAGTAACTATCTCATTGGGTGTTGCGAGGATTAAATTAGTCCAAATCCTAACAGTAACTATCTCGTTGGGTGTTGGGAGGATTAAATTAGTCCACACAAATAAAGCGCTCAGCTCAGTGCCTGGCACATCAATATTTAGCCTTCATTTTTATTATTGGTTGTACTTTATGTAAGAAGAATGAGTAAATCTTGTAATATCGTGTTGGTCAAAAGGCTTACAGTGAAATGGGATTGAACTGAAAGCTGAAATTCTGAACCAAAATATTAGAATTTTTAAAAGATAGGCTGAGCGTGGTGCCTCATGCCTGTAATCCTAGCACTTTGGGAAGCCGAGGTGGGCAGATCACTTCAGGCCAGGAGTTCAAGACCAGCTTGGCCAAGGTGGCGAAACCCTGTCTCTACTAAAAATACAAAAAAAATCAGCTGGGTGGGATGGCTCATGCCTGTAATCCCAGCTACTCGGGAGGCTGAGGTGGGAGAATCACTTGAACCAGCAGGCGGAGGTTGCAGTGAGCCAAGATTGTGCCACTGCACTCCAGCCTCAGTGACAGAGCAAGACTCTGTCTCAAAAATAAAATAAAATAAAATATATATGCCCATTGTAGAAGAGGAAATTATTACACTAATATGAAACTATAGGCCACCCCCTAAAAATAATAATGTCATCTTACGTTTGTAAATGCTATGTATTTTACAGGGTGTTTTCAAATATATTACATTATTTGACACAACAGCCCTGGAAGATTTTTTTAAGGACATATTATGATCTCAGATTCATAAATGAGAAAATGAGGGCCTTTGGTAACTAACAAATCCCAGACAAGGACCCAGGGCTTCTGAATCTATGGAGACCTCAAAGTTAAGTTAATAACACTGCAGACAGTGAAAATGACACCATGGCCAAAGGCTAGAAAAACACCCCCAGAGAAAGACTATTTCATCAGTCTTTTCTTAAGAAGCATTCTAAGATACATGGAAGGTGAAATCAAAATAGAGGTTGCTGTCTGTATGTTTAAGAGATTTAAAAGAAGGCTATTTGGAGGGGGAATAATCGGTATTTTGATGAGTTCATAAGGTGTATGTAATAATAACCCATGAAAGGAAAAGCCTGTACCATTCAAATGGCACTTTAAGATAACTGTGCTTTCCTAGAGTTTTGTTTTAAAATGGTATTATCTAAAATAATGTTTGAGGAGTGTGTAAAAGTGTTTGGGGAGTGTGAAATTTGAAGACAATGTGTGTAATGAGAGGTTTCTGCTTGTATTACTCTTGTAACAGTGTGAGAGTTATTGTTCTTATGAGTATATAGAGAAAATTTGCTATGTTAAAAACTTTGATTCTAGATATAAAAACACAAGCTATCTGCTTGAAGATGTTCTTCATGTTATTTACAACAGCAAACAATTGCAACCAACTTAAAGCGATAAGGGAATTATTGAGTAAATAATGGAATATCCATTCAACAAAATTCAAATTAAAAATTATGAGGATTTTGTAAAAACATGTAAAAGGGCTTAAGGTACAATGGAATGTATAAATGTAGACTATCAAATTATATCTACATTATGATTGTGTTTATATGTGTTTTGTGCATTTTAACAGTGATTACATTAGAGGAATGAACACATCATAGGAGATTTTGTTTTGCTTTTCCTAGTTCCTAAATCGCCTGTGAATTCTTCTAGTAACTGACTTTCATTCATATAAGCTAAGTTAATATTGTACATCTTGAGATTCCTTATTGTAAACTTCATTTAGCTACATTTCTAGGTTATTTTTCCACCCCTTTCCCTCACAATTGTATAATTTTATATATTTATCTTTTGGTTTTAAGATACCTAATATAATGAAATCTCAGAAATTCAGAGGTTTCCATCGCACTGAGTTATAGGAAAGGATAAATACTGAACAAGTTTGGAAATAATGACAGAGGATCTTGACCCAGATGTCACAAGAGAGTTCAAATGAAGAAATGCATATAATATTTTTCCCTTTCATACAGCAGTCACATCTGAGACAGGTTGCTCTGCATAGGAGATCCATCACAGGTCAACAACCAGCTGAAGCACATGAGTAATTCTGCTTCATCTTGCAATGTTAACATCAGTTGTCTTTCGTAGGCATGGCAGTTCCTCGGGATAACCCAGGCAGAGAATGAAAATGAACAAGCAGCTATTGTCGCCCTCCAGAGGTAAACGAAGCTAAGTGCAAAATCATGGGCCTGGTGGACACTTGTTAATGAACTTCCTGTTTCAGATTTGTCTTTTGATCTTTACTGAAGTACAGTGTAAAGAATTTGCAAAGGATAAGTGCTGAGATACCGCATATCACTCACACTTAGCTCTGAAAAACAACTTATAATGAAGTGATGTTCCTAACAATGTCTTGCTATCTACAAATCAATGGACATTCACTGGCACCAAAGAAAGCCTCTGTTAAACCCACTCGTAAAGTAGACTCATTGAATAAATAGCTCCTTTTAACGTTTTAACCTTCTGAAACATCTGAAAATATTCTTAAAAAAAAATAAGTGGAGTACTGACTAATGGTCTGGATGACATTGGGGCGGGAGGGATGGGAACAGTGGGTGTGTTTAATATTACACCCTACTTAATTAGAGCTCCTATTTAAATCCTGGAAAAGTAGCCTCTATCAAATAGACTTCCACTTTCCCTACCTTTTCTTGTAAGTGCCTTTAATATAGTGCTATAGGAAGAGAATATATATGTGTGTGCATGTATACATATATATGCACACATATATATATTCCATCTGTTATATGTATGGTATTTATATAAATGTACATACATAATGTATGTGTATAAATCCTATAGCTTTGGAATTTCAGATTGTAAGAATTCTAGACTGTTGAAATTCTAGGGCTTTACAATCTTGGAATCCTAGATTTCAAGATTCTGTTGGTATCTGATGAAGTAATGGTGCCTGGGGTATGGCCCTGCTGTCAGAGCCTTTTCCTACAGATGAGAGAATTGGAGATCAGGAAAGGTCAAGGTCACACAGAGAGTATGTAACAGAGACAGAACTTAAACCCTCATCACCTGACTCCAAATCTGGAGCTCTGAGTCAGTGGTTCTTAACCCTATATACACATGCACATTAGAATCGTTTGGAGGGGAAAATTGATGCCCAAGCACAGTCCAGAGATGATCATTTAATTGATCAGGGCTGGGAACCAAGCAGCAATAGTTTTAAAACTCCCTGGCATTTGTAATGTGCATCTAGAGTTAAGAATCTCTCTACCCAGTGCTGATAAGCTTCTGGGAGATTAGGCCCACCACAGAGTGGTATTAGGTACTGCCTAGGGCTTGCTCCTCAAAGTCTTATCCAGAGACCTCATCATCACCTGAGAACTTGTCAAACCTGCACAATCCCAGGCCCACCCCAGTAGGCCTACTGGATCAGAATGCAGATTTTATAAAACCCCCCCAGATGATTCACATGCACTTCAGTTTGAAAATCCCTTGCTAGAGGCCAATGGAATGAGAGGGAGTAGCTTTAGCCTGTGTCTCCTGTAAACCCACAACAGTAGTTCTGAAAACACAGGGATTTCCCTCTCCTTTGCAAAAGACGGTACAATCTTTCATATCTAGATGTCTACGTTCAATTCAGTTCTCTTTGGGGATAATAGATATTTAATATATTGGTAGTAGAGGCCAGGTGTGGTGGCTTACACCTGTCATCCCAGCACTTTGGGAGGCAAGGCAGGTGCGTCACTTGAGGTCAGGAGTTTGAGACCAGACTGGCCAACACGGAAACCCTGTCTCTACTAAAAATACAAAATTAGCCGGGTGTGGTGGGCATCTGTAACCCCAGCTATTCGGGAGGCTGAGGCAGGAGAATTGCTTGAGTCCAGGTGGCAGAGGTTGCAGGGAGCCGAGATCACACTCCAGCTTCAGTGACAGAGTGAGACTCCGTCTAAGAAAAAGAAAAAAAAAAGGCAGCATTAAAATAATGATATCCCCTATTTCTCATTAGATCTCATTAGATTAAGTGCAGGCATAAGCCACCTAGTTTTAAAGCTACTTATTAAAATTACCAAACCTAGCAATCATTAGGGTAAGTTTTAACTTTCTTAAAAATATGCTGAGGTCTCCATTTTTATGTAGATAAATATGGTGCTTTCCAGGACTTGACATAAGTTTACCAATGCTTTTGCAGTATTTAGTTAATAAAGACCCTCCACATTTTCTGAAGAACTGTTGGATTGTGGCTCCAAAAAAAATTCTGAAATTGGCTTCTTTTTTTGTTTCAGGTGCTTAGAATTACAGCCCAACAACTTAAAAGCTTTGATGGCCTTGGCTGTGAGTTATACTAACACTGGCCATCAGCAGGATGCCTGCGAAGCTCTGAAGAATTGGATTAAGCAAAATCCAAAGTACAAATACCTTGTGAAAAGCAAGAAGGGATCTCCAGGCCTCACCCGGCGGATGTCTAAGTCCCCAGTTGACAGGTATCCTTCTCGATGTATTACAGCTGGCAGTATACACCCATATGCACAATGAATCACCTAAAGGGCAACAGTGAGCCTCACAGCCCTGACACCACCCACTCCAGAATGGTTTGCAGGACAGTATTCTGCTGGAGGAGCATCACTCATTAGAAAGATTAACGCTTAGACCAGGGCCAGCCTTCGGGCACATGATCTACATTGTGGGCACTCACAGACATTTATGTGAGTGCCACATTTTAAAGTCAAATGCTTTGGACACATAATTCACCCAAGGCGAAGTATAATAAATACGAATGCTCCAAGTTTTATCCAGCCTGAGAATTAGGAACGGGGAAAATGAAAGTCTGGTCTTCTAGAAATTTTGTTTTCTATCAGCAATAAATCCTTTCTCATTGAGCCCTTGGGAAACTTAGCTGTGGGGTTTTCCACATTGGCACTCATAGAGTCAACAGAACTCTCCTCGTGAAGACCTTACTTAGCACAGTCTGTATCTGTGTACAACAAAATAGTTCATGAAAATCAACCATATTTTCAAACATTCAGCATTCATAGTCCTCTCGTTAAGTTAAGGTATTTTAAGCAAAATTTTCCAGTCTGTAACGAAGAGACTTCTTGAAATAGAGTCCAGAGATTTAACAGTAAATCATTAATGTTCTGACTATTTGGATTACAAATGTAATTTCTTTTTCTCTTGTAGCTCTGTTCTGGAAGGAGTGAAGGAATTATATCTGGAAGCTGCCCACCAAAATGGAGATATGATCGACCCAGACCTACAGACAGGTCTAGGGGTTCTGTTCCACCTGAGTGGAGAATTTAATAGAGCAATAGATGCATTTAACGCTGCCTTAACTGTTCGGCCAGAGGTAAGACAGCACAGCACAGCAAGAAACCACAACCTTCTCTGTAACAAACACGTTTTCACAGGCTACACCGTCTACATTTCTTCTACACTTTCTTTCCCTGACTCCAATGGTTTAAAGTGATGGTACTAATAATGTGCTACCGTGGCTATTAATATTGAAATACCTAAAATAGAAACACTAATTACGTGACAACATCAAATGGTAGCTGCTCGTTGACGAGTGAAAGTCATTTGACAAAATTGTCCATGAAGATTTTTTAGTAATTCACCTGGCCATGGTCTCCATCCATGAGCACTGCATATATTTTTAGCCATCTTCCTTTCTCTGCGGAGAAATACAGGAATGCTCTGTCATTGTGCCTTGTACTGGGCTGTTAGAAAGTTCTGATTTTGTCATCAGGACTATTCACTATGGAACCGTCTTGGGGCGACCTTGGCGAATGGAGACCGCAGCGAGGAAGCCGTGGAGGCCTATACGCGAGCACTGGAGATTCAGCCAGGATTCATCCGGTCCAGATACAACCTGGGAATAAGCTGCATCAACCTGGGCGCCTACAGGTGAAGTATAGCAACAGGCCAAGGATGAAGGCCATGCCCAGGACTGAGGTTGAATAACCTCAAAGGTTGTTTCCAAGTAAAAATGCCTGCCTTGGTATTCCTCCTCCTGCCGTTAAGGGTGAATGCAGAGCCTTCAGATCCCAAGGCTTGTTTGAGCAGGAGCCCTGTGCTGCTCTGCTTCTCAATCTTTAGAGAGCAGCAGTCAGCTCCGTGTCTTGGGAAATGCAGATTCCCAACCCCTGGCCCCTGAGATTTTGATTCAGTTGGCCTGGAGTAGGACAAGTTATCAGGGTTTTCAACACTCCCATGGGTAACTCTTCGAGAAATAGTACCCATCGATCTTTCATTTTCCACGTAAGGAAAAAAGAGCCTTGGGGGTGTGGGCAAGGGGACCTGGCAAAAGGACTTCAGAAAGTCCCAGAACCAGTGTTTAGCAAAGCAAAACCAAGAATCCAGGTTTTCTAAACCTAATATACCAATCAAGTTAGTTGGGAGAAAAAGAAAAAACAAAACTGGGTTTGTAGTTTAAAATGCCTTTCTC